>NC_137011.1:36060608-36240608 GCF_032717465.1 Coenobita brevimanus
GTGACTTCACCCCCACCCCCACCACCCCCGTCTCCCTCCACTACCAGCACCTTGCCCTGCCTCACCCTGCCGTACCTTACCTAACCTTACCTCACTTTACTTTACCTTACCATACTTTACCTTATCTTACCGTACGCCACCTTACATTTACTTAATCCCACCGCTGCCACTAACTATATATGTAAATCTTGGTCTTGTAATATGTTAATCTTAAGATTTGGTTTTAGTTATTGTGCTAGTTGAAGGCAGGAGAAGTTAAAGATGAATACAGGGAGTTGATCTGAATTTATTATCTTCAAGGAAAGTCTAAGTTGAGCAGTGTATGTATTACACAGGGACGTAATTTACTAAGTCTCGTCGGACCCCTTTTCTTATTTCCTCTCTCCACGACCTTTCGCATCTATGGCTAGCCCCTTTCTGCTCTCTGACTCACTCATCCTGCCCTAGGAGGGCTAGTGTCACGTGTGTAAAACGTAGGTGTGGGTTCTAGAAGCTTGTGTGTGTCTGTGTGTATGTAGCGCTTCGGGTGCCCACTGGCATTCTTTTGGTTACGTCTTGCTGAACTGCTGCTGACATTTTCTCTTTCCACACCTAGCCTTAACTGGTATTCCTATGCTATCTATTACACTGTCTATCTGTCTGTCTATTTATCTATCATACTGTGAGTTGTAATATGGAGTCCTGACATTGTGACGTCACCCCCACCCCCCACCACGCCCGTCTCCCTCCACTACCAGCACCTTGCCCTGCGTCACCCTGTCCTACTTTACCTAACCTTACCTCACGTTACGTTACCTTACCATACTTTACCTTATCTTACCGTACGCCACCTTATATTTACTTAATCTTGCTTCGTCGAACCTCCCTTCACCTTGCCTTACCATACCTTACCTTACCTTACCTTACCTTGTCCTACCTTACATTTACTTAAGCCTGCCTTGTCTAATCTCATATCACCTTGCCTCGGTTCCATTTATTTCATTTTGCATCACCTGCGTAATCTTGCTTACTTCACCATACCTTGCCTCGTGTAGCTCACTTTGTGTCGTCTTGCATAATCTTGCTTCACTTTGCTCCTCTATCCACCCTGCTTCCAACGTCATCCCGTACCTCGTCTGCACCCCTCACCCTACCTTATCTTGCCCTTTCTTGTCTCGGCTTACCTCTCCTTATGATCCTTAACTTCTCCTGCCTAATTTTACTTCACTTTACCTAACCTTATCTGACCTTCCTTCATTTTCATTTTACCTTGCACTATCCGACTTCACCTCACCTCATTCCATTTCACTGTGTTTCTTACCTTCCTTACTTCCCTTCACATTGCCTCACCTCACCCAGCCTCACATCAGCTCACATTGCTTCTTCTTACCTTCTCTTACTTCCCTTCTTGCATCGCTTTACCCCGCCTCACCATGACTTTAGTGGTGTTGGTAGTGTTGTTGATATTGATGGTATTGTTATGGTGTCATTTCACTTTCTTAACCAGTGTTCCTTTTTTACCCGCTCTTTCTTCTTCCTTTATAGTACACTGTTAGTTTCTCCGTTTCTCTCTTTTCTCTTCTTTTTCTGTCTTTTCTCTTTCCTTCCGTTTAATGCTGCAGGTATTTAATACCATGCCAAATATACATGCTATAAAAATTAGTAACTTTAATGAAGAGGAGTGGTAAGGTGGAGAGGTATATGAGATGGGTAGGTGTGAATGGAGAAAGGGCAGTCTGATGGCGGAGAACAGTGACTAAGGCGATTCGTTTGTGGCCACAATGTGGGAGTAAGGCGTCTGGTTAAAGATGTATAGATGTAGATAAAGAATTCAGTATAGACATCCTTGAATGACTGCGTTATTACTGCAAATACCTGTTTGGTATATGTATTTTGTCATCACTAGAATAACTCAACATTCATTGCCAGTAAGCGGTATTGTATATAAATATTTCACTGCCAGTGTCTTGATACTCTTGTACCATTAGATCTGGTAGTAGTAGCCATTGCAGCCAAAGTATTGTACATTTTAATTTTGATATTCCCAGACAGTTTAAATCAGCTTTAGGTATAACTTTGTAACTGAAAGGATTAGATACAGCCTTCATTAACTCTTTACCACCGGGGATCTGAGGAAAAAACCTCATTCCAGTAACAGAAATAAAGTGGAAAAATGTCATGTTGTTGAAGTGGTTCATTGTGCCAACATTATGACAGCAACATTATCTGCATTGCTGGCGAATATTTAAGGTTTCATTTTAGGCATTAACCTTTAATTTATATGGCAGAAAATGCACAGCAAAAGTTACGCCACGCCAAACCTTACAATCACAGGCTGTTTAAACTCAACACTGACTGCCACTGAACACAAATTCTTTAAAATTAGTGGTTTTCCCAACTTGATTCTTTCGCATTCTGTGTTTCTAACTCGTCAGATATTTAAATAGGAAAGATGATGATGATCATGATGATGATGATGATGAAATTTTTCTTAAAACTTCAAAATAGGTCCTTTCATTTTAGACCTGTAATGTTGCAAATAAAGACAGAAGGTTGTGTCAGTGTTTCAGTCGAATTATTTAGTCGATCTTGAATGCTGATCCTGCCTTTGATTCCTGGCCAGCAATTACGCTGGTTTTACTGGCGTTGTAATGACACTGGAGGATTATATATCTTGTTTCTGTGGCAAGTATTATGATGAAAATTTCTCACGGTGTCCATTGTCCACTACTGGAATCTCTGGCATTATATTTCTCCTGCAGACAGCTGGGTCACTTACCATTGAAGCCAAGATAGGATGGTTTTATTTTATTTTATTTTATTTTGTATTTCATGTCATAGTAACTAAGTGAAAGAGCTTTATAGAAGAAAGTGATGAAGAAGATTGAATGAAAACTCATACAGAAAACAGAGACAGGTTAAGTAATAATAATAAGAGGGAATAACTATGATAAAGGGAAGCTGTTGTATAAAATGTAAGCTACTTTGTTATGGTGTTATTTATGTTTTACCAGTAGTAATATACAGTAGGGTATGTGTGTACAGTTTAATAATGCACTCTGATATAACACTGCCTTCCTTTGTTGCAGGTAAGTTCTGGTGCAGCACCGTGGTCTGATGTAAGTTATAATTGTATCCAGGTATGGATTCACAAAAAATTTACTGGTAACTTTGGTTTGCTGTGTCTATTAGCTGTATTTCATCGCTGGCACAGCAGACTTCGATGTGCTATTTCTTGGTAATGTGTCATGTATATTTCACCTTATATTCTCTTCTATATTATTCATGTATTTCTAATGTCGATATATTTTGTACATGTTATGCATCAGCAACATTCAAAAGGACGGTAAGACGTAATAAGCAATATAAATCGCTAAGAAGAAGTTGCTGGGAAGGCACCGGCACAGCTAGAACACGGCCGTATATCATAGTGCCGTGAATTATTTAGATGGAAGATAGTACCCACATTTGAAAAACGTGTGAACTGGGGAGATAAATTTTGTAGATGGTCCAGGTCTGGCCCAAACTATTTTATCTCCACAATATACTGTACTTCTCAGCCTGGAGGGGATACCTACAGCCATCACTGATATAAGTTCAAGAGGTCATTCCTGTTTTGCATAAATCATTTTACATAAATAGGAATAAAATAAATAAGACGTCATTGGGCCAAAGGAGCTAATATTTTGCCTGTGGTTCATTCATGTATTCTGAAGGATATCTGGAACTTGGTTCCTCAGATAACCAACATTTTCAAAACCATTGTACTGAGAGTAAATGTATCGGTAAGGATGAGATGCTAGGGAGCCTCCTAACCTCACAGCCTCCAACACCACTACGACCAGTACACTACCACCACTACACTACCACCACTACCACTAATACCACCTCCTACACACCATAACTCTCTCTGCCGCCACCACCACCACCACCACCACCCACCCTGCCACCATCATCATTAGCTCGAGTACTATCATTACTGTGCCCTGCAACCAAAATTATAAGCCCATTAACATTGCCACCATCTTTGGAACAGGTAACACCACCACTCCACTACCCCTTCCTACCATTACCCCCGTCACCACCACCACTGCCATTCATATCAACTCTTTACTTTCTTCACACCACACCACCGTCACTGTCACTGTCCTTCTCTTACGTCGGCATTCATAGCCATAATCACTCAAAAGCTTAGCTACAACCACAGCTACTGCAGTTACTACAACTATAACAACATTCACAGCCACAACTGTAGCCACACCACAATCACGACCGTGATCATAACTCTCAGCCAATAGCAATGCAATAACCACAACCAAAGCCACAAAAATAACCTCAGGCAGACGTACACTAGATCTCAAAATTATCGGTGCACAGGGGGTGCGATGCCTACCGAAAAGGTTGGAACAACTGCTGACATTACCAACGTCTCATTGTGTATCATCAGTGTCTGTCTATATAAACATTACATTTGTTATATGTTTGCAAGAGGATATTGCTAGTTGGCGATATATAACACCTCCCGACATCAGGGCTACCAACGTGTGGTAGGTCGAATACTAATATTTCAGTGACCGTCGTTCTGTGGTCCCAAATATTTCACGCATGTTGTGCACCGATACTTTTGTGACCCAGTGTACAATCACATCCAGCCATAAGCAAAACAATAACCACTATCAAAACAGCGACCACCGCCACAGCCACCACAGTAGCCATAGTGTCACCCATATATCTAACATCAACCACAACCACTCTATTATTCCCTTGAGTACGATGATGCCTTTTGTTTTCTTTACGACATCTACATACGATCTTCTTCAGCTCTGGAAAAGGTTTTGGGGGCCGGAGGGATTAAGTATAGCCTTCATTATCCACTTCAACACATTTGTCTTCTCTTCATCTGAGTGAAGTATCTTGTAGATGCAAGAATAAAGTACAGTTGACGTCCTTCGGTTGATAGGGTTAACTGCAACGATATACATTACCACAACCACAGTCACAACCACCATTACCATAACCATAACTACGACCATGATCAGCCACAGCCACAGCTTAATGACAGCCACATTAATAATACCAGCATTCATAACCACAGTTATGACCACATCAGGTCAGTTGGTGAGTCTCTGAAAGAATCCATCCATTAATCAGTCCTGGTTAGACTCACAAACCAAGTGTTTTTGCCAACACACACACACACACACACACACACACACACACACACACACACACACACACACACACACACACACACACACACACACACACACACACACACACACACACACACACACACACACACACACACACACACACACACACACACACACACACACACACACACACACACACACACACACACACACACACACACACACACACACACACACACACACACACACACACACACACACACACACACACACACACACACACACACACACACACACACACACACACACACACACACACACACACACACACACACACACACACACACACACACACACACACACACACACACACACACACACACACACACACACACACACACACACACACACACACACACACACACACACACACACACACACACACACACACACACACACACACACACACACACACACACACACACACACACACACACACACACACACACACACACACACACACACACACACACACACACACACACACACACACACACACACACACACACACACACACACACACACACACACACACACACACACACACACACACACACACACACTTTCTCAGCTCACTATCATATCTTCTTCAGACCATAACCTGCGTTAGTGTCTTCCAACTTCTTACGTGCTTCTTTGAAATGGACATCTTTCATCGACCTGGTATCTTTATAGCTCGTTTCCACTTTCTATTTAAGCTCTAGTCTCCCTTTATTTTTCTGTTCCACTTCCACCTTCTACCCACCCTCTTTGTACTCTGTCTTCATAGCTCCACATGATTTCACCCTCACCACCTGTCTCCGCCTTCCACCTCTACGCCATCCCACTTCCACTTTCCACCTCGACCCATAACCTTTCTTCATAGCTTCACATTATTCCACTGCCAACTTCGAACTTTTAATCCATATTCTCTCCCCTCAGTTTCACGATTTTGTCCAACTGAAGTAAATCGTATTAGTTAATGTGTTAAAATAAAAAGTATCTCGATCAACCATATTGCCGGGATTGACGTACGCACTTAAGTCAGGCAAACACCAGACGATTTTATTCAGCTGAGAAGAATCTTATTAGCCAAAGGTACTCCTTCTCCACCCACCTCCACCCTGCCACACCCAATCCCGTACCAGTCCTTCCCCACCCACCTCCACCCCAGCCACATACAATCCCATACCAGTCCTTCCCCACCCACCTCCACCCCAACCACATCCAATCAGATGTCAGTCCTTCTCCACCCATCCATACCTCCATCGCCCTACCAATCCTTCCCCAACCACCTCACCCCCCACCATACCCATAGCCCTACCAATCCTTCCCCACCCATCTCACCACCATACCAATCCTTCAGCATCCACATTCACACCCACCACCCTGTCAATCCTTCCCCACCCATCCCCGTCCCCACTACACCCTTCACCCTACCCATCCTTATTCTTCCCCACCCACGTCTCCCCCACCACACCCGTAGTCCTACCAAACCTTCCTCACCCCAGCCCCACCCACAACACACCTATCACACTACCACTCCTCTCCTACCCACCACCATCCAATCACTTAAATACTACTTCCTCAGCCACCACCACTTTAGCCCCTCCCTCATCCACCTACACCCCACCACTTACATGCTTTTTCACCACTACCACCACCACCACCGCCACCTTCAGCAGTCAGGGTGGGGGCTGTACTTATCCTTGTAACACCAACACACTCGCCCTAAATCATCCACTGAAGCTTCACCCTTCTCATTACCGCATATAGTTGGGTCATGCTGGGGAAATGAGAAGCATGGAATATGAGAGAGAGAGAGAGAGAGAGAGAGAGAGAGAGAGGCAGACAGACAGACAGAGAGAATGAAAAAAAGTGAAAATGGGTGAATACGGCTAAAATAAAATTACATACTGTAGCCTGTGTTAATTTTTGTTATTCTTTCTTAATTTTGAAAAGCCCGCGAGTAAGGAGAATGACTGTTACGTTAATGTTTTTTCTTCGTGTTTTATTTTTTTTTTTTTAGGAGGGTATATTCTGTGTTGCACGGGCCTGGTTCATTGCTTGTTTAGTCTCTGTGTATGTGAAGTTAGTTTTGGCCATTCCGCCATCTTTTTCTTACTCATATTGTATACCCACCTCGTTTTCCTTCTCTTCCTCCTCTTTATCTTTCTCGCATACACCAAATTTTATATCCCCTAAAACGTCTTAGTGACTTTTTTTTTTTAATGTTCTTTTGCTCACTGACATTTGTGTGTGATTTACATTCGGTAAGTGTGTGGTGGACAAGGAAATATATAATACTTGAAATAGTAGTTCGCTGCAAACTAAATTACGTTGAAGTGAAGACAGGAACACGAGTTGTGGCTTGGCTGTTTAGTTATGTAGCCCATTTGTATTTAATTTTATTTCTATATCATCTCTCTCTCTCTCTTTGTTTTAACGTCGTAATTTTTGACGTCCTCTTTCATTTAAGGTTGATTTTGGTTTCTAACATTTTTCTTTTATTGTGTTTTTCTTTATTTTTAACATTTTTATATTATCTCGTGTTTAAATATTTGAACTTTTTATTAATTTTTCCTCATTATTTTCCTCATACTGTTAACTTTCTTTTTAAATATCGGCTTTACCCCATGTTCGTTTTTTTCGCCTATTCTTTTTTCACCCTCCTTTCCCTCGTAACTTTTCGCTTCTTTATTTTCCTATCTTTGGTTTTCTGGAGTTATGCGTCTCCTGATTTTTTTCCTTGTTGTTGGGCTGTCCTCTTTTGTTTTATAATTTTCCTTAATTTCATCGTGGTTTCATCTACCGTTTTACATTCATCTACGTTTCTCCTCTCTGCTTCTTTCATACAGATTCTTCCATCCTTTCAGTTACGATTGCAGTTTTCAATGCCTTTTTTTTTTTTTTTTTTTTTTTTTTTTTTTTTTGGCTGCGTTCATTTATTTTCAGTTCATTTATGACCTTTCTTCTCCAGGGTACTTTTTGATTCTCTCCACCCTTCAGTTAGACTCCAGTTTATTTATTTATTTTTTTCTCAGTAGTCTATATATCTATCTATATACCTAGGCTGCTTCCCCCATGGAAAGAGAGGTATCCGAGACAGGACGACACACTCCCCATTTACTCATCCATTCAAACACATTCATTCGCATCTTAGCCCCAAAGGGGAGAAGGGACAGATCCTCACCGCACCACACCGCACAAGGGTCAACTGCGTAGTGCAATCAGTGACATCCGCAGCAGAGCTGGTTTACCCCTGCCACATCATAATAGACCCATCCCCTTACCCGCACCTGACCTGACTAGCTAATCAGACCAAATGCGGGAGAATATCCCCTCAGGGCTGCGTCATCATTTATCAATTCACAATTTCCATTTATTTCTGTCACGCACAGCCACTCTTCCTTGCTCAACAGACATCCCTCTCGCATCCGGCGCTCTCTTCACACTGTCCATCCATCCTGTTCGTGGTCTTCGTCTCAGTCTTACACCTCTCACATCAGTAGTAGTAGTATTTTTTAAGTTTCAGCTTTTTTAAATTCTCAAATTTTGTAGAAACACCTCTCCTTTCGATGAATGTAATACCATGTACAATTTTTCCTTGTTACTGCATATTTTCTTCCTGCTCCCCTCTTCTTCCTTTACTTTTCAGTTTTTTCACAACCTCTCCCCCTGTATTTACCCTGTATTCTTTTACTTAAGCATTTCGTTTTATTCATCAAGTCTGTTACCGCTTCATCCCAGGTACGTCATTGATATGTCAGGAACACTTTATTCTGTAAAGGATATATTTTGTTTTGACCAGGGAAGGTTAGTTATAGCCTCCATTATCCTCTTTATACGAGAGGGTCTTTACTGAGATGAATACTGTCTTCTGGTAGCAGGAAAAGTAATGCAGAGATAATGTCCTTTGACTGAAGGGGTTAAGTTCCCTTCATTATATTAACGCGATTCATAACATTGATCTCTCTTCTGTCTTGTCACTTCCTTTATATAACTGCCACTTCTTTCCTTTCCCTTGCATATTTTTACCTCAGTTTTATTACAATATTTTGTCTCGTATTTCCAGTCATCGCTTTCATTACTTGTGTATGATCTTTTGCCATATTTCTTCATTTATTCTCACTATTCGTTTTTTATTCCTGAGATTATTTTTTTTCCTGTGTTGTCAGTTTTTATTTTTTCCTTTTTCTCCTTTCCTAATGTTACTGTCTTCTTTGCGTAATAATGTCGTATTTTTGCCCTGTTACTTTTCTTAGTAGTTCGTCATTTCATTGTGCCAAATCCCCCCCCCCCTTTCTCTCTCTCTCTCTCTCTCTCTCTCTCTCTCTCTCTCTCTCTCTCTCTCTCTCTCTCTCTCTCTCTCTGTTATGCTGTTCTTTCTTGATTTTTTTTCCCTCGAAGATGTCGTTCTCTTAATAGTTCTTGTTCATTGTCTTGTTTTCCTGTTTGTCTGCCTGTCTATTCGTTTCGATGTATGGTTTAGATGGACGAATCACCCCCACGTACTGAAAGTTTGTTTATGATGAAAATACAACAGTTTTAGCCCGACGTGGATCCTCCTCCGGCCAACAGAAGTCCCAGGTTGTGGCGAAACTGTTGTATTTTCACAGTAACACAGTGTCAGTAGGTGTGCAACGTTCCTCCATCTACAACCTTTTCTGCTTTTCCCCTCTCGTCCCTTTTCATGCAGTTGTACAATTGGGGACTTGGATTTAACATCGATAATAGCAGGAGGTAATGAAGGGGATGATTGGTTTTGAACTAAAATTGGTTGTCTGGCTTAAAGACCTTCGTGCAGTCGATAGGCATTACTTACAAGCCTTGTTCTGCATTCACCTTCACAGCTTTAACCTCACATTACTCTGTTTATTTCATTGTGTTAGTCCCTCCTTTCCTTGATATCCTTCAATTGGTTCACTTTATCTGTCTGTATGTATAGCGTCCATTTTTTTTCTCATTTTTCAGTCCCATGTCTTATCATTTCTGTTCGTTTCAATTTCCTCCAGGACCATTGTCACCTCCCACCCTTCCTCTTCTATTCCGTTTTTATATTCCTTACCACTGCTGTTCCCCGTTTTATTCTGTTTTCTCTACACGTCCATTTTCACCATTGCATTTTTGCCCTGCCTCCCTCTTCCCCTCCACTATCCTCTGTATGTGACCTCCAGTGTTTGTGTTTTTTTCTGTGGGTTGGACTCACTCTCTCTCTCTCTCTCTCTCTCTCTCTCTCTCTCTCTCTCTCTCTCTCTCTCTCTCTCTCTCTCTCTCGTACACACACACACACACACACACACACACACACACACACATTCAGTACAGTCATCAGTATGGGAAGCTTATGTCCTTGTCATTTACACTGATTTATCTTTGCGTCATCGATATCCGACGTAGTGTAATTAGGTAGGTGAGAACCAGACTTGACGTAGGAATATTAAAACTGCCCTCCCTACATGAACTCTACCTATTCACCACCACTTCATGGTGCTTCCCCTCTCCATCCTGCTTGACTTTTCCACCCCACACCATCACTCACCATCCACTACCACCTTTCCTGGCTCCTTCTTTCACCCCACCACCACTCCACATACCATCCCCACCAGTGCTCAAGATATCAGACTAAATCGCCGCTACCATCACCCTTCTCCCCAGCTTTTATACCTCAACTTTCATCCTCACTTTTCATCAACCTCCATCAGACCACTACCATCACCATTATACTCCTCCCGCCCCCTTGTCCTCCTCCTCACGCACCCATTCTTGTTTGAGGATTTAGTCTGGAGAACAGGATATGTTTGATAGGGAAAAAAAAAATAGCTGTGGTATGTTTGACTTCGAAAGCTCCGTTATTGCCAGGTATCTACTATCCATTTCAGAGGCGGAGTTGCGCTGTTTATCGCAAAAATCTCCTAAACGAATCGTTGGATCGGTATGGTATTTCAACACACTACTTTTGACATCCGGGCCTAATTTATGACCCTTAAACCATATTGCTATTTATGTTATGTGAGGAGTTTACTCGTGAAAAATAACAAAGTCGAGTAGTCATGTTGACGCATTCGAAGGAAAGTGTTGCCCCCCCCAACACCCTCCCAAACTATTCCTTAACTACCCCTACTTCTCCCCCTTCTCGTCCTCGTTATCCCTCCTATTCTCCCCGAGCTCCTCGCCTCCTTCATCACTCTTGTGTCCCTCCCTCATTATCCCAGCACTGTATTATAATGTAAGAATGTTATGTAGTTGTAGACGTATTGATATGATTATTTGCAATGGATGCAAGTCGTATTTCGCGTAGAAAGTACTGTACATCAGGATGATTACGTACATGTAATAGAAGCTATGCCTATATGTTTGCAGTGTTTATGGTCAACCATTGAAAATCACGAATTACAAATTGTATCACTTGTTGCCTGAACCTTCTCGGAGAAGTTATTACTATTATTACAATACTGTGTATTCATCCTAAAATGTGAACATGGTCCAGTTGATATATATATTGTTAAATAATATTACTAATGTATGATAAGTATATACATACTGTCATATTCAAATATTAGATATGCAATTAGAATGAAAAAAGAAAACGGAAGTGCAAAGATGGGAGAGGGATGGTGTGACTGGGAGTGAAGAGGGAAACGGGGAGGGGGTGAACGCGATATTGGGGGGTAGGGAAGGAATGGTCAGAGGGTTGTTCAGGGTGTTAGTGGAGGAGCTACCCCACACAGTCGCACTCGTCCGATTTTGTATAACACCTTAGATTTGATGACTGGATTAGGCTTAATATCCTTCAGTAAACTCCTAATGTAACATATGTAGCAGTATGGTTTAAGGGTCATAAATTAGGCCCGGATGTCAAAAGTACTGTGTTGAAATATCATACTGATCCAACGATTCGCTTAGGAGATATTTGCGAAAAACAGCGCAACTCCGCCTCTGAAATGGATAGTAGGCTGTAGTAAATAAACCCTTGTAGCACTAAGAACAACAGCATTCTGAGGAAGATTTAAGCATCATACAGTAGTTAATAGCGCTTGCTTGTAATCCCCTTAGCATCTCTCTTCATCCCTTTAGCTCTAGCACGCACTTTAAATATATTCTTGCCTCTACCTGACGATTATATTAATCTTCAGAGTGTCTTTTAGAACACAGATAACGTTCATTAAACCCAGCACTACTGAGAGACCGTTATTAAGGTAAATACAGGTCCTCTCCCACCACCCACCATCTCCCCAAAAGTGTTGGTAACTGTGCTTCAGAAACATACCTGGTGATTTTTTTTTTGGGGGGGGCGGGGGGATGGGGGGTCACCATGTGCTGTATATTCGTCAGAGAGAATCAAGAACGAACTACAAAGTACGTAAGTGTATTGAAAGAGTTAAGGTAGAAAGAATCATCTGGAGGCAGGAATAACAATGTCATCATTTTAAAAACTGTAGAGGCAACCGCGTAAAACCTAATCCACTTCATGGCCCAAACTAACAAATTCAATTTCATTCTTAACTGCTAACTTTTTCTGGGGAACTACAGATGCTGGGTCATAGTTTGAGGTCACAGGGGAAGGGTAAATATTCTCGTTTTGGTATATGAAAATCTTTGGCTGAATTTCATGAGGGCAGAGTGCAGGATGGTGTGTAAAGGGGAGGGCAGGGCATGCAGATTTGACCATTTTAATTCAGCTAAGACAGCATGTTTTGATTCTGTCTGTCTGTCTGTCTGTCTGTCTGTCTCTCTCTCTCTCTCTCTCTCTCTCTCTCTCTCTCTCTCTTTTCCACCGTTGAAAAATGTAGTCGGTACAAAGCGGCAGGGGAGACGGATCCAGGTAAAACTCCTGAAAGGCAGATTGACGCGGCCAAGGCAGGGGAGAGAGAGAGAGAGAGAGAGAGATCAGGAATGGCGTGGGTGACCTAGGTGAACTTGCCATCACTGAGTCAGTCTTCCCTGAAATGAAAGTTAATCCATCCCTAGCTGGGCCACCCTCGGGTCTACTCTGTTTGCTGCCGCAGGTTATGATTATGTTGTTTCACTTTACCAGTTTCTTGGTTGGTGCTCTGGGATATTTGATTCAGGCAACCATCTGGCGATTTTGTTCGACTGAAAGTATTCCAAGCAGCCAGAGAGTATATTGGCCGTGGTTACAGTGGACTTATTATTATTATTTTTTATTTTTTGTATTTTATTCTGTCTCGTTTGCATCTATGGGTGCCAAGACGAATATATACAGCTAGAAGTATTTTTCAGGTTTATTATTGATATTTCCAAACAGTGCTAATCAGTTTAGAAGAGCGCCGCAGTCTTGGACGAGTAATTGAATGCTATGTTACTCCCTGCAGTCAGAGGAGTCTCCCAAAAAATAACTAAAATCGTCTGGAGTTAATAAGTATAGATAAGAAATACGTCAACGAACCAAGTAGGTTAAGAAATATCTCCCTTAACCCCTACCGTATTTCATATCTTATTCGTGCCATCGCTAGTCGATTTTACCTAGAGGAAGCGAGACTGGATGATTATGATTGGATTCCTTAGTGATTTTAATCGTATATAATTGTCTCTACTGCTGCACAAACTTATGTAGTTTTTTTTTTTTTTTTTTTTTTTTTAAATAACAGAACGGAGGAAGGAAAAACAAATGGAGAAAAAAAAAAAAATCCATACACCAGATTACTGATGTCCTCTGTTCATAAAATATCTGTAAGAATTAGACTTGAACAGTTGTAGGTTGAAATTTGGAGGAAAACAACTCTGGGGAAGCGAGTTCCAGAGAGATGCAGTTCGGGGAATGAAAGAATTCTGATAGGCAGAAGTTCTGCAATGTGGTTGAGTGACATTCCAGTCATTGTGGGGGATCTGCAATAACCGTTTCCCTACGACCACTGTTTTATTTATTTCTGCTGCCACTTAATAGTTTTATGTCACGTAACTCCGGTACAATCTTATATTTCATTTACACCACCTCCAGATGGTTTTTATTAATATCAGGACGGACTTACAGAATTACAGGGTTTTTATTAATATCAGGAGGGACTTACAGAATTACAGGGGTTAGATACAGAGTTCATTAACCTCATCATTTGAGTGTGTGTATTTTTCCTAATGTCAATAAAGCTGCTCTAGTAGTAGCAAGCATATAATAACGTCCTCGGGCTGAAGAGAGGCAAATCTACATAAATTCCTTTCAAACAATGACTATTTTTTTTCAGCAGCTCTTAAACGATTTATTTACATCGCAAGGTATGCATTAACTCCTTCTATACCATGACGTCTTCTTACCTGTGCCGTGACATACCAGGTAAACAAGAGAAAGTAGTGATGACAAACAGAAAATCATTTACTGCAACAAGTATAATCATCTCAGCAAGTAAACTCACCCGTTACTGGCCTGAACCAAATACGTGAAGTGCATACGCGGTTGTGAAGGTAAATCCTTGGACTGTGATGACGTCTGATGTGGTTTGCTCTGCCACCTCTCGATTTATATGGTGCGTGATAAAGACCTCTCGTATTGAAGGTATTAGTGATGGCTATATTGTTCAACCCTTTCAGTACGAAGTCTTTCCTTAACAAAATAGCATGGAGGTAGCAAGAATGGAATAAAATGGCATCATCGAGTGAGGGAGTTAATGGAGAGAGTTGTAACTCTTTGACTAGTGATTTCTCTCAGCAAAAAAAAAAAAAAAAAAAAAAAAAAGGCAAAAGGTCGCGTTCGCCTGCATAAAATATTTATCACGTCCATAACAGTGAAAAAATTATGGTGATTAACATGGAGAGAGAGAGAGAGAGAGAGAGAGAGAGAGAGAGAGAGGGGGGGGGGAATAAAAGCCAAAGAGAAAATTAACTGCAGGAAAAGCGAGGAAGTGCGAGAATGAACGAGAGTAAGTGTCTGAGTTAGCAAATTATTCAAAAGACAGGAAACAATATCCCCAATTGAAAGTCAGCTCAACAAGCCAAACTTCCCTTTAACAATGCCAGGCTGTGGGGAGGGAAAAGTATCAGGCAATTTACTTGTGAAGTTTGAGGGCGAGAAATGGTTGAAGGTTTGCGCTGTATCTTCTTCAAAGCTGAGTCTATTTTCTGGATTGGTTTAAACTTCAGGAAATTGGGTGAATTATGAATGTGATCGCCATAGATGGATGGATTAATGGACTGATGGATATACTCTTGAATGAAGGGACATATGAATGGATGGAAGAGAGGGAGGTTAATCTCTTCAGTCCAGTGACGACTTTTTCACTTCAGTCAGATCACCATCACACGATCCTTTTCATCTTAAGTAATTATATTCTAATGAAGGTTATATTGAGGACTGTTAAGCCATTCATTTTGAAAACTCTCATAAGCTCAATACTATCGTCTAGTAAAAACAAGAAGAGTGTAAATATTACGTCATTATAGTGAAGCACTGAGAGAGGAGAAAGGGATGATGATTTGTATGTAGGGCAGGTTAATAAATGGATTTAAATAGGTGGGAGTTTAGGTAGGTAAACTGACGCGTGGATAGTCAAGGAAGAAGAAGTAGGCCTATTGCAGAAGGGTAGGAAACATTCTCCATCACTTCCTCTACCAAGAGAGATTGCCCAGAGCTGAAAGAAATTGTCTGGAGGTAGGAAGAATTTTAAAACATATATTACTAAAGGGGTTTATCTCTTTACTACAATGACGTTTTTAGTATCTTAGTATTGCTGTGTCTAGACAGTTCTGTTCAGAATAGGAGCGTTTCTTGAATTGGCAGGGAGAGGGGGAGTAAGTATAACCTACATTCATTCCCATAACCTTTCTAAGTCAAGTAAAACTGTCTGAGGGCAGCATGAAGAAAACGGTGTCCTCGAACTCAAGGCATTACTTGAAAGTTCTCAACAGAAAGTAAATGTGTATAACTAGTCAGAAACATTATACCTAGACAGACTTGTAAACCGGTGTGAAGGCATGGTAAACAATATTGCTTCTGCCGCAGCCAGACGATTTTCTTTACCTTAGGACAATCTTTAGGACAGGAGGGGTTGATTACAGTCTTGATCAACCCCATGAATACAAGGATCTATTCTGAAGGAAATGGTCTCATGGTAGTACGAATTATATATATATATATATATATATATATATATATATATATATATATATATATATATATATCACGTGTGTGTGTGTGTGTGTGTGTGTGTGTGTGTGTGTGTGTGTGTGTGTGTATTCAGTATAAACATTCGATCGAGTGGCTTCACTCGTTCACACAGCCAGAACTCTCACAAGCTAAAAAAAAAAAAAAAATCTCCGGTAGAAAAAAAAAATGTACATTGTCGTGAAGGGGTTACACAGGGTTTGCTAGCTTGCTGACCACAATGGTTTTCTTGCGAACTTAGTTATGTCGACTCATGACAGCAGTAATTAATGTAACCCATCGTATGGAATGGGTTTAACCCTCCACACCGAAGGGTCTTGTCCAAGCAGAATAAAATCGTCTGACGTTAGCAACAACAAAACGTAAAGTGTTGAAGGGATTACAGTTTCTTGCCAAATGCTGCCTCCTGATATATTAGAAATAAGGTTTAGATCTCTCTCTCTCTCTCTCTCTCTCTCTCTCTCTCTCCATAGCTGAATGGTCGTCAAGTATGAACGCGATAACTATGTCGTCATCATGTTCAATAGGCTCAGTAATTATCGTGTAATAACAATAGCCATAACTGTTGCTACAATTTAACTGTATCCTACTACCATCATGACAGTCATATAGGATTAGCAAGTATACAGTAGATATGACTGTGTACTGAACTTGTTGAATAGCATACCGTGAAAGGAATAGCAGCTGGAATGGTTAGTATATTTTAATGACAAGTACCACCATTACCACAGTTACCTCACCCGACATTCATCACACAGAATTACCCTTACAGCACGAGTGCACATAGCCAGACTCCCCTATGCCCATTACCCTTCTATGCTGGAGTACCAAAACGAAATACAACACAAGCAATGCAGTTTGCCTTTACTGAATGTCACACTTGCCCCATGCACCTCACAGTCATTCAGCATCACTTCAACTAAAGGTCTCAGGGAACACCCGGCTGAAGTGTCAGATGTCATGCAGTGCACCTCGTTCACTGCCTTGACCATCATCATCAGCACCACACAACCCATGATTACTTGTACTACTACCACTAGGCGTACTGTCACTTTCTTCACTATTAAAACCGTCAGTTTTGTACAGTCATAATTATCATCGCAACATACCTCCATGACTGCCATATCCACCACCATCATGAGTGTTGTCGTCATTAATTCAGTGTCTCATCATCGTTACCATCATCATCATCATTGCTACCGATGTCATCATCACCATCGTCGCATATAGTCATCATTGTCATCCTCATCATCACCTGCCATTATCACCATCATCGCCCGTCATTATCCCTGCAACATATATAACCTACCCGTAAAACACTGCCACAAGTAGCGCACACCAACCAGACCTTCCTCTATATACCCACCTGCCTATTTGCCTTTATCTTAATTACAAAGTCATCCTGTCATATTTTGCTTGGGGCACAATCTGTCTTGGCTCAAACTGCCTCGTAAACTATTAAGCAGGCCAATTAGCGAGGTACTACGCAGCGGCCTTATTAGCCCAGTGCATAAGTCAGGACGGGCTGGGGTGGAAGGTGGGGATGTAGCAGAGAGTGCGGCGTACATCAGGAATAACGTAATGTTTTGTTGCCTCTGTTCATTGTGTGAGCTGGGGGGATGGGGTACGGTGGGGTGAGGAGGATTGTGGGTTGTGGTGGAGTGTGGGGAATGTGTTTGTGAGTTGGGGTGGGCAGGCAATGTGTGCCGTGGGGATGGTGGCGAGAGTGTACAAGTAAATGATGTGGGGAGGATCAGGAAGTGAAATTGTGTTTGTATAGGGGAGAGAGCATGCATTTGTTCAAATTTAGGGGTGAAAGGGAAAGGCTCAGGATTGTGTGGGAAGGGTAAGGCACATGTATGTGTGTGTGTGTGTGTGTGTGTGTGTGTGTGTGTGTGTGTGTGTGTGTGTGTGAACACATTTTTATGAATGTGAAAATATGTCTATGTGTTTGTGGGGAAGGGAGAGTTCTTTACCCAGTTAACATGGATATGTTATATTTTTAGTGAGGAGGGCAAATAACCATGTTCTTAAAAGGGTGCAATATATATATATATATATATATATATATATATATATATATATATATATATATAAAATACAGCATATGAGAGAGAGAGAGGGGGGGATGAAGTTTATTAATGTATGCGAGGCTTGAAAGAGAAGGCTGAATGAAAGGAGGGAAGGAAAGGAAGGAAACTTGTATGGAAGATAAGATGTAGGGGTGTTTAGGTAGGAGGGTTGGATGGATGGATGGATGGATGCTTAGGCGGAAGGAAGGAGGGTTGGATGGAATAAGGGAGGATTGGATGAACAGATAGGTGAATGACAAGGATGGATGGATGTATAAGGAAAGAAGATTGTGTGGAAGTTTAAATGACAGAGAGGGTGGAGGGATGGTTGGGTGAAAGAAAACTGATATGTTTAGATGGGTACGGTAGTTAGATGTAAGGATTGATGGTTGGACGGAATAATGGTCAGCAGAACGGAAGGAAGGTTGAGTGAATGAAAGAAAGGATGATGGGATGGATGGATGGATGGTTGGATACGCGGGTGGCTGGCAAGCATAGTTGGTTTTTCGAATGGATAATAAAGATGGTTGGATGCAGGGATGGATACCTGGACGGAATAATGGATGGTTGGATGGAAAGATAGCTTGAGGACAAGGATGGATAAATGTGTAACAAAGGATAGTTAGATGGATGGATTGATGAAAAGTGAAGTGGATAAGTTTATAAATGTAGAGAAGAGAGAGGGATGAATGCGAATGGAAAGAAATGATGGAGAGACATAAAGAAGACAGAGAAACTAGAGAGACCGAAGGACGAAAAAAAAAAAAGCAGACGAACCGAGGGAAGGAAGGAAGGATGAAAGAATCGAAGAAACGAATGAAGAAAGGATAGAAAATACGAATGGAGGAGGAATGAAAAGATCGAAAGGAGAAAGGAAGGTAGGAGAGGCCGAGGGATAACTAAAAGAATGGAGAGGGGAGGAGAAAATGTAGTGGAAGTAATTGCATGCTGGGATTTGAAGGAGGGCAGAGAGAAGGAAGGAAAAACTTACCGTATGTGTGGAAGAAAGGGAGGGAAATTGACTTCTTCAAGTGGAGGACGCATTTCCTCTCGATTTTTTCCCCCTAATTGGACTTACCAACTGAGGGGGTTACATACAGTTTACATTAACTCCACCATTAGTAGGAGACCTACTAAGCTGATTGAATTCGTCTAGAAGTAACACTAATAACCTGAACATTACATGTTTGGACTGAAGTGGTTAAGATGGTGGGAGGCCTGAAAGAGGGGAGGAATGAGGATAGATTTTAGTGGAAGGAATGTAAGGAGTTTTATATTTTCTTTTTTCAGGAGGAAAGGAGGAGGCGAGAAGAAGTAGTATGCAAATGAGATGTAGCGAGGGAGGAGATAGATGGAGGGAGGGAGACATGGAGGATGAAAATGGAAGAGACAGTGTGGAAGGAAAAATAAGAAAGATAAGGAGAGAAATCAACAGACTGAGGAGGAGGAAGGAAAGAAGGGAAAGTGACATGGAAGGAGGGAGGGAGGGAGGAAGATAGAAAGAGTGAGAGCGAGAAGGGAGAGGAAGGGAAAGGGATGTAGAGAAAGAGAGATAAGAAGGGAGTTAGAGACAGTGAGAAGGAAAGACAGACAGGGAGTAAGGTGGAAGAGGGGGGAAGGGGAGAATGGAAGATAAAAGACGGGGAGAGAGTCAAGGAGGTAAAGAAGGAGAAAGATGAAAGAGGTTAGCGGAGAGAGGGAGAGGCAAGGAGACAGGATGAGAAGGAAAAGGAGAGGGGAAGGGAAAGAAGACAGTGAGAGACGTAAGGATGCAGAAGAGGATACGAGATAGGGAAAGAGAAAGAGAGAGGGAGGTAGAAAGAGAGGGTAGGGGAGGTGGGAGAGAAATAGTGGGAGAGGAAAACAGGGTGAGGAGGAGAGGAAGGGAGGGGAGGGAGTAGAAAGTGAAAGAGGGAGGATGGGGGACAATAAGAGAGGGAGAGGTGGAAGAGGAAGTCAGGGGGCGTGGGGAGAGGAAGGGAAGGGAAGGGAAGGGGGAGAGGAAAGGAGGGGGAGGTGGTATATGATGGGAGGAACATAAATTTGCTGTGGATAAAAAAAAAAATCCCATTTTATTACGGGCACAGGTGGAGAGAGAGAGAGAGAGAGAGAAAGAGAGAAGAAGGGGATGTAGGATGGAGTAGGAATATAGGAGGAGGAGAGGGAAGGGAAGGAGGGACGAGGAAGAGACATAGGACGACAATTTTTTTCTCTCCCTACGTGAATATTCTGTCTCTGTCTCTGTCTGTCTGTCTGTCTGTCTGTTTCTGTCTCTCTCTCTCTCTCTCTCTCTCTCTCTCTCTCTCTCTCTCTCTCTCTCTCTCTCTCTCTCTCTCTCTTTATGTATGTATGTATGTATGTATATGTGTAAATATCTCTATAATCTTTGCCTCCTTCCTCCATTTCTTGCTCTCTTCCCTTCTCCCTCTCTTTCTGTCCCCTTTCTCACCTCTCCTCTTTTTCTCTCACGTCTCCTCCCTCCCCCCCCTCCACCCCAAAGCACACACCGCCGCGGGAACTTTCAATTAAAATATCCAGCCTCGGCAAAATTGAAGTAAAAGACTTGTTTACATAGCCCCTGTGTGTGTGTGTGTGTGTGTGTGTGTGTGTGTGTGTGTGTGTGTGTGTTTTGGATCTGTAATAGTAAGTTCCTTTGTGATATTGCACAATGTCTTCCTACGTGTGCATTGTTACTGATGTGTACGTCTGTGTGTGTTTACACTGCATTGTTGTGTGTGTTGTTCCTGGTACAATAAAGCCACTGTACGTTCATCACTAACTATTTATTCTCTTAGAGTGGGGATATCTCAAGTATTAAATTAACGCTACATGATAATATTCAGCTGAGAATGAGCATATGAACTAAAGAGTACTAATCCTCACCACTAGTTGTCTCATGGTCTGGACAAGTTTAGCGTCAGATGAAGATCTTCACCTGAATATGAGTCATTGAAGCCAGGTTGTTAACGTGTAAACAAATTCTGTGCTGGAACGTGACATGCAGAGTTGTATAGAAACAAATGTCCTGTACAGTATTGTGTCCACTGTTAACTTGATGTGTTCGTTGCTGTTGTGGGAACCCTTAATGTAGTGTAAACTATCTTCGAAACTGGACATAATTTTATTTATATATATATATATATATATATATATATATATATATATATATATATATATATATATATATATATATTTGTGTTTGTATATAATCGAGTTCACTTAATTTATCACTTTCCATTTGTCTCTTAACTCTTCTGTCTAATATCGCAAAGATGAGAGAGGCTTAGAATGTTTCTCCGTCATTAGATGATTTTCATTGATGTAATGCGTCAAGGAAGAAAGTCACGGACGTAGCCAAAGTGTGAATTGCAAAGTAATAATAGACCAACTTTTTTCTTGACTGTACCTCTTACAACACGGATAGGAGGGAAGGCTGGGGGTGGGGAGTGGGAATGGTAATGCCGCTGCCTCTTACTTTGATTATTATCCTAAACGAGATTTTAAAGAATACTTCCTTTATCTCAGTACCAGACAATAGTGGGAAAAAGGATGGTGATGATGATGGTGATGTTGACGATTATGATGACTGTAGTGATGATGATGGTGGTGATGATAGTAGCTTAGGTGTGTGTAGGGAAATAAGTAAAGAGGTTAATGGTATTCTGAGAGTAATAGGTGGTGAATGTATTTGGTTAAAGCTCTGTTGAGGATGGTCATGTTGGTGTATTACAGGCTCAGATATTTTTAACACTCTCTCTCTCTCTCTCTCTCTCACACACACACACACACACACACACACACACACACACACACACACACACACACACACACACACACACACACACACACACACACACACACACACACACACACACACACACACACACACACACACACACACACACACACACACACACACACACACACACACACACACACACACACACACACACACACACACACACACACACACACACACACACACACACACACACACACACACACACACACACACACACACACACACACACACACACACACACACACACACACACACACACACACACACACACACACACACACACACACACACACACACACACACACACACACACACACACGGGGTTCCCATTTTAAAACTCATTCGAAATACCATTTCTTTATTCAGACTTTTGGTACGTGTTATTAAAATGTCCCTCAGAGCGTTGTATATATACGTGCAGCAAACACAAACCAATTGACCCTCACACTGGTGTATTTCTCTGCGGGATGCAAACGTGTGTACTCTTTTTTTCCTGACTGGTTCACCTGCAGGGCCTTGTTGTACGGTTTTGGCCACAGGTGTGAATGCTTTAAAAGTACCTGATGCTTTCACCCGTTCAGCACCATGACGGCTGTTTTCACCTCATTTCAGTGACGTAGTGTTCCATTCTTGCTGCCTCCAAACGATGTTATTCATATGACATAACACCTTTAGTACTGAAGGAACTACTTAAATGCTGTTTCTGATTCAAGGTAGTGAGTACAGAAACTGCACGAGGACTTCATGAAGGTGTGTTTATGCTTGTGATAACGTACGGGTGTGTCACTTTGGTATTCAGGAGTGGGGGCAGTAAAACCTGTACTTTATTGGAATTTTAAATTTTGATTGTATGTTGTGTGGGTTGCAGCCGATAAAGTTATAGAGAGTTTCGTGTTAGATGTGTAGTAAGGAAGCTTGCTGATGAAAGAGTGTGTGCTTACATGGTATGTTTTTATAAGGAGTGGGAATAGGTATCAGTTAATGAAAAGAGTTTGAGTGAGTTCCAGAGTGGGGAAATGCGTATAAGGCCAGGAAGAAGCAGATGTATATTGTAAAACAGTGTGGGAGTCAAGAAAGCAAAAAAGGACAGATAGGATAGAGAGGGATGGATGAAGGATGTATAGAGATGAAGCAGGCAAGTGTTATGCCCCCTCTTTTCAACTTGTCAAGTGACGGAAAGGTGTCTATCCCTCTGGCATCACGAAGCAAGCGTTTGTGTGGATCATGTTGCCCGTGAGGTGGAACCGAGAATTTCACAGACTAATGATGAGTGAAAAGATCTGTTACTTAATTTACTGGGCACGGTTGACAGTTATTTTTTATGCTTCCCCATTCATATCTTAGTGGGAATGATGATGATCATGGAAATGGTAATAATGATGTTGCACATTCAGGATGCACTACAACATTTTGTTCATTCGATTTATTACACTATTTTTATTGTAACTGTGAGTCGCTTAATCTGAGGTAAAATGTTGTGTTTACATAGTATCCTCTTCTCTCTCCACCCCCTTTCCCACCATCCTTCAGCTAGCTCAGTATCATAATCATGTGTGTTTTAGCGCTCAGCCGTGTTGTCCTGACAGCTGTGTTAGGAGGAGGACGAGGAGCAGGAGGAAGTAAGACTTAGAAAGTGAAGGAGGAAATAATAGCTGGAATGAAATAGGAGACAAAAGAGTACATGAGAAATAGTTAAGTCAACAGGGCATACAACAGATGATTAAATAAGGCTAGATCAGGAAAAATGGGGAAGATAACTGCAGAATACTGGGAGCTAGAGTGATCAGTAAAAAAGAAAGAGAGAGAGAGAGAGAGAGAGAAAGAGAGATCGTTGGAGAAGAGGAGGAGGGAGGAAAACAGAGAAACTAGGAAGATAAGTAGCAAACTGAAAGAAATAGGGAACAGAAGAGAGGGAGACGGGCAAGAAAAGGTGGAATGATTAAAGAGATAAGGAAAGAAAACGAATACAAGGGAAAGGCTAGAGAAGGGATATGACATTAAAAGGGGGGGGGGGAAGGAAGTTCAGAAAAAACGTCGAATAGACTTAGTCAGGGAAATTGATTAAAGGAAACTGAATAAGAGTAAGGAAATAGGATACAGAAAGAATATAGACAAGACTGAGGAAAAAAAGAATAGAGCAAGGGGAAGGAAAATTAGAATAAAAGAACAGTGTGGAGAAATGGAAGGAAAGAAGAATGAGAGTAACAGTACAGAAGAGAGAGTGGAAGAATTATTGAAAAATGATTTAAATGAAAGTGAAAAATGGAGACTGGAGAAGAGGATTTAGAAGATATGGTGAAAGAAAAGAGGGAGATGAGTAGGATAAAAATGGGAAATAGATGGGAGTAAGGAGAGTAGGATTGGGCAGGCGTGGTTATTGTGACTGGGGATTTACATGAATGTGTTGAATATTAGCGGACCATCTATTCTTGTGTCTGTGGCAGAAACTTTTTTTTTTTCTTTTAGTGGGGGGGGGGGGTAGGTGAGGTTGAGAGAGAGAGAGAGAGAGAGAGTGCGAATTTCCTGAGGCAACTGTAGCTGCTATGCACGTAATAAGTGATTACTGGTTGGAACATAAAAAAGTACAGGTTATGATGTGTATAAATAGAGAAAATGCACGATATATTATGATTAGCTTTATCTGATAAATAAAGCGGTGATGATGATGATGATGATGATGATGATGATGAATTGATGATGATGATTATTATTATTATTGTGTGTAAATGGAAGAAACAGTAGAAAGTGTGGATAATACTATGATGGACCAGGCACCCAAACTGAATGGAAAAAAAAGAGGGCATTGCATGAAGGAAACTATAATCTGACACAGTAGACGGCTAAGGTAGAGAGGGAAGTGGTGTGTGGATTGATTAAGTAAGAGTATACTGTTTGGTAAGAGCAGGAGCCGAGGGGTGAGAGGGTGTTTCAGATACTGACGTGCTGAGAGTGAAACGGGGAATAGTTTGTAGAAAGGCTTTTTGTCAGGGTTATGTTAGTTTACCTCCCAAGTGAGTAAATGAGATATGAAATATAAAGACTGCAATGATGATAAGGAAGAGGCTGAATAACCTTAATATAATAATTCTATTTATTGATGATTAGTTATAATAATAGGGTACATTTTCAGTGATAGTCATTAATATTGATGATAATATTTCATCTCTGGGACAGGAGAGAAGAATATTTGCCACGTATTGTCCACGTGTGCTAGTAGGTGAATAAATGGTAGGGGCGTTGGTGAGGATGAAGCATCTACCCTGTGTGTATGATCGCTGACTTTGATCACGTCTAGTTCATAATAAGCTAAGTATGACAGGTGTAGACAACAAGGGTTATCTGTGTCAGCAGGCAACACTCTCAGCCAGCCCGTGTTTATATTGGGTGTCCATGGCTTTACTGCCGTACCTCGATTTACGCCATCAAACGAAATGACTGTTTAAAGAATGAAGTACACACACACACACACAAACACACACACACACACACACACACACACACACACACACACACACACACACACACACACACACACACACACACACACACACACGAGTTTAAAGCTAAATTTGACTTATTGAGAAACGGAGACGGGACCCCACGAGCGTAGCTCATTTCCTGCCTATCACAATTAGGTAAACACACACACACACAGTGACCATAATAACAACAAAACAAGCACAAAGACTTGGCGAAAGCTTTGCCATTGCACTTGACCTCTCAAAGGCTTTTATATCGAGTCTGGCATAAATCTTTAATTTCCAAACTACCCTCTCACGGTTTTTATCCTTCTGTCTGTGCCTTCATCTATAGCTTCCTTTCTGGTCGTTCTATAGCCGCTGTTGTAGACGGCCATCGTTCTTCTCCTGGATCTATCAACAGTGACGTTCCTCAGGGCACTGCCCTATCACCAACTCTCCTTTATTCATCAATGACTTTCTAAGCTGCACATCTACCCCTAACCGCTCATACGCTGATGATTCCACCCTTCACCTTTCCATTCGGTTCTCACAACGTCCATCTCAGCAGTTACTTCAACAAACAAGGAATGAGGCTATGGCACACCTAATGTCTGACTTGGCTTGTATCTCTGACTGGGGTAAAAATAATCTTGTTGATTGTAATGCATCAAAGACCCAGTTCTTACACCTGTCAGACCGACAAAATCTTCCACAGGAGTACCTAGCTCAATCCTGCATCATCCTTAAACGTACTTGGGGTTTCATTCTCTGGGTACTTATCTTGGAAAGAGCATATTACATCTCTTGTATAATCTGCTTCCAAGAGATTAGGTGTGCAATGCCGACTCCGTACCTTCATTACCCCTGCACAGTTGTTGACTTTATACACGGGTTTTATTCGCCCCTGAGTAGAGTACAACTCTCATGTGTGGGAAGGCTTCCCACATACAGCTCTTCTCAGTAGGGTGGAGTAAAAGGCTTTTCGTCTCATTAACTCTCCTCCTCTTATTGGCTTTCTTCAACCTCTGTCTCTTCGCCGCACTGTTACATCTTTTTCTTTTTTCTATAGCTACTTCAGTGGTCATTGCTCCTCTGAACTGTCTGATTGCATCCCTCCATCTCTACGACGGGCGCGTAGCACCCGTCTAGCAACAAACTCTCATCCTTTTTCTGTCCAGCCCTCTAATGCAAGAGTTAACCGTTACTCCCAGTCCTTCATTTATGCAGATTTCCTACTTCCTATGATCTCCAGTCTTTCAAACACACTGTGTCCAAGCATCTCGAAATTAACAGATCTGGAATTTGGCTCTCTTTTGTATTTTTTTTTTTCTTGGAACGAACGGTTTGCGGGCTTCTGGTCTTTGGTTCCTTCTTTCATGCATTAAAAAAAAAAAAAAAAGGAGAGAACCACGCACCTTTTCGTGGCAACTCCCTTTCTCGCCACTCTCGTCTCTTCAATCAGTTCAGTGAGAGATTTTCTTTGTCCCTTGTCGTGTCTTGAAGTGGCAGTGGTGAGGTGTGGGATGGAGTGGGAAGGGATCTAGGGGTGTGATGGAGAATGGACGTGAGATGTTTGGGGTGGGGAGGTAATGTGTGGGAGTGTGGTGTGGTGTGGTGAGCTGTGATCTGGGAAAGGTAGATGTGGAGTGGTGGTAAGGTGAGATGTGTGATGTGGGGAATTATAATGTGGAGAGGTTTTGTGTGATGCGGTGTGGGGTGGTATGTTTTGCTGTGCTGAGGTATAAATTAATATTGGAAGATGGGTTATCTAGTGTGTGATATTATGGAGTGGTTTTGAGAGGTGCTTGTGAAGTACGGATGCGTGTAGGGTGTGGGATGTTATGTGGTGTGTGATGTTGTGTGTTGTGGTGTGAAATGGTATAGTATAGTTTGGTGTGATGTGGCCTCTTGTGGGAAGATATTGGGTAGGGTGTGGAGAAGTATGGGGTAGTCTGGAGAGGTGTAGAGTGAAATGCAGGAGTGATGTTGAGGGGTGGGGAAGTGTGATGTGGGGATGTGTGGTGTGAAAAGGCGTGATGTGGATGCTAGGGTGGTGTTGTGAAGTGGGGTTTGGAGAGGCGTGGTGTGGAGTGGGATGGTGTTGCGACTTTTTTTTTTTTTTTCTTTCTTTTTTTTACGTGGGGTTGGGAAGCGTTCACTTACGGGGTGTAGTGCTGGTGATGCTGGTGTGGTATGGTGAAGCAAGATGTAGTTGTAGTGTAGTGTGGTTTAATGTGGTGAGGAGTGGTATGAGATGAGATGGTGTGGTGAGTTGTGACGCTGTGTGATGTCGGGTATGATGGATTAGTGTTGTGTTATCGGGTTGTGGCAGGTTATGATGTTGGAAGGTGTGGTGCGGTAGTGTTGGAAAATATGATGTTGAGTCTATTTCTTTTTCGAATGCGGTTGAGTTAGGTGTGTAGAAAGTGTGGCATAGTGATGGATATTTGCTTGCATATGAGTAAATAGGCAACTGAATATCATTTTTGGTTTGTAGTTATGACGTATAATATGCTTGTCTTTTTTTCCTTGTGATGGAGTGAATTGCAAAGCGCTACCCACTTACTTTCTTCCTTACGCTACCCTGGTCTCTACCTAACCCCCATTCTGCCTGTCAGCACACCCACTTACCCCTGCAATTCCAATCCACATCCGCAACTTATACACACTAAAATATCCTCTTTCGTATTCATTTCTCCCCATCTCATATCGCACTCTTATTTCCCCCCTCCCCCACCACACACACAGCCAAAGCAGCCTGCCTCATATCCACTCCCTGCTCTCCCCGTGGTGGTTGTGTACACCTGGGCGCATCCACCACATGGCGTTAATGTGCTTTACGTGTTTGTGTGTGTTCTGGCGCCCCTCCCGGATATTGACACTTACGTCGGACACTTCATGATACTCGTGGTGAGCGGCGGCTGTGTTGTGTTTCAGCCCGCTTGGTGGCATGGGGATGGTGATGAGTGTGTGTGTGTGTGTGTGTGTGTGTGTGTATGGAATGATGAGTATGTGGGTTGGTATTGTAAGATGTGGTGTGTGTGTGTGTGTGTGTGTGTGTGTGTGTGTGTGTGTGTGTGTGTGTGTGTGTGTGTGTGTTGAATATACGCAACCGTCGCATTGCAAATCCAGGTCCTTGTTTCAGTTCCAGATGTGAACAGACTCAGGGAGGAAGTGGCGCATGCCTGCCAAGGAAAAGCTCCCAACAAACATATTCCACAACTACGACACACAACAATCACTTTGCATATCCAGGTCCCTGTTTCAGTTATCGGTGTGAAGAGACTGGGGTACAGAGACGCTGCCTAAAGGTGTTGATTTCGGCAGACGAAGGAGTACAACACACGATCTGTGATAACCTAACTGAGGAAATGGTGCTTAAACCAGAGCTGTGTGAAGAACATTTTAACTTTGTTGCATCGCTATAATACTGAGGGGATGGATGGATGGACTGATGGATTAACTTCTGAGCAAGATGTTTCGTCCCTTGTATTGCTGGATGTCCCTCCAGACACCGAAGTGACTGAAGTGCCCCCACATATATCAAGCTGATATTTTAATTATACTTGAAAAAGCTAGAATCTCACACACACACACACACACACACACACACACACACGCACGCACGCACGCACGCACGCACGCGCGCGCGCGCGCGCAACCAAACGCTTTATATCCCAAGCAGGTCTTCATTTAGTCATTTATAAGCTTTTACACTCAAGCTCTCACTTCCACCCACACGCACACACACGAACACTCCCTCACACTCACGCACACTCCCACAAAATATATTGGCCTACGTGACTGAATTTTCACGGTAGGCGTCTCCTTTCGGCCGAGTGTGAGATTTTGCCAACCATTGTATTTCGTACGCTCTGCTTTTCAGTCTTGCATTTTGTCTTACTTTCTCGCAGTTTCTTAAAGCTACACATCTTACTGTCTCTCACTCCTACTTACGCCATCTTTCAGTTTTTCTTCCTTTTTTGCACGTACTTACGTGTTCTCACTTTCCTACTCATGCTTTGGAGCACTCATATTTTTCTAAGTAGGCTACTTTTTACTTCCACACACTTTCTTTTCTTGTCCACATCTTACACTTTATTTTTTTCTTTTTCTTATCGTTTTGCACATTTTAGTACTTTTCTGTCTACTCATCTGTGCATTCAGTGTTTCCTTACGTTGTCGCGTTTTCGTACACCCACTTTTTCTTTTGCTGTCTCATTATTACCATTTCTTTTATTTTCATAGTTTAAATTATTTTTGCACGTTTTCGTTTATTTGTGTCTTCAGTTTTTACTTTAACTTTTCCTCTTATGCTTCCATTATACATTTCAGACATACTTTTTTCTGTTTTACTGTCATCCACTTCCTCACTTTCTTCCCCAGTTTGTCTTACACTCTCGCAGTATCTATCATCCTCTCACTTTTTTCCATTTGTTACTTTCTTATACAGTCTCACTTTTTTCACCAAGTACAGTCATTTTTCTTATTATCTCACTTTCTTACACTCACTTCTTTCTTAGTGTCTCACACTTCGTCTTCTGATTCTTACTCACATCCTTGGTCTCCTCACTTTAAATTACTTGCTTTCACTTACTCTTACTCTAACTACCCCTTCAATACATTCATATTAATACTGGCATACTCTTCCTACCTATAGACTATTGTGTTTATCTCATACGCAGTGTATTATATGTTTTTACTTTCTTACACTGATTTATATACACACATTGTTTTATCTCAAAATAATTACCCTTTCTCACACAATATGACTTTCTCACGCCTGTTTTCTCACTTTTTCAGCTTCTAACATTTTACACTTTCTTTCTGCCTCACAATCATCTTACACACTAGCTTACGTTTATAATTTTCAGTTCATTCATACTATTACCTTTAGATTCTGTGTGTGTGTGTGTGTGTGTGTGTGTGTGTGTGTGTGTGTGTGTGTGTGTGTGTGTGCTTATTCTTCCAATCTCCTCCTCATCCCTCGGCTTTCCCTTTTTCCATTCCTCTACCACCTTCCTTCTCTTCCTTTTCTTCTCACATCCTATTTTGTCACTTTCTGACCATTCCTCTTCCTTTTCCATTATCATCGTCTTTCACACCTTACTTCTCTTCTGTTGTGTTCCTTCTCCCATTTCCACGCTGTCTCACCTCCTGTCTAATTCCTCTTCCTCCCACCTCTTTTCCGTTCCTCCAGCCCTTTCTCTCTTTTGTTTTATATTCCCCTTCCTTCGTCTCCATCTCCTCCTCATTTCTCACTCCTTTTAACACCCCCGCTTTTTTTTTATTTATATATCCCTTTCCCATTTCCTCTCCTCTCTGCCTTCTCTTCCTTCCATATCTCCCCCTAATCAGTTTCTCCATTCTCCCTTTCTCTCCCTCGTACGTTACCGTCCCTGTTTCTTCCCTCATGGTATTTTCTCCCTCATCTCATTCTCTGATTCTCTCCCCTCTCTCTTTTATGTTTTTTCGTACTCGCGTCTTCCTATCTCAGTCACTCTTCTAACATCATTCTTCCGCCTTTTTTTATTCCATCCATCTCCAGTTTCTCTTTTCTTTTACCATCCCTCCCACCTTCCATTCCCTCCTCTCTTTCTCTTTATCTCCCTCTATCTGCCTCTCACCACTTCTCCTTTCCTCTCCATCCTCCCTCATCCCCCCTTCCTCCTCTCTCTCTCTCTTTCTCACTGTAGGTCCCGTTCTCTCGTCGCCTCTGCACAATTTACAAATACTGCCTTAATCTGGGAAGGTAAGAAGTGTTTATGGCAGCAGTAACGGAGCACTGTGCGTTATAAAGTGTCCGCCTTGTGTGTGTGTGTGTGTGTGTGTGTGTGAGAGAGAGAGAGAGAGAGAGAGAGAGAGAGAGAGAGAGAGGAGCGCTTCCAAAGTTCCGACGAAGTGTGTGAAATGTGCGAGATAAGAAAAGGTGAGAGTGTAGGACTGCTTGGTTGTCCGGCACTGATTGTATGTTTTTGTACTGACTTTGAAAGTAGGAGAACCAGAGAGAGAGAGAGAGAGGGGGGGGGGAGGGAGGGAGGATGGGGAAAGGGGTTACATAATATATCATAATGAAAATAATATTATGACTGTGAGAGATTCAACAATGACTTTTCAGATTATATTCTTCCTACTGCCAGATGATCTTAGTTAATAGAGAGAACTGCAGTAGTGCAGAATGTAATGTACCCCCCCCCCTTTTTTTTTTTTTTTTTTTTTTTTTTTAAGTGTTCTTTTTTCCTTCGGTGATCCATACATGGCTATATATATGGTACTACCATATATATAGCCATGTAAGGGTCAGTGGGCCTATTTGTTTTCCTTTATACAGTCTGTACCTCTGATTTATGCACTGAAGCTTCTGTCATGTACAATTTCACCCTCTTTGCACAGAAGCTTCTGCCATGTACAGTTTCGCCGTCTTTGCACTGTAGCTTCTGTCATGTACAATTTCACCATTATTGTGCTGAAGCTTCTGTCATGTACAGTTTCATCGTGTTTGCACTGAAGCTTCTATCATGTACAATTTCCCGTCTTTAAGCTGAAGCTTCTCTCATGTACAGTTTCACGTCTTTGCGCTGAAGCTTCTGTCTTGTACAATTCCACCGTCTTTTCCAACTTTTCCTATCAGCACACTCATTACCATATGTGATTAGGAGAAAACATGTACATTGTAATGTCTTAGAAACTCTGTTATTCTACATATATATATATATATATATATATATATATATATATATATATATATATATATATATATATATATATATATATATATATATATATATATATATATATATATATATATATATATATATATATATATATATATATATATATATATATACTGTTTCCTCCTTGCCTCAGTTGACTCAGCAGTAGTATTGGGGACTGGGAGGTAAAATCGATTGTGTCGTATCATATTGTGAGGGACGGTTGGGCTAAGCCAATGTTACTCGTGTGCATTACTGACCCCCGTGCAGTTGATAGGCATGAAATATATATTTTTTCTTTTCTTCGCTCCACCTTTATGGTTTACATATCTGTCGTCATCAGCATCTCTTAATAATTGTATTCAGTTCAAGAGAGTGTATTCTGAAATGGCAAAATATTTACCCCTTCATTACGAGGAGGAGTCTGCCATGCCGCATAAAACTGTGTAGTGTCAGCAGGAGCAAGTAAAAATATCTTTCTGGAACTGAACGGGTTAAGCTAACTTGTGTTGATGTTCCTTAGCCTTCTTTAGCTTACATGAGGGTGAATGAACCAGGGCGACTTAATGACGTAATTAAATCCTTGAAGTCGGCGACGTCTTTTTAAATGTATTCTTGCTTTATCCACACATTTTGTGTTAAACTCAGGGTCTTAGCGGTGAAGGGGCTAATGACTTCAAATCTCTCCAGTTTGTTGTCTGTGCCGGAGAGATTATAATCGTTTGGAGACAGCAGCAATATGTGAAAGAGTATGGCAACACATTGAAGAGGTGATACATTGTAGTAGTGTTAGAAATAAACAGGAGGGATATTTGTCCTGCAAAATCGTGTGCACATACAGTAGCTGTCAGAGTATGAGTACCATTGCGCAATGGTCGGTCTGTAATATGTTTTAGGCCCAAATGGTGAAATACCAACATTAAGAACTGTCTTTCAAAAAAAAAAAAAAAAAAAAAATCGCTTATGAAAGATACAAAGCTACATATAAAAAAGTTGGGCAAAATTATAGCACAATGTTTGATGAAATGATAGAGTTCATAAAGGATAGCAAGAAGAATCCTGAAGCTCATGTAGCTAACATCAGTAAATCAAACCCGAAAGAATTCCTTAGTTATATTAGAAGTAAGAAGGTATTAGCACTGACAATAGGCCAGTTAATTTTAGGAAGAGGCTTGCATACAAACGACGAAAGTAAGATGGTTACAGGTCATAATACTTTTTTTGCTTCAGTATTTGCAATAGAAAAGTCATGTTTGATCCCTTTGTCTTCCTTCATACGTGTTGTTCAGTGTTGCACAATCAGTGCTATTATGGTCAGCGAGAGATGTTTTGTTTGTGTTCGATAAGCTTGAGTTCATCAAAACATCAGATCCACATAGAGCATCTCCAAGATTTTAAACGAAGTGAAAAATGACATAGCAAAAATTCTAGAGCAGATATTCAACATACTGTATCGTTAATGGGTGGCAGTGTGCAACATGACCGCAAACTTGCAAATGTAACGCCATTATTTTATAAAGGCGGTAAATCACAACCAGGAAATTATCGTTCAGTTTGTTTAACATCATTTGTATGTAAAGTGCTGGAGACAATAATTAGAGATAACTTAGTCAAGCAATTAGAACATAATAATCTTATCAGAGAGACACATCACGGATTTCAAAACAATTGATCTTGTCTAACCAATCTCCTTGACTTTTCCAATGAAGTTATTGATTTGTACAGCTAAATCAGATCAGTCGATGTAAAATATACCAGTTTCCAGAAAGCATACAGTAAAGTTCCCCATAATCAGCTACTTCAAAAGTCTGTGGAATCAGAGGCAGTTTATTAAGATAGACTGAAACCGGGCTTATGAAACGTAAACAGAAAGTTGTAATTAATGGGAATCACATGAATGTTACAAATGGAGTACCACAAGGTTTTGTTTTGGAACTTATACTGTTTATTATTATTTACAGTGATGACATTGATGAAGTTTTATGTTGTAAAATAGCCTAATTTACTGATAATAATTATGAAGATTGGTAACAGAGTAGATACCCCCAACAAAGACTGATGATTCAGAGAGATTTTGATAAGCTGTTCAGTTAAGTTCAAGCATGGCGAATGGACTCCAGTACAGACCAATACAACCTCTTAAATGTTGGGAGTAAAAATGAAAAATGTAGCCTTACTGTGAATAATTCTCAAATCTTGATTGAAAAAAAAAATTAGGATTAATTTATACTAACTGTTTAAAAGTTGACAATGCACAGAAGCAGTAAGGAAAGCTAACAAACTTATTTTATTTATAGGCAGAGTATTTCGGTTAAGGTAAGAGAATGTTGTCCTTAACCTTATAATTCCTTAGTACGTCTGCATCTAGAATACTGTATTCAGTTATGGTCTCCATGTTACAAAAAAAATAAATGAATGAAATAAATAAATTAGACAGTCCAGCGAAGAGTAACAAAAATTATAACCAAATTACAGAACAAAACCACAAGAGGAACGTTTAAGCTAAAGCTATTTGCCTTATCATGGCCCAGATTATGAGGAGATCTTAGTATGTAAAATTGTTAAAGGACAAAGAATCTGGTGATCGATAAGTACACTGCAGTGGACTGGTCGTTTACACTAGAGGTAGTGGTTATAAAATAATAGGTAAATGTTTACAGCAAATGGCCAGCAAATGATGCAAAGCGTTTTTCTTCAATGGAGTTGTCAGCATATGGAGTAAATTGCCTTGGTGTGTGTTAGACAGCATTATGGTAATAGCACTTAAAAGTCGCAGGAATCAGTTTCTAGCTTCGCATCCTCAGTTACACGCATTCGTGGCAGAATAATATAAACATTTAACTAACTGGTTTCCCCTTTCAGATCACGGAGAGTGCAGCAGCAGTGCAGTATAGTTACCAGGTTATATTACCTTTCCTTTACAGATAATATTAGTGTAGCGTACAAATTTTATTTTTCATTCATTTCTATGAAATTTCCACGGTAATTTTTGATTACTTCATGTTAGTCCTTCGGACTTTTTCTTGTCTGTTTCGGCAGTTGGGTTTTGGCAGGGATGAGGGAGCCTTCGTGATTTGCTGTTCTTATCTACACCTCATAAAATTAGATATCATAGTCATAGTCTTTTCTTAAAGAACTGCCTCGAAAGACCATTAGGTCTGTTGCTGTTTGCGTTCCTTTGTACTCTCTTTTACCCATTCTTCCTTCACTCTCCCATTCCCTTCCTTGCCTTCCTCTTTCAGGCACACCTGCTCCCCTTCTTCCTCACTTCCCTGTATCTTCCTCTCCCTTCTTCATTTTCGACACTCAGTACTTTCCCCTTTCCTCCTCAGTCCTCGTTTCCTTCTCTTCCCATTTTACTTCCCTTCCTCATATTCTGCCGTTCCCTTCTCCTCTGCTTCATTGCTCCACATAAATTCTCGAACACACTAATCAAATCCATTCATTCCGCTCGTCAGCATTCCTTTTTTTCACCCCCTCTTCTCCACACATCTCCTTTCCTCCCACCCTTCTCTTCTACCCGTTCACAGTGTAACCCCTCTACTCTCTTTTCCATTACATCTCTCTCCCTTCCTCTCCATCCTTTTTTTTTCTCCTCATCATATCCAAATCCCTCCCCATTGCATCATCAGCACCTCTTCTTTCACCTTCTCTTCAGCATCATTTTACCTTTCCTTATCCTCTTCCTTCCATACTATCATCCCCTACTCTTTCCCTCTCACAGCGTTCTCCTCGTCCTTTCCCACTCCTTCTTCCCCTTTTCTTCTTTTTCCAGCATCGACCTACCTCTCTTTCCCAGACAGTTCTTCCCAACATCCTCATTTCTTCTTCCCCTCCCATTTTAGCATAGATCCACCTCTCTCTTTTCCCATGCCCACCTTTCTCTCATTTTAGTATTCATCCTCTTCTCGTCAACCCCTGTTCTACTATTTCCAACATCCCCCTCCTTCCCCATCCCTTCTTGTCCTCCTTCCACCCTCCCAGCGTCACTTTTCTTCCTCCTTCCCCTCTCACCAGCATTCCCCTCATCTTCCCTGTACCCCTCATCTTCGCCCCTTCCACCCTACAGCATCCCACCTCCTTCTTCCTTCAGTATCCATCCACTTCTCATCCCTTCCCATCTTCTCAGCATCTCTTCCACTTCTGTCCATCCTCAAAAAAATACTTTCTTCTTTTCTCGCCTCGTTCTCTTCAGCGTCAACGTCTCATTTTCCCCTCACGAGTTTCCTTCCTTCCAACACTCATCCTCACTCTTCCCAGCTTCCTTTTCTCATGGTTTCCTCCACACACCAACCTTCTTCCTCTTCTCTCACGCCCTTTTTCTCTTTTCCCTATTCTCAGGCTCAACCCTCCCCGCCCCCATAGGTGAGTCTAGACGCATTATTTGTTGCCTCAGGACGGTAAACTTCAGTGCCCAAGTTCACCCATAGAGCTAGTTTACAGTCTGCCACATCCCTAATATTACTCCCTCACTTTATTGCCCCCCCATCCCCCGTCTCTCTCTCTCTCTCTCTCTCTCTCTCTCTCTCTCTCTCTCTCTCTCTCTCTCTCTCTCTCTCTCTCAGCACGCCATTGTAATGGGATACTAATTACAGTATGTTAACAGTACTCGACGTCTTTGGAAACACTATAGTACGTAGGGGAGAGAGAGAGAGAGACAGACAGACAGACAGACAGAGACAGACAGACAGACAAGGACAGACAGACAGAGACAGACAGACAGACAGACAGACAGACAGCTCGATGGTCCACCCCACTTCACTTTTCCCCATATGAAGGTCACAAAAAAGGTTATGGAAACCAAGCTACTGATTCCTGTCCCTTTGAGTGACTGACGGGCGGGGCTGACAAATTCGCCCGTGTATGGACACAATTGACAGGTTGCCGGTAGCAGTCAATAATTCTATCCCCCCCACCACCCCTACCCCTCGAAAAGGTGGATTTGCATCTCCTTTCTTGTATTTCTTCCCTTTGTGTACTGTATTGTAGTTTCAAGTATAGCTTCATACCTACCTATTTCAGCCCATGTCTAAATTAGTAACGTACAGCCATGCAAAAGTTCATTAACACTTCCCTGTTGGTGGTGGCAGTGTGTGGTGTTACATGAACTGGTTTTAGTTATGGCAGTATGAAGGACAGCAAATTAGTATGTAAAATAAGGATGCTCTCTGTCGTTATCGGAGGAATGAGAAATGTGGAATTCAGGACACACTGCTGGTCCTTGACTGTCGGCGAACTTTTGCTTATGGCTGTACCTGTTTACCAGCATACACCACTGTCTTCCTACCTGCCTCCCTGCCTACCAGCCTGCATGCCTACCTACTCTCTTGCTTTACCAACTTATCTACCTACACAACCGCCTACCAACCTACCTACGGACCTACCTACCGACACCTCTACTTATCTACCTGCTACCTACCTACCTACCTACCTACCTACATGCTCACGCCACTACATATATACCTACCGTAGCTTCCCCCACCACTACATACCTACCTTCGCACACTACAGCCTGCCTACCTACCGACACCATAATCTGCCTACCTAATTACACCACTAATTATAAGGGTTCCAACCTACACTACTGATTACTTACCTACCTATACCTGTACCTACGCCCATGCTCTCTCTCTCTCTCTCTCTCTCTCTCTCTCTCTCTCTCTCTTTCTCTCTGCACCCCCATCATTTTTTCATATACCGGTAATTATACACTGATATAAAGTAACTGTGTTATCCTTGTCAGTGTTCACTCTTTCACAACGAGATATACTTCTTAAATGTAATGAATTCGTGTGGCAGCAGTAGGAGTAAAATATGAGTTGTAACCTTACTGAACAGGTCCAAAGGTGATGCACTGGGTAGAGGAACAAAAGTAATGACTGAAAGTGTGATAATTTACGATGATACTGAGCAAATTATAGATTAAAAACTAATGATGAAGGTGATTGCATCGATACTGTGGCTTTATATATATATATATATATATATATATATATATATATATATATATATATATATATATATATATATATATATATATATATATATATATCTTACTCCTGCCGGACATTTTATGCTGCTAAGAAGGATGCTTTAAAAATGCAGGGATTATTGAAGGCTGTTTGAAAAGCCTCCCCGAAATTAGTAAAGTCTGCAGCTACCGGAGTGAGAATAATTTAAAAAGACGTCAGTGCAGTGATGAGTAGGTGCAGTTATGAAAAAAGGAAATAAAAATGCAGCACAAATGGAGGAAGAATAAGTATGCAGAATAAGCAAAAAATTAAATGCATAAAAATGGAAAAAATATATCTATAACCGGGAAGAGATGCATAGCCGAGCTGAAAATTGGTTTACAGGTAGTTGTGGTACTTGTGGTGGATGCTGCCAGTTGTGGTTCTGGCGATGAATGGTGGTGGTTGTGGTTGTGTTGATGTTTAGTGATATTTGTGGTAGTGGTGGTGGATGGTGGTAGTAATACTACGGGTGGGTGATTGGGTTGTACGGTAACGGTTTTTGTTGCAATTAGGGATGGTGGTAGTTTTGACTGTGGAGATGGTGGTGTGTTGTTGTTACGGGTGTTGTGGTGGATGGTTATAGCAAAAGTTGTAGTAGTAAACAGAAACAAACACAACAAACATACAGACAGAGAAAATGGAACAGAAAGCCACTTTCCGTAATCCATCAGAAGGGGATAAGTTGAAGTGAGGAGTGAAGGTGGTGTTGGATGATGGTGGTTGTTGTGATGGTTGTGGTGGATGGTGATAGTTGTTGTGATGGTTGTGGTGTATGGTGATAGTTGTTATGATGGTTGTTGTGGATGTTGGTTGTTGTGATGGTTGTGGTGGATGTTGGTTGTTGTGATGGTTGTGGTGGATGTTGGTTGTTGTGATGGTTGTGGTGGATGGTGATAGTTGTTATGATGGTTGTGGTGGATGGTGGTTGTTGTGATGGTTGTGGTGGATGGTGGTTGTTGTGATGGTTGTGGTGGATGGTGGTTGTTGTGAAGGTTGTGGTGGATGGTGGTTGTTGTGATGGTTGTGGTGGATGGTGATAGTTGTTGCTTTTGTGGTGGAGAGGAAGGTAGTTGTGGTTGTGGTGGTGGATGGAGGTCGCTGTGTTTGTGATGGTGGAGATGGTAGGTGTGGCTACTGTGTTGGTGGATGGTGGCAGTTGTGGCTGTTGTGTTGATTATGGAAGGTGATAGATGTTGCTGTCTGTGCTGTTGTTGTTGTTGCTGCTCAACCTCGGTCAAGCCTGGTCCAACAGACCCGTCAACCGCAAATGAGCAACCCCCCCTGTGGTATCGTTCCATAGGTTCCCTATAGTCTTGATGCTGCGTCTGTGTGTTAGTGTGGCCTGTGCTGTGCAGTGCTGCATAGTGTGGCCTGTGCTGTGCAGTGCTGCATAGTGTGGCCTGTGCTGTGCAGTGCTGCATAGTGTGGCATGTGCTGTGCAGTGCTGCATAGTGTGGCATGTGATGTGCAGTGCTGCATAGTGTAGCATGTGCTGTGCAGTGCTGCATAGTGTAGCATGTGCTGTGCAGTGCTGCATAGTGTGGCATGTGCTGTGCAGTGCTGCATAGTGTGGCATGTGCTGTGCAGTGCTGCATAGTGTGGCATGTGCTGTGCAGTGCTGCATAGTGTGGCATGTGCTGTGCAGTGCTGCATAGTGTAGCATGTGCTGTGCAGTGCTGCATAGTGTAGCATGTGATGTGCAGTGCTGCATAGTGTGGCCTGTGATGTGCAGTGTTGCATTGTGTGGCATGTGCTGTGCAGTGCTGCATAGTGTGGCATGTGCTGTGCAGTGCTGCATAGTGTAGCATGTGCTGTGCAGTGCTGCATAGTGTGGCATGTGATGTGCAGTGCTGCATAGTGTGACATATGCTGTGCAGTGCTGCATAGTGTGGGATGTGTTGTGTGCACCTGTTCTACAAGTGGGGTACTTGTTATCTGTAATTCCATCCAACCCAGATCTAAGCTGGTAACTGAGGAGGGCTGGGTAATGTCCTGATCTAAGCACAGCCGGGTTGAAACTGATAGTTTGGGTTGTTTTGGTGGGTGGTGGTAGCTGTGGTTGTGATGGTAGATGGCAATAGTTTTAAACTGTGTTGGGAGTCATGACATTGTGGAAATGGTAATTATGGCTTTGGCTGCTGTGGTGGGGATGGTGGTAGTTGTGGTGCTGGTGGATGGTGGTAGTTGTGATTGATGCGGTGGTGATAGATAACGAAAATAGCAGAGAGAAAGAGAGAGATGGGGGGGGGTGAACCGCAACCTGGAAAATGAAAACGAGTGAGGGTGAGTAAGCAAGATCAAGAGTGCATGTGACAGTGACTGACAGACTTACTTAAGAATTCTTTCTCGTGTCACTCTGCCCTCATACCACCCTTATACTACCTCTCTCTCTCTCTCTCTCTCTCTCTCCTACTCACACACACACACACACACACACACACACACACACACACACACACACACACACACACACACACACACACACACACACACACACCGGACTAATTCAGCTACACTTCACTCACGCTACCTCAGACATTTTCTTCATACTTATATACTTGTCCTCATCTCTCAATATTTAAACGTTCCCGGCATCACTTCCTCGTTTACTTACATCCCTTTCTCTGCCCCTTCACCTGACAACTTTTATAATAACTCACTAACACTGCCTGGCATTTCTTCATTTACATTCTTTCCACATAATTTTCTCTCTGTTATTATCGTATCACTCAGTTCCTTCCATCTGTCGTCCCATACATCAATTTTACACCTCTGTCACTCTGTACCTTATCATCCCTCATTCCGTACATTTGTCAGGCTCCTTCATTCTTCAGTACATACACTCATTCTCTTGCGTATTGTTACACCCATCCAGCCATCTTTCTGTCTTTTCTTTCTTCCGTCCTTTCTTTCTTTGATTTTCACCCTTTCAGTCCTTCACTCCCGTTCCCTTCCTTCCTTCCTTCACATTGTCTCTACTTCTTCCTTCATTCTTTTCCCTTTATCCTTCCTTTCCCTTTTTCCTGTCTTCCTTCTTTTCCATTGTCTCTCCCCAAACCCTTCTCTGTCTATCCCTGTTTTTCTTCCTTTCTTCCTTCCTTTCTTTCCACTCTCTCTCTACCCCAGATTCCTCCTCCCTCCCTCCCTCTAACCGCTCGTGGGCCAAAATTAATGAAGCAGTTAAATCCCCCGGAAAAGAGAGCAAACAACTTTAATTCTAATCAGCCGTGTTTGTGTGCCTTGCATTTGCAGATTTAAGTTAGTCTGTGTTCTGTGATTTTGTCCGTCCTTTGTTTTATTTATTTTAATTTGCTGGTTTGTTTGTTTATTTGTCCAATATATTCCCCTTTTCTTGTTTGGATGTTTATGTACTTCTGTCGCTTTATTGTTATCCTTGTGTTGTGTTTTTGTGTCTTTGTCGTAGTGCTTTCTTTGTCTTGCTTGTTTGTGTACCTTTGTTGCTTGTTTGTTTTGTGTATAATTTTAATATTTTGTCTGCCTTGTTTTATTTTCTTTGTAATCTTGCATTTTAGTTATTTTGGGTGTCTTGCCTGCCTGTTTTGGTTTTTACCTTGGTTTTATTGTTTTCTTTGTCTTGTTTACCCAAAAACACAAAACGAAAATGCGGAATCATTGAACGTCAACAGTATAGGTTGACTCATGATAAGAAATTGATTCCAGAATTAAATATGCATGAGTTTTATCCTCTCAGCTTGGGACGTAGTGCTGGAGAGGCGCCTTTTCGCGGTGACACTGTTAATAACCAAGCGGCTCCGCTGACCAGATGGCATGAATCAAATGCGAAAGGCGTCGTTGTGGCGAAATAGCAAATACAGTTATAATTAATGAATACAGGCACGAACAGAACTCTTTTTAGGTTAAACTTGCAGTTTCAAGCGTCCGGATTTTATTTTTTTAAAATGTGAACAAAATCTTAATCACTTGTTATACGAATTCATATTTATTAATCAGGAGCACATTAGTTCTGGAAATTAGTAGAAAATATAACTTTTTTTTTTTGTTCTTGTTACAGTACTAAGCATATCTTCGTGGTACGTGGGATCACCCACTATCTACTCACTATGTTTTGCTACCAACAGGTGATTCTGCACTGAATAACAAGCCATACTGTGTTCTGTTTCCCAGGAAACAATACGCTTTGTTGGATGGTAATCATATAACCACCAAATAGACGCCTGGTTGTTTAGCGGGTTAAGACACCCTTAATGGATGTGGCTCTTACGGGTCCGAAGTCCAGCGGGTGGGGTGGTTGGGGTCAGTTGCTTACATAATGCCAGTTAGGAAAAGGTGACTGGTCATCCTTGCCCGAATTTCTGAGCCGAGTGGGCATAGGCAAGTCCGCTCCTGATGGGACAATAATGGCCTGGATGAAGGTTGAATTAATGAATGAAAAGTATCTTTAAACGCTTTTAACGAAACATTTCCCGCCTTCAGTAAGCTTAGCTGTGGGCCACACGTCCAGCAGCAGTGAGCGACGTAGCTCTGGCACTGACCGTACGGCACACTGGTTGGGAACACCATGTGGGAGCCACTGTGCTAAAGGCAATCCCAGACCCACCCACTCAATAACTCCCTGCTCTCTGGAACATATAAGGTAAATAAACAGGAAAAATGCGCTTGACCCCACTCTGTTTGCACCTGGAACTAGTTAACATGGACTTGCTTTAAATTTGTAAGGCGACAGTCTAGATAATATTTTTGTTGGTTAGTTTCATTGTGAGACACTCTTAAGAACTCTGTCACTTACCGCTCTCCCACCCAACACACCAGCCCTACCCTGGCCGTCCCCTGAATTAGGTGATGTATTATTGGGTTTTATGTTTACTGCTTCCACACAATTTTATTCACCTTAAGAAAGGCCTCTCTTGCTGAAAGAGTTATCGATGGCCACATTTAAATCTTTTCATCTAAATGTCTCTCCTAACTTCAGCAGAGTTGGTCTAAGGTAGCAAGAATAATAAAGAATAATTGCGTACTAGAGAGAAAGAGGTATATTTGCCTTGGTCAGTTTGTACTCTTCACGTTAATTTGGTTTATACTTGCCGTCTCACTGTCTTGGCAGTTGACCGGTAACACTAGGTCACTAGACTGTGGTTCTGGTCATGCAAAAACATGGCATGATGTGGATGTAGAGCCGAAGTATTGTCTTATTGGGCCAGTGAACTGTGACTACATTAGTGCTAGAATACGGTGCTAAATCACAAAATATTGTACTGGATATGATGTAGAGCCGTATTATTGTTATCCCGTCACTGAGATACAAAAGAACGAAAATCTCCTTCAAGATGAGGTAGACGAGCTTTACAGCAGATGCTGTTCCTGCCTAACCTAAGACTTGTTTAATGTGCGCACCGCTTGCTGTTCATTTATTCCCAAGAGCTGAAGGTGCTACTTCTGTGCACTGCAGCACCTCTGTACCATCGCCTTACTCGCATACTTAGTGACAAGCATTGCGGAGGAGCAGTAAACGAGCGTGAGTGCCGTAATATTAATTCAGTATGAACTTTACTGCCTTCCTTCTGCAATTCCTTGCCGCTGTAAAGGTGCAGTCAGCTCAGCTCACCCTGCCACAGGACTGTGGACAGAACTGATTTGCCAAGAGGGGGACTGTGAGAACATGGGAAAGGAATCAAGATAAACATTTGCAGCGTGACGTGTTGAATAGCAGCGTGAACTTGGACACAGAAGAAATTAGATCTACGCAGAGACAGTAATGTTAGGATGCTGAACATTATTATTAAATCTAGTGGTTAAACTACAACCAGTTAAACTACAAAAACAGATTCAAATGCAGACAGGGAAAGGAGTACGTAAAAAGAACAAAATACTCGTAATTTTAATAGTCATTTTGGTTTGAAAAATATTCTTGGAAATTTCAACTGTCAGGAAAAAGCTTCATATAAATATGGCACTGAAAAAATTGTATATTAGTGCGTTATTTTCTGCAGCCACGGAAAAAGCAAGGGCTTGAGAGGGTTCCAAAAGAGTTCAGGTTCAAATAGTTTAATCCGCTTTGTTCGTTTTTCCTACCAGTGACGTCACTAGTTCCTCCTTCATGTGTGTTTGCCAACCTGGTTTTATTAGACCATGCTGAACAAGTGTATAACTGTGTCAGACAGGACCGCCACAGCGGAAGATTGGAGCTGGGTTGGCCACGTGTCTGTCTCTTTATGGCTCCCTGCATTTACTGTTCATTACCCAGTTACCCCATGACTTAAGCATACCTGACCCGCCTTGTCTTGGCCACGTAATCTTGTGCAGTTACTAACAGAAGGCTTCATTACAAGGGTGATTATATACATATTTATATAGCTGTCTATCTGTCTATCTGTATATATGCTGAGCACTCAGTCTTACGGTATTGTTTATATTCATTGTATTGATGTTCTCATTTTTTGCGTCTTGAATGGTTATTGTGAATAAAGCTAGAAAGAAAATGTGTGTCGTGTTAGTTGCTTGTTGCCTGATAGCACCTGTTTTATCACAAACACCCATGCCATTGTAGTTTATGTGGTAAGTCAGGTGACATCATGCAAACAGCACCAGCAGCCTCACTCATATGTCTGTTTTGAGTATATATAAAACTGATGTTCTGCCTAATCTGCACGATATATACCGTACATTACGTATGTATACCGTATATATATATATATATATATATATATATACACTATGTGTGTGTGTGTGTGTGTGTGTGTGTGTGTGTGTGTGTGTGTGTAAAACCCCAAGCAACGTATGTATATATAAATCACCATCGTCTGCTGCCAAGTCGTGTAATCCAGTCACCCGGCCTGAGGGTAAATATTTGGCTTGCTCAATTACATGCCAAAGGGGTGGAGCAGAGGGGGTGGGGGAGGGGGCTTGGAGAGAGGAGTGGGAGGAAGAGGGGAGAGGGAGGGGTTGAGTAGATGAATGGAAAGTTGGAGAGAGTTATGAATGGAATACTAAGAGACAGACAGACAGACAAACAGACGGACAGGCAGACAGACAAAGAGTTATTTGGATGCTAGGTGAGAGAAAGGGACGGGGGGGGGGGAGTATTTAAGAGAGGGGGATAGTGTTGGAGTGAGAAAGAGATAAAGGAAGGGGGGCTGGAAGTATGAAGATATAAGGCAATTTGGGGAAAAATATAGGGTCTGTTGAAAGGAGGAAGAGTAGTGATGGAGCCTGGGATGGGGTGCGGTAAGGTAGGTATATATTAGGTAGATAGATGGGTAGATGGAGGGTTAGTGAAAGGCAAGAGGAGTAGTGAGAAAGCTTATTATGAGTCTAGGTAAGTATATTAGTTAGATAAATGGGTAGCCATGGGGTTAGTGAGAGCGAAGGGGAGTGGGAAGACTAGTGATAGACTAGAATGGAGTAAGGTAATGCAAGTATATATTTAGTACTTAGATGGGTGGGTGGAGGGGAAGGGGAGAAGGGAGAGACGAGGGATAGCTTGGGAGGAAGTAAATTTGAGGGGAGAGAATGAGAAAGGTGAAAACATGAGAAGGGAAAAGTGTAGGGGAGGAGAAAGTTGGAAAGAGGAGGGAGAATGTAGAGGACGGGCAGTAGGAAAGAACAGAAGGGTGAGAGAGAGATTTAGTGCGAAAGTAAATGGGAGACAGTGAAGGCAGGGTGAATGACGGGACAAAGTGAGAGAAAAAATAAGCAAACGATGTAGCAGAGAAATAAAATTCGAAGAGAGAGAGAGAGAGAGAGAGAGAGAAGAATGACAGAATTATTGGTGAATGATGTGGATGAGAATATTAAAGAAAGAGAACTGCGGGTGGAAGAGGACGGGTGAGGGGAGGGGAAGACTCTAGCTGAATAATAATGGAGGGGAGTGATGGAAGGAGAGAGAGCAAAAATGAAAGAGGGGGAGGGAAGATGCAAAGAAATGTTTTTGCGTATTTGCACTGGAGAAAGGAAGTTTATGACTGAAAAACTACTGTAATGATGCTTATACCGTTAGTCATTATTCTTATTGTTATTATTCTTATTCTCCTTATTACCATTATAAATTAGTAGTAGTAGTAGTAGTAGTAGTAGTTGTTGTAGCAGTATTGTCTTGGCACCGAGTATACTCCTGTTAGCATTATTATTAGTACTGCAGCTTCTGCTACCACTACTCCAGTTGTTGTTATCAGCCGCGATAGCGAAGCTGGTATTTTCAGTTTGTCTGTCTGTCCATTTTTTTTTTTTTTTTCATGCAAGGAAGAAGGAACAAAAGGCCAGGAACCCGCAAACCATTCCTTCCAAGAAAAAAACAAAATACAAAAGAGAGCCAAATTCAAGATGCATTCATTTCGAGATGCCTGGACACACTGCGTTTGAAAGACTGGAGATCATAGGAAGTAGAAAATACAGACAGAGGGAGACAGTTGCAGAGTTGACCTGTTGCATAAATGAAGGACTGGGAGTAACGGTTAATTCATGCATTAGAGAGTTGGACAGAAAAGGAATGAGTTTGTTGCTGGACGGGTGCTACGCGCCCGTCGGAGAGGTGGAGGGATGCGAGCAGACAGTTCAGAGGAGCAGTGGCCATTGAAGTAGCGATAGAAAAGAGATGCGTCTGTAAGCACAATGACTTCGCAGCCGCTTAAGATAGCCTCACAGAATTTTACAGGTGTGTTGTAGGGAAAAAAAAATCGATCACGAGTTCGACATACGTGAAAGTAGGTCAAGGTCTGTGTGTCTGTTACCACTATAACTTCGCAACCGCTCAAGATATCATCACCAAATTTTACAGGAGTGTAGTAGGGATGAAAATTTCACACGAGTATTTTTTTTTTTTCAATTTGTCTTTGTGTCTGTTAGCACGATAACTTTGCAACCGCTCAAGATATCACAAAAATTTACAGGCGTGTAGTAACGGTGAAAGTCTCCAACGAGTTCGAAATTAGCGAAAGTAGGTCAAGGCCTGTGTGTCTGTTACCACGATAACTTCGCAACCACCCAAATTATCATCACAAAACTGTACAGGTGTGTAGTAGAAATGAAAATCTACGAGTTCGAAATTGGTGAAAGTAGGTCAAGGTCAAGGTCATACTCCCAGCCCTGCCAGATATGTATCGACTCGCGGCTGGTGTGATTCCCCCGGGGGGGACCTTTAGTTGCCGTTACTTTTGATGTTGTCATTTTCGAGTGGTTAGAAAGGCCTAGTTGGCATGCTGGCCTGGCCATCCTTAGACAGTTTTGCTCATCCTAAGAGATACGTTTCAGATCAGAGATGTTACATAACTATAGCCGTCATTTACCACTTCAGTACAGGAGGTCCTGCTTCATGAATAAAACCAGCTGTCGGTAACAGGAATAGAACAAAAGAAAAAACTGTCTAAAGGTGATAATGTAAAGTGCGCTTCACAAACCCCTGTGGAGTGGACCCATTCCGTCCACTGTCAGGTAAAAAAATGGAGTGCAGGCCATGCCATAAAAATTGAATAAATAAAAAGATCAGGTAAACTGGCAGCAAGCTGACTGATCCCAAACGTCCTCCATGTTTTTCTTGCACACGTGACTGGCTAGCTTTTTATGTGGATTCTACTCTGAGCATAATAAAGGCACTTGATTCCCTGAAGTCCAGCGGTCCTAAGCATAGCACCACTGATGGCCTAAGCAGTTGATGCCACAAATAATTCTTATTCATCATCCTTCTGCACACAGCAGATGGCCTCACACACTTTCTCAGTCGCCACTTGAGCGCTAATATCTAGCGGCGTACATGGTAGGGCTGTCTTATCAGGACAGGTGTGGTGGTATTGCTAGGATTCGTCTCAGCTGTACAGTATCGTCCGGTGTTGCCCTGAATAAAATATCTGAGTGTGTCCAGAGCGGCGAATGGGTTAGTCCAAACAGTGCTTAACCTGTTGACTGCTGGGATTAATGTCTCATGCCTCCACCAGACGATTTTATTCAGCTTAGGGTAGACCTGTCGTAGTGAAGGGCATAGAATCAAACGCTGTTGCCGGGCGATGATGATTTTGTTCTTGTTACCATTAACGACATTTGTGGTATTTGGGAAAACCTTTGTTGTGAAGGGGTTAGAAGTTATCCCCACTGATCACCTTGAAAAATCTTTTTTCGACTGAAGAAAATCGTCCGACGTTAGTCACATTACTATGCAGAGTACACGTTCTGTGACTGAAGGAGTTGGTGGAAGCTTCTGACCCCTTCACCCTCGAGAGGTTACTTCCAAACTGAATATAAGACTGACTGGCGTTAGCGGGAGAAATGTAAAACGTACGTTCTCGGACTGAAGAGGTTAGTAAGAAGCATTAGCCTTTTTTTTTTTTTTTTTATTACAATCAGACGATTGTATCCTTCTTAGGGGGAGCTCTGGGAGGAAAAAAAAAAAATAAAAAAAAGGGCTTCAGCTCGCCGGCCTAGCATACATTCACACAAAACTTTCAGAAACTTTGCCATTTTCAAGTTTGGCCATCCCGGGGCACATTTAGGGGAGCCTGCCCTAGCTTGTGGCCCGACCTTCCTCCTCCTTTGTATAGATGACGTGTTATTTAGCCGCATTCTCTCTCTCTCTCTCTGATTTTTATTCACCCCTTGGTGTGTGTTCCGCCTTTAAGTTTCCTTCTTTTTTCTTTCGTTTTTGTTTCTTGGGTGTGGTATTTGTGGATGGTAGGTAAGGCCGCCAACCATCCAGTCACCCGCAGATGCCAGTTTATTTACGAGTTCCCTGTCTAAGTTTACCCACCTTTTGAGGTTTGTTCAGCCTGTGTTGGGGTGTGTGCATGTGTGGGCTTTTATTTATTGTTCCTGATATTGGGTGTGTCACTAAGTGGGTGGCAGTAGAAGGCACCCACCACTCACTCACTCAGAATGAAACTTATCCCTTAGGTCAGAGGAAGCTACTACCACTGTATTGCCTGATTGTCTAGTAGTCTGAAAGGGAGAGTCTGGTGAATACTTTGGCTCATAATATCTACATGTAAACTAAGTAGGCTCGTATGCCAGTGTGGAATGTGAGAGGTGTTGATAAGGAATGTAAGAGAATACATGTAGAAAAGGGATTTGAGAGAGAGAGAGAGAGAGAGACTCTGTGTGTGTGTGTGTGTGTGTGTGTGTGTGTGTGTGTGTGTGTGTGTGTGTGTACGTGTGTATCTGTGTGTGTACATACCGGTGTGGCCAGAAGGAAGTGTCAGTCAGGGTGGAAGCAGCGTTGTAAGGCAGCACTACGACGATGGAGGTCACATTCCACCACCTAAGCAGTCTCTGTGTTGAAGCGCTGGAAGGAATTTATGCCGACCCATGCCATGATGTACACGTGTTTACCAGATGAGTTCATAGCACGTCCAGGAGCGTACCGATAATATGGACCGTGGATGAACGGTGTGGTAACCTTGTGCGAGTCAGACAGGAGAGGCAGTGAAGGGGATGAAGTGGAAGAGTTGACATATGTATTTGATGAGAAATCGGGTTGGATTAACCCTCATATTCCTGTGATTCAATCTTAGTTCATTTCAGTGGTATGGCGTTGGCTGGAATACGAGTAGGATGATAAAGCTGTTTCGACCATGAAAGGGTTAAAGGAGTTGGCGTGCCATAAGTGACGAATGCCTGAGTTAGGTTGTCTTTGTGAGATGGTAAAGCTGGCGTTGATTATTGCTTATGCAGCTTGTGATAAAAGAGATGTAGGAGAGATGAACAGGTTGTGAGACCAGTTAAAAAAGGTAATAGAACTCAGACCAAAAGTTTGTGACGGAGACATGAGTGGAAAAGATAACATGGGTCCTGTGAACAATGTAATTAGTCGTTTTAGGGTGCCAGGGGAGAACGTTGATGGACGGTGACTAAAGGACAGATCTAATACTGTCAATATGGTGAGATGTATATTTTTTCTACAGCTAGACGATTTTATTCTCTTTAGGGTAATATTCTCATGAGAAGGGACATGAAGTAGCCTGTTTTTTTTTTTTTTGTTTTTTTTTTTTTGACGATTTCATTAACCGTATGATAATCTCTATATAATGAATGACACAATTTGCAATTAAAAAATTATTCTTTTCTAAGTTAAGTATGGATGCACTTAAGAGGAGCTGCACCGCTTGCTATATATTTTTTTAATGTATTTATTTCTCTTATCTGTCGATGTAGTTGTCTCTATCTCACAGGCAGGTATTATGGCAGTAAGGTGGAGCCGAGACCTTCATAGGCAAGTATGAGGAATTGGATGTGTGGGCCATTTCATTTGGCACTGTGCTGATTGGTTTCCTACTGTTCTCTCCTCCTCTGTTATTTGGATCCCTCTTACTCTAGTTTATAGTTGAATGTAATGATTATGATGATGGTGATAGTGATGATGGTGATGGTGTTGGTGTTGGTGATTATGGTGACGGAGATGGTGTTGGTGATAATGGTGACGATGGTGGTGGTGGCAGTTGTGTTCGTGATGATGATGATGATGACGATGATGCATTTTTTTTTTTTTTCCAGGTGAGTTGTTGCGGTGGTGACGGAGATGCTAAGGACATGGTGAGTTGAAATTCAGTTCCAAAAGGTTATTTATTAGGTGCAGGTAACACAGTTCAGGTTCATTCATGCCAGTTTTTATCCACTTCATGTCATTTCAGGTCCATTTAGGTCTCGCAGTATCCATTGAGCCCCGTTACACAGCTTCAGAACTAAGTTCATATAGGTCCATTCAGGCCACTTCAGGTCCAGTGAGGTCCAGTCAGGCCACTTCAGGTCCAGATAGGTCTAGTGAGGTCAAGTCAGGCCACTAAGGTCCAGTTAGGTCCATTTAAGCCACTTCAGGTCCATTCAAGTACAGTCACATCCTTCCACACCCCATCACGTCAGGCTATATCCACTGCAGTCTTTTGAGGTGTGTTCAGCCAGGTTCAAATTCACTAGTACCGATCCAGCTTTACTTCTATCACCTCAGGTTCAGTCCAGTTATGGTCAATAATGGTTCATTAAGTGATCACATTTGGATAGATTACATGTAGTTCAATAATTCTATGATATTCAACTGATATCAAGTAGATTTTATCAAAGATATCCCACTTTCACTTACGGTACTGGTGTTTCATATCAAATTAGAAATGTGACACTACGGCTGATGGCTCTTTGGTCCTGCTTCACATTAGCTGCCCTGCTTTCGTGAGGATGCAATATATTGCTTGCATGTGTATATTTTCTGTTTTATCCATAGTGGTTATTGTCATTATATGAACAGTAACATGAAAATAGGTTAATCTTGTCGGGACATCATGAACTGTATTTTGATCATTAAAAATATTACTCAGCAGCTCGTGCGTGGAACTTTTTTGGATCGTGTATCAGATTAATTAACGCGTATTAAAACTGACTTAGACATAATTATGGAATACGAGTGCATTAAACATTAATTTGTGTAGTGAGGCATATCGGGGAGTATAACCTGTGACCATGAATGATGTACTGTTGGTCACCCATTATGTTGAAAGTCAGAATGGAGTGGATAGAAGGGAGTGGGCAGGGTGTGCTATGCAATGGGCGGTGGAGCGGTGCTGGATAAGTACACCCTGTGAAGACCAGAGTTGCGTATAGGTCAGTGAGTAGGAATAAATCAGGCGATGTATCTAAAAAAGATCCTAACCATTTCTTACGATTAACAAATTCCCATACCAGCCAACTCTTGTCACAGATTCCTTAAGTTTTTCTTATGCTTGTCACTTTCATATCCACTCTGATTTGACTGTGTAAGTGTTTGGTGGCTGAGGGAGTGAAGACAAACGTATATACAAACAACCTCAGACACAACTGAAGCTGAGGAGAGTTTATCAATACAGTCCCAGATTTTTCCTTAACCTCTTGAATCTGGTGACATTTTCCTTGTATTCTTGCTACCTTTAGAGGACTTTTTCCAGAATTTAGATGTTTTGAAGTGGAGTGACTACATACAGCCTATATTAATTCCTTCAGTATAAGTCATCTCCCTCAAGCTGCAGAAAATGACCAATAGGTAGCAGGAAAAAAGTGGAAAATTATGGCACTGAACCGAATGCGTTTAAATTGCCTGGGAGGCCGGGTGGCGGGGAAAGAGGACGAGTAGTGGAGGGGAGTGACTGGGTCGAGTCAGGATGGTGGTGTGTGATGGAGCCGGGTGGGGGTATGGCGCTGACTGAAGATGGCCATGGTATATTGGATGGTATAGGCGTAGTGAAAGTATAAATTAATGTTTTCTTCAGGAACAAAAAGAAAACAAGCACGTGCCACATTCATTGTCTAGCGTTCCGGTTCAATTTTGTGACGTCACAGAATTAGACCTCTTCTGCCAGAGGGGGTCATCTTTGTCCATTTTACTGCTACACAATTCAGCTCAAGAGAAAACTCTTGTAGTGAACTGGTCATTAAAACCCGTGCCTGACTCTCGAATTTGAAAAAAAAAAAAAAAATCTAACCAGAATAAAATCTTCTGTAGGAAGAAATATTATCCTATAACAAGAAATACGTCGAGGAAATAAAGGGGTATAAGAACTCCAAATTTTTCGAAGGTGGCAGTGCCGTAAGCGTAACTCCGTGTAACTGGCAGGGAAAACACCCCCAAAACATGTCGATTTACAATAAGAATTTGTTTTGTCTTTGCAAACTTGAGGATAAAATGTGACTGCCTTTGCCTACGACTTGTGTTTACTCTGAGAAATCACAATATTTACGACAGCCATAACTACATATCAGTGAAAATAGTAGTAGTTTGCACATCTGCCCAGTTTGTTTATACAGTGGTTCACAACCTTTTTGGTCCTGTGACTCCCCTGGCAAGGTACAATAATCACAGTGGCCCCATCTAGCCTGTTACGGTACTTCCTCAAATGAAGAAACAAACAGCGGATTGTCGCTCGAATAAACATGTTGTATACAAGGTTTAACCAGTGTGGTAGTCAAAACTAAAGACGCAGTGTATGCATGTACCCAGAGTTTCAGGTGTTCATTTATGCTCTGAGTAATGCTTAAATAATATTTTAACTACTGTTTGGGTTACCTGTGGTTGAGCTACGGTAATGGCACAACAACAGAGTCATCTTTAACACCAAACCAACTAACTTGGTTCCATTTGGCGCTCAGTACCCTTTAAAACTCTCCTTTACAGGAAAAAAAATAGACGAGATTATCAGAAGCTCCAGGGTAGCCAGTTTACAGAAAACAGAATAGGCTCAGATTCTCAGCTAAAACTGTGAACGTCTTCTCTAAATGTGTCTTTAGCAATTGAATATCATCTAAATTCCGGAAATTATCTTGCATGATCGCCGGGTATGCTCTCAACGATATGGTGGATGGAAAATGATTACTCAGGAAAATTACTGAGAAATTTGTGACTCAAGATACTTAAGTGCGCGTCCACACGTGTCCTCGAACATGTGTTGACAACACAGCTGGCAACATGTTTGGATACATGTATGCAGCAATATTTGGACGATGTATGCATACATGTTTCAGTGCAGTTTCGAACTTAATGGCAGCAGTGGTTATGCGATGTGTCCATACGAGGCAGCCGAGACTTTATCATAATGCTGCCAACGTAATCTGGATGCTGCTGTTCCGAATATGTTTGCAGCTTGTTCGTTATTGTGTTGTTTACATGTTGCCAGCACTTGTTCCAGCACACGTGTGGACGTGCCCTGAGAATCACATGTAGCTCCCCGAGAGACATAAGCTGTGGCCTCCCAGAGGCCTTGACTCCAGGATTGGGAACCACTGGAACTTTTGACTGCACCAATAGGAATTAATACTCTCAGGCTCCACCGACTCACTCCTTGAACAAAATGGTCTGACGTTACCTGGAATAGAGTACTAGTTGTCCCAGTCATGAGAGGATTAATGGTAACACAACTGACACTCGGCCTTCTGTCACTCACTCGGCTTAAAATCTTCTGGGGTTACCTGGAAGAATTCTTCTTCCTCTTCCTCTTCGGCCTCTTCATTTTCTTCTTCTTCTTTGTCGTCGTCTTCGTCCTCCTCTTCTTCCTCTTCCTCCTCCCTCCCTCCTATCACAGGTTAACAGTTCCTGTCCCTAGACTCCAGGAAATTACTTGTACTCACTACCTTCCATTTTTCTCTTATCCTCTTCTTTCCTCTGCCTCCCCCCTTCCTGCCCCTACCATCTTAGTCTCTCTCTCTCTCTCCCTGTCTACCTGATTCCCTGACTTTCGTTCTTCCATTCCTTTCCCCCCCCCTCTTCCCATCTTCTTTCCTTCTCTTCTCCCTTTCTTTTCTGCACTCCCTTTCCTCTTTCCCTCCGACCTTTTTGGCTGCCTGTCCTTCTCTCCTTCTCTTCCCTTCTCTCCCTTTCCTCTTTCCCTCCGACCTTTTTGGCTGCCTGCCTGTCAGGAGGGAGGAAGAGAGGAGATATTGCTGGAAAGACGGAGGGAAGCAGAACGGGTAGGGGGGAGAGGCAGAAGGAAAGGAAAGGAGGGGAAAGAGGTGAGAAGTGGAGAGAAGCAAGCGGAACGAGAAAGGGAGAGTGGATGAGCGAAAAGCGAAGGAGAGTATGGACTTGTGGAACAGAGAGAGAGAGAGAGAGGATGACTAAAGAGTAGTGCGGTGAGTGGGATTGCGAGGAGAGGAATGATAGTGATTTGTGGGGATCATTCTCTGTTCCGGTCTCTTTCCCTCCATCCCACTATTCTCTTCGTTCTTTCCTTCCTGTTTCACCCCCTCAGTTTTCCCACAACAACTTTTCATACTTCCTTGCTTCATCTTTTAGTTCTGTATGTATTTATAATGCTCCTCTCGCCACCTTCAACTTCCATCCTATTTCTCCCCCACCCCGGCATTTTACCTTTCTTCACTCACCTCTTCCCTCTCCCATTGTGCCAGCTCCCAAATCCCTTGCACCCACATCCACACTTCATTCCACTCGTCTCCGTCCTTCCCCACCCAATCTCACTCCACATTTCCTCTCGTTCTTTTTGTTTTTTTTCCTTATCTGTCTATCTCTTCCTGTCTCCATTCTCTTACCATTCCCACTCCCTCACCTCCTCTTTCCACTTTCCTTTTACATATTTTCCCACGCCCTTCCACTCCTTCCCTATTCCACACTCCTCATTTGCCTTCTGATTCTCCTCACTCCTCTTCCACTTGCTTCCCCAACCTTGACATTCCCTCATTACTTTTTTTTGCTCATATTTTCTCTGTCCATCAGCTTACTGGAATCACCATTTTTTTTTTTTTTTTTTTACCTCAACTTCCTGTACATCCCTTCCCCATTTTTTCTCCACTCGTGTTCATTCGTCTCGCCACTCCCTCCCACTCACTTCGCCATTCCACACACCATTATCTTTTCCCATTGTTATTCTCTGTTGCTTTTACACCATACTGCTATCTTCTTATTGGCTTATCCTCTTCTTTCCCGCTACTTCCTCTTTACAGTCGTTATCTCCACTCTCTGCACCTCTCTTCCCCCTCCCCTCTGCTGCCTATTCCACATGCTACCTCACTTCCTCTCAATCCCATTCCCTCTCCGAACCATCTTTTAATTGCCTCCCCTCTTCTAAACTCCATCACTCACCTCCCCACTCTTCTCTCCTGTACCCACCTCTCATTCACTTCCCCACTTCCTGTCACTCCACTTTCTGAAAATATTACTTCCTGTCTGCTGTCCATCCATACGTTTCCTTATCAGTCCCTCCCCCTTCACGTCCTCTTTCCACTTTTCCTTCACTCACCTCTACAATTTATCTTACTCCCCTCCCCACGCCTCCTTCCCTCTTCCCACTCACTTACCATCCCATCTCCCCACTTCCTGTCATTCATTTTTTTTTTTTTCCACGTCTTTCCAGTACCCATTCACTAAATCCACTTTCTGTTTTCATCTGCCATCCCCCCTCCCCCTCCACACTAACCTCTGATCCATCCAATAAAACTTTCATTTCAAAAGTGACATCGACCTGTATTGAAATGCCTTTTTTATCACAGAGTTGATAGTTTCAGTCAAGGGTTCAGGGTCGAAAGAGAGAGAGAGAGAGAGAGAGCACCTGCAGTGGCACAAGCAGCTATCGTATCGTAAACAAAATTATGATGCGTAAGGAAATGGGGTAATTAAATAATAAAGCAGATAATTAAGCTGATCCATGATGCTAATGGAATGGTGAGGTACAGTGGCTTGGGTTAAGAAACACACCAACGAAAAAACGATAATTCAGTTTTATATCCTAATTTTAGCCGGGAAAATTTTCTTTTGAAATCAGTGAGGTAAAAAGGCGACTGAGAGGCTAAATTTGGAACAACCCATTTGGTTTGTTGCTTCTTGCACGCCTGCCTACCTGCATTACCCTGCCTGCATGTCTACCTGCCTCACTCCTGCTTGCCTTCCTGCCTGCCTCACTCCTGCCTGCCTGCCTACCCCCCTCATTCCTGTCTCCCTGCTTATCTGTCTCACCCCTGCCTGCCTGCCTCACCTCGTCTGCCTTCCTCACACCCCGCCTACCTGTCTCGCCCCTGCTTGCCTGCCTCATCCTTCTTACCTGCCCCACCCCTTCTTACTTGCCTAACCCAGTTTACCTTCCTCATCCTGCTTACCTGCTTCACCCTGCTTATATGCCTCACCCCAGCCTACCCGTCTTACCTACGCCTACCTGCCTCCCCCTCCACCCACATGCCTTATCCCTGCTTACTTGTCTCCTCCCTGCCTACCTGCCTCACCCTCTACCCACATGTCTCCTCCCTGCCTACGTGTCTCTTCCCTCCCTACCTGCCCCACCCTCAGCCCACATGCCTCATCCCAGTCTACCTCTCTCCCCTCTGTCTGTCTGTCTCCTCCCTGTCAGCCTGCCGCATCCCCGCCTACCTGCATCCTTCCCTGCCTCAGTACTACCAGTAAGTGTGGAGGAAGAAGGTAGTTTGTGCCTCTCCCCCACCACACCCATACATTCAATTAAGTGAGAGAGAGAGAGAGAGAGAGAGATTGTGTGGGTCTCCCTCACCACACCCATACATTCAGTTGAGAGAGAGAGAGAGATTGTGTGGGTCTCCCTTCCCACACCCAGACATTCAGTTAAGTGAGAGAGAGAGAGAGAGAGAGAGAGAGAGAGAGAGAGAGAGAATATTAACTTCCTCCCCTGTGCATATGTGTGATATATTTGTGATAGTTGCGGTGGGGATTGTGGTTATGAGAGGTTAATAGTGATGGTGAGGGTGGTTGTAATGGTGGTGGTGGTGATGGTGATAAATGCGATGGTGGTAATTATAATGTTCAGTGATTACAGTGGATGGGATCATAATGGTAGTTGTAGTTGTTTGAGGATTTGAGTGGTGGTGGGGATAGTGATGGTGGTGGTGGTTGGGTTGATTGTGGTAGATACTATTTTGTTTTCTTTTTTGGTAGTTGCGGTGGTGGTTGGCTATTACTGGTTGTAAAGTTATGCCAGTGTTGGTAGTTGTGGTAGAAGAGAAAATGTTTGTACTGGGGGGAGGGGGTTGGAGAGAGGGCAGCGAAATGTTAAGGGGACTGTGCAACATGGAGGCGATTTGTTTGTGGCCACCCCGTAGGGGATTAAGGCGTCTGGCTATAGTTAGATCGATAGAGGAATTGTGGTGGTGGCAGATGGTAATACCTGTAGTAGAGACAAGGCAGTGGTAGTCATTGTGGTAACAACGAAAGTGGTTTGTGGTTGTGATGTGGTAGTGGAGTTATGATGGTGGTAGTAGTTGTGGTAGTCGCTGGAAATGAATGCTAAGATTTTTTATAGTGATGGTGTTAATAGTTTGGTAATTATGGTAGATATGAGAGTGATGGTAGTTATGGTAGTGATAGATATGAAAGTAATGGTAGTTGTGTATTGGTAGATATTGCCGATGGTAGTTGTGGTAGTGGTAGATATGAGTGATGGTAGTTGTGGTAGTGGTAGTTATGGATGTAATGGTAGTTGTGTATTGGTAGATATAAGCTATGGTAGTTGTGGTAGTGGTAGATATAAGTGATGGTAGTTGCGGTATTGATAGTTGTGAAAGTGATGGTAGTTGTAGTAATGGTAGATATGAGAGCGATGGTAGTTGTGGTGGTGGTTGATATGAGTAATGGTAGTTGTGGTAATGATAGATGTGATGGCAGTTGTGATGGTGATACATATGGATGTGATGGTAGTTGTGGTAGTGGTAGATATGAGAGCAGTGATAGTTGTGGTAATGGTAGATATGAATGATGGTAGTTGTGGTAGTGGTAGATATGAGAGCAATGATAGTTGTGGTAATGGTAGATATGAATGATGGTAGTTGTGGTAGTGGTAGATGTGAATAATGGTTATAGTGGTAGTGGTAGATATGAGTGATGGTAGTTGTGGTAGTGGTAAAAATGAGTGATGGTAGCTGTAGTAGCGGTAAATATGAGGGTTATGGTTTTTGTGGATATGAGTGATGGTAGTTGTGGTAGGTGTAGTAGTGGTCAGAGAATAATGGTGGTAGTCAGTTACATGTTATAATTGTTGTAGGAACGGTAGTTAGGGTGATTGATGTGGCTGATTTTTTTTTTTTTTTAATAATTTGTACGACTCTGGATATAAGCTTAGCCTGTTCCCAAGGCCCAGTAGTCCCCCCACCCACCATACACTCCACATGTCAGGATCATGACGGGCAGATGGATAGGTAGATGTAGGAAGACATTTTATAGATGGGCTTAAACTCTTTTTCCATTTCGTTTTTTACCATTGTGCTTAACCCTAGAATACATACACTAATTTTGCTGAATCTTAATACATACGCTGGGTTTGATCAACCCATTTTTCGGAAAGTCATACATCTATGTGAAAATCCAAATTTAATAAAACCAAGTACATATATAAAAAATACAAGCTTTGTACTTTCACTTGAACCTTATGTAAATGAGTTTGTATATCTTAAAGGTTAAGTGGTAACTTGAAAAAAAGTATCAAAAATGGGGAAAAATTCTGATGTAACTAAAAAAAAATATGTGGAAAATTTGAAACAGGAGCTGCGGACTTCTGCACTTGCACACACACTCCTGGGTCATGGGCGCTGCAGCACATGGCACTCTAATCCTTACAGACTCAAGGTGGGCTGTGGTGGAGGTAGACAAAAAATGGGGTATTTTTTTAGAGTAAAAAAATGGAGTACGAAGATTGGTAATTTTTCATGCAATCCCAGACCCTTGAAATTGAACACTACATGGTATTTGGACCTCTCTAAGGCTTTACCCAGTGATTCTGACCCCCCACCCACCCCCACAACCTTGTTTTAGGGGGTAACTAAGATAGAACTTACAATTATCAGGAAATGTCATTTCTTGAGTAGTGAATGTTATTACTTTACTACTGAAACCTCATAATTGCAAAACACAGTGGTATGCAATCCAAAATAGTTGCTATTTGTCATTTGTGGTGTATTTATGGCCGTGAGAAAAATAATTTGTTCGAATTTTCCTTGACAAATCTCAAAATCATGAGCACTTACTTGGACTCACAAACAATCGCCACAGACAGGGTAATAATGCCCCTGGCAGACAGCCTTCTGACATTTGGTGCACCGGAAGCATGTCTTCCTGTCAGTCCGAACAGGGCACTCCCGGCACTGGACAGGTGGACTCTAATTCTTAGCACCCAGTGGTGTTCATTATTTTATCAAGTTCTTCATCACTCAAAAAATGGTGGGCCATGATTTCACAGTTCACAAAGAAATATCTGTGTTCTAAGAAATATTCACTTCCTGCAGGGAAAAGCACTTTAGAAATCATACTCAAACTACTTGCTGGATATGACAACCCTGTGTCACATATGTACAGGAGTACATACGATGGGTGTAAGATACCCAAGGGCGCCGATATGGAAATTTCCTTTGAAGAGGGCGGAGCAACACTACCTCTCCCTACTAGGGCAACACGTGGAAGGAGGGTATCTGGTTGCCCAGCCGTCTCAGACAATAACCCACTCGATGATCACGTGAACTCGGGTACGCGTCGGGTGTGATATGCCCGCGTATGTATTAAAGGGTTAAGGCACTGTTTATCCATAGAAGTATTCTCTCTCTCTCTCGTTTCTTCCCCTCTATCCTTGTTACAATTTTTTCCCTTCTCTTTCCCCTCCTATATCTTTCCAGTCTCTCCGCCTTGTCTATTTCACTCCTTATATTAGTATTACTGTGGTAATTAATTCCACATTTTATTGTCTTCTCTGTTCCCCCTTCACTTACCCCCTTTCTCTCTCTCCATTCATGATTTACCGCTGTTATCTGAGCCCTTTTCTTCCTCCTTTCACTCCTTATGTTTCTCTCTCTCTCTCTCTCTCATGTTTTTCACTCTTCCCTCTGTCTTCCTACTTAATTCTTTTCCTTTCCCCCTCTTCTTTCTTTTTTCACATCACGAAGAAGAGTTGGTCAGGTAGGAAGCGGGAAGGAAGAAGATGCAAAAATGAGAGAGAGAGAGAGAGAGAGAGAGAGCAAAGCAGGGCGGTGTCGACTAACAAAATATAAACATGGCTACTTTTCCGGTTTTGAGTGAGATGTTTTTCCACCATCTCTCCCCCGCTTGGTTGGTACTGTCTGCTTGTGATGGTATTTAATGTATGTTGTGCTGTTTTTTTTTTTTTTTTTTTATGTGACCGACTCTAGGATAGGCTTCACAGCCTGCTTTCAAGGCCCAGTAGTCCTCCTACGTACTGTACACCTCTACATGTCACCACTTCGGTGCTAACACCCACCGTTCATATTGAATACATGCTAGGGCTGTTTCATACAGGACTGGTGTATTGGTATTAGCGGGGGTAGTTTTACGACATGTCGGCGGGTCTTGTAGTAGATCAGTAAAATCTGGTATTTATGAAATTCAATTCCTTAAACTGTTCCCTGCCCCAGCGAGATTTGAACCCGGGTCAGTTTGGACTGCAGGCCAACGCTCTACCGATTGAGCCACCCCCTCCCCGTGTTAGTTTACGTGTGTGTGTGTGTGTGTGTGTGTGTGTGTGTGTATGTGTGTGTGTGTGTGTGTGTGTAAGAAGCTGGTTGGGTATGGTATATTGGGGGGGGTGAATGTCATATGGATGTGGATGTGGTGATGTGTGGATTATCTTTATATTGAGTGTGAGCGTGTAGGTATGGGTGAGAATAATTTATGTATGTACGTATGGTATTTAATCTGTTGGTGTGGTATATGGATGTGTGGGTGTGGTGTGTGATGTATTTAGTGTGGCTGTGGTTTGCACGTATGTCATATGGCATGGATAAAGAATAGGAGGTTGTAAATGATTTTGCTTGATGCATAAATGTGGGTCTAGTGTCTGTGTGCATGTCTATGCTGTACCACTTCTACCCCATCACCGCTTCCACACCCAACTCCATCACCATCACGCAACACCACAGTACACTCACCACCATGGCCACCCCACATCCACCAGCATCATCATCACTACCACACCACACATATCACACCCATCATTATCACCACACCACATCCCCAACAGTACCACACCATACTCACCACCACCACCACCACCACCACCACAGCACTTACCTATAAGGAATGCCCTCATCACCAATACCACACTCATCTACCATCATTTTTTTCTTCTCACTGTAATTTTTACCATCAGCAAAAATTTATCACTTGTACCAACATTAATTACTTTTACCAGCGTTCATCACTTCTGCTAGTGTTTTATCTGTATCAGCAGTAAATTCTTCAACCAGCATTTATCACCTGTACTAACGTTTCATTTGTGCCAATATTAATAGCTCCTACCAGCATTTATCACTTCGACTAACGTTTTATCTTTACCAGTATTAGTCATCTGTACCAGGATTTATTACTTCTGCTCCCATTACCAAGAATCACCACCAGACAACCCACACTAACAACCAGTTTCTACTTCATCACAAGTTCAAATACTTGGGTACAGTGATAGAAAAGAGAGGAAAATGTGCAAAAGAAGTTGAAAGTAGAGTGACACAAGGAAGAAAAGTAGCTGGTGCAATGAAGGCCTTGATAAGAACAGGCTTGAGTGTTGCAGCTGCACGAGGCTTACATGAGGGAGTGTTAGTGCCAACTTTAACGTATGGGTGTGAGACTATGGTGTGGCATGAAAATGAAAAGTCAAGAGTAAGAGCAGTGGAGATGGGACTGCTGAGGAATGTATGTGGAGTACAGAGAGTGGATAGGATATGAAAAGCGAATTTGAAGAAGGGAGGATGCGAGGTAGGCCAAGGAGAAGGTGGAGAGATGTGGTGGATGAGGGTTTGAGGAAGAGAGGTTTGGAAGTCGGTGAGGCTAGGGAACTGACAAGAGATCAAGCTTGCTGGATGAATGTTGTGAGGAGAAGTGCATGAACAGGGATTTTAGCACCCCTTGTGAGCATGGCAGCATCCGGATTGACTCAGTTGGATACATTTGTGTGAAGCTGCAGAATGTGGTGAATGTTTTGGCGTATCCTGTAGAGCCAGGATTCCAGGGGCTTGAATGATGAGTGAATGGAAGTGTGGCCTATTTGGATTGGGCAAGTTTGTGCTGTCTGGACATTGCTACTCCTCACCCTGCCCATGGGTGGGAAAGGAGGTCCAGATGATGATGATGATGACAAAAAAAAACACTAGTAGCCAGTCTCGTATGGTTTTATTACAATATTCTACAGTGTTTATGCTAGACTTTAGCAAAACGTTAGCGATGGGTAAATCATTACAAACTTTATAAAACATCATGAATGACTTTTATTACCACTTTTATAAAACTTATTGATATAATGTCATGAGTCATTTCATAGCATAGCTGCACAGTTTGCAACTGCAAATGTTCGCTAGCTAATGTGCTTAGCATATGGCTTTTCTGATTATAGCAAAAATATCACTAAATCACATGTATTTTAGCGCAGTAATTCACAGTGTATTATCAAACAACACTTTCAGCCACTCTCGTATGATTTTAGTGCAATTTGGGTGCATATTAATTCGTATTTTTTATGAGAGAGAGAGAGAGAGAGAGGGGCGGCAAACTGGTTTAGACAAGCTCATCGAGGGTATGTGTACATGTGTGCGTGAATGTACATAATATACTATACTGTATTTTAGTCCTAGGGTAATTTCCAGTGTTTAAAAGTTTAACCCCTAAAGTTGGAGTCACTAATCCACCAAATGAATTTTTCCTCATAAGTTATGTGTATCAATTAGTGCGGGATTAAATAGCACATGCTTGCACATCCACCATACAGGGGCGTTAAATGGGACCTGTGTGTGTGTGTGTGTGTGTGTGTGTGTGTGTGTATTAAATATATATATACATAAATATATATATATATATATATATATATATATATATATATATATATTAACAGTAAACTCTCAACTAACGCAAGCTTAAAAACCACGTTTTCGTTTTAACACGAGCAAATATTTAAGGAGACATGTTTAACTAACAAGGGTTTCTCGATTTAACATGACTTTACACATACGTGATGGTTTAAAATTAGCCGCGCGTGCCTTGGACAGTCCCGAGCTGATAGACCGTGTGTGGCAGTTTATGTATAAATACGATTTTTATTTGCCTGTTGCTTAAACTGGTTTTATTCGAACTATAATATTCGAAAATGAAGTTTGGCCCCATTATGTGCAATTTGGCTCATTTTCGGACAAAATTTGACCAGGAAAGTGATGGCAGATCCAAATTGTTACAACTTGATGCTGCAGAACAGAAAGAAGAAAACCACTCAGACCAAGATAGAACAGTTCTTTATGGAGAAGACAGAAAACTTAAGGGAGTTATCTTCATCACCAGTAGCACGGGAGTCAGAGGAAGAGGAAGGACAGCAGAGCGAGGAGGGACAGCAGAGCAAGGAGGGACAGCAGCAGACGACGAGTGATGCATAGATGAAGTGAGGCTGTGTGTTGTTATTGTTTGTGACCTACTTACTTTAATGAAAATGTTGCTTTTGCTGTAGTGTTTTTATGACCTACTAATGCATTAATAATGTTGAGGAACTTTCACAATGCCATGAATGAAGCAGAATGGAAAGAAAATCCATGTAAAAAAATGAAAACAGTATGTATTTGGGGAGAAGTAAACAACGCTTCGGCCCAACTAGGGCACAAATGTTGTTTATTTCTCCCCAAATATACTGTTTTTGTTATTTATGTGGCTTTTCTTTCAAATTAATATTGTTGCTTTTAAGTTTAGAGTAGCATAACTCCCCAAATGGGTAGACTTTCCCAGAGTCCAGGAACATTACCTCCAATATTACCATTTTTTCTTATGGGAGAATTATGTTTAAATAACACGTTTTTAACTAACGCGACCTCTCCAGGAACCTAACCATCACGTTATTTGAGAGGTTACTGTATATTTATATATATATATACACAGGTAAGCCCTTAATTCACGCGAGGGTTACGTTCCCAAACCCTTCGCGTATGTGGTAAATTCGCGTATACATTCTGCCCTTGTGTGCACATAATTACGCATGTCTACTAAGTATATTACATCTGAATAATGCTGTTTATGCATTATATACACCTTATAAACTAGCATAAATTATGAAAAATAACAAAAATGTAAGAAATTTAACACTGAAACCTGACAAGCACAAGCGTAGGTGGAAACACTTCAGCAGTCTGGTGCACAAACCCTCACTGCCTCCCATATGCTACATTCTGCCTTCTTTATTGTCCAAACAGTTGACTCATTCACCCCAAACATACGGTTCCAAGCCAGTTCACAGGCATAGGAGAAGACACTTTAGCACAGTCTGGTGCACTAGCCCTCACTGACTCCTGTATGCTACGTTCTGTCTTCTTTAGTGTAAGAACAGTTGACTCACCCCAAACTCACGGTTCAGAGACAATTCACCATGAAGTCAATTCACCATCAAAACATGGACAATTCCGTCATTCTATAATTATACTTATTATTGATTAATTAATACTTTAATAACTAATTTTCAGGAAGATTTTATATCTCATATAAGTAAAAAACTAGTGTACTGTACTTGCTAAATAAACTGGTATGTAAATAAATGACGGGGAATCGTCCTGACGAGGAATTGTCCAACACTTTTACTTTCTCTGTCAGCAACATCACTTTAAGAGTCTGTTTTTGTGTGTTACCACATGCATCACTAGCACTAGGCTTAGGCCCCAGGTTGGCAGACAAGGCAAGCAATCACTGGAAGGCAGAAAAATAAGCCACAAATAACGATTCGCGAGTCATGCATGGTTCGACCGTCGGATTCAAACTGACTATGTGGACCAACCTTCCACACACACACACACACATACATACATATATGTATGCACACAGGCAGCAGGTAGGCATTTTTATATTTTATTTATTTCTCTTGTATATTGAAATTATTTATTTGAATACTATAATTTTATGTTTTAATTATTGAACGAAAAATTCGTGGATAACCGAAATGTGAAAAAAGTTCGCGTGAATTAAGGGCTTACCTGTATATATATACATACATACACACACACACACACACACACACACACACACAGTAACACCTTGATATGATACCCTGGCTTGATGATGGGGGTAGAAATACCACCATACGCCGCCTAACGATGGCCAAACCCCAGTTTAACAATGGGTTTCGATTTTTTTTAAAACCAATTTTGATGATATTATAGACTAAAATTGTGTGTTTAGATTGATTTATAAACGGTTTTTAGACTTAGATTAACGTGTTTTAGCCATGGGTGGGGTAAACATTGTCATTTTGGGGTACAGCTTGATTTTTTCCAGACATATATTTGATGATTATCAGATTTTATTTGTTGATAGTGTTATTTACAGGTGTTAGGCTTAGGTTAGCTTCCTTGACAGCTGTTAGGCCATTTAGATTGGCTTTAAACTTATTTATGGGTTCATTTGGGTGGGTTTTGGGCTTGGTTTGGGGGGAAACCCAAGGCTGGTAAATGTTCCACATTACTTTAAATGTTAAAAGTACAGTAACCCCTCCAATATCCGGATCAATAGAGCCATAGGCAGGTCCGGATAGTGGTCCTGTCCGGATATTGGGCCCCAGCTTATGGACTAGTACTTATGGACCCTAACTCTGAAAAACACCTATACAACTCCCTCTGGACATGCATTGCACCTATTTAAGACCCAAATCACACCAATAAGGGACATAAAAGACTGAAATAAATGGAAAAGAACCATAAAATGAGGTTTTAGAGGTGAGTTTATACAATATTAAACATTCTGGATACTTACAAGTCCCTTCCTCTTGGACTGGTTTGAACCGCCAGTTTGCAGTCCACAGTTAATCCTCTGCACTCTAAATTCTAATTTCTTAACACTGCACAACACTGTAAATTCCTGTGTGTTCTAGTGGCAAGGTATTGCAGTTTATTCACTGTTTATTCACAAAAAACAAGCACCTGTGGCTTGCACTGTTATGAGTATCTGCTCTCCATCGGAGTTAAGCTGTGACTGTTGATGTTGGTGGGGTAACAGAGTTGCCAGATCGCAACAGCCACATTACCAATCTCCTCAACTTTCATTGTCAAATATAACTTTTCATTACCAAATTCGTAAAGCTAGCATATATTCTTCACTAATTATATATACAAGTGGAAATACATGTAATCACTCTCCTTATAACTAACACCATGTTGATTATTTTCACACTATGTAGGGTAGCAGATTAATCAGAGAGAGCAAACAATCCACCATCTCCATCCTGTGTATCCTCATACATGTGAAAAATCCATTTGGTAATGCATTATTCTAATTCATTACCAAACGAATTTTTCAGTACCAAATTGGCCCACACTTGGTAATGAAAAATACCAAATGGCAACCTGACAGGGGAGGGGGGAGGGGGAGGAAGGAAGGAGTGAAGGGACCATGGTGTAACAGCTGTTTGGCGCCAGGCGGGAATTTCAAATTATGGGAGGGAAAAAAGTCAGATTTTTTTCGAATTTTTTGCAGTTTTTGGCCCATTTTGGGAATATTGGATCCCAGGAGGATTATGTCCGGTTAGTGGGGATGTTCGGATATTGGGCGTTCGGATATTAGAGGGATTACTGTACCCAGATAAACAATACCCTGCCTAATGATGGGGTTTTATCTAAGCAATTACATCGTTAAACCGGGGTATGCCTGTATATATATATATATATATATATATATATATATATATATATATATAAATTTGTATATTCAAACAAATTTAAGGGGTAAGAAAGTAGTATTTTAAAATGTAAAAAAATAAACTTCACCGTACTATATACAAACACATCATAGTTGTTAAATATATATGTCACTGTCATGATATATACACATACTGTATATGTCTCACATTTTTTCTTTATTTTAATTCTGTGCTAAATACGTATGTTTCTATTAAAATCCCATTTTTTCTTAATCAAAATATTACATGAACAGGCACTTATTTTCTATCCAGGCTAATTACTGAAATCACTTACCAACATAAGCCTTGTTTTTCTATAAATAAATATTTACAAATCCTGCATACACATGTCAGTTGTTAAATATACAGGTGTCACTGCTGCACACATTATTTTACTAGGTCACTTTTTAGGACGGGAAGAGGTTTCGTAGATCAGATATTCATTCATAAGGGAAAAGTTTCTGAAGAAGGGAAAGAAGTTGTATGTGGTCTTCATGGATTTGGAGAAAGCTTACGACAGGGTGGCTAGACAAGGAATATGGAGTCTATCTATCTTTTGCCAGATGCCACAATCCTGTAAGAGGTGGCCACAAACAAATCACCTCCATGGCATCCTGTTGAACACCATTTCACTGCCCTGCTCCCAGCTCACATCCCCCACTCTCATATACCTCTCCACTCCATCCCTCCATCTCATCCTCGGCCTCCTCCTCCCTCTGCCCCTCCACCTCACTAGCATACACTCTCCTCATTAGTCTCTTGCTCTTTATCCTCTCCACATGGCCAAACCACCTCAGTATATTTCTTCTAACACTTTCTCTCACATCCACATCCACACCACAATGCTCCTTCACTTCCTCATTTGTCAGTCTGTCTCTCCACATACCTCCACATGCTGCTTTCAAATAACTCCATTTCCACTGCTCTCACTCTTGACTTGTATGCTTTTAACAAGGTCCAAGGTTCACTTCCATACATCAGGGTTGGTATCACAATACTACCATGCAGTGACTTTTTACTTCCATGCTCACTTCCCTGTTCCTTATCACTGCATTCATATAACCAGCAACCTTCCTTCCCTGTTGTACCCTTTCAAGCACTTATCCTCTAGACTTCCATACATATTCATCACAGTACCCAAGTACTCAAATGCACTCACATTTTCCATTTCCTCCTCATCCATCCTCATTGTATATTTAGTGGCATCATTTCTCTCGAAGACCATAACTTTACTCTTCCCCACATTCACCTTTAGTTTCTGTTTCTTACACACTCTCTGAGACTCATTCACCAAGCCTTGCAGTTCCCCTTCGTCTTCATTGAACAATACAGTATCATCTGCAAACAACAGTACAGGGAGTTTCAAAACTCTGTACTCTCTCATTAGGGTCCTTCGTACATCCACTGCCCTACCTTGTATCTCTTTTATAACCCCATCCATATACAGACTGAACAACCATGGGGACATGACACACCCCTGTTTCAGTCCAACAAATAGAAAAATTCACTCAGCTCACTATCCACTTGCATTGCAGCCGTAGCCCCCACAATATATCTCATCACAGCATTTAACAACATCCCATTTACTCCATATATTATTACTTTCCACATTCCTTGTCTATCCACCCTGTCATATGCTTCTTCCAAATCCATGAAGGCTGCATACTTCATTCCCTTTTCTAGAAACTTTTCCACTAAAGACCTAAGAATGAATATCTGATCTACACAACCTCATCCCTTTCTAAAACCTCCCTGTTCTTCTCCAACTAATTCCTCTGCAATTTCCCCCACTCTGTCAATAAGTATCCTACCATATACTTTTCCTGTTACACCAAGAAGACGAATGTCCCAATGATTACCACACACTTCTTTTTCCCTGTTTCCTTTGTACAAGGGGAATAATTATACCTTCCTTCCAGTCAGTCTGCACATCTTCCATATCCATTCTGCCACTATCTCTCCCCCATGCTTCAGCCGACATGTTGTAAAAATACCCCCGCTAATACCAATACAACAGTCCTGTATGAGACAGCCCTAGCATGTATTCAATATGGACGGTGGGTGTTAGCGCCGAAGTGGTGACATGTAGAGGTGTGCGGTACGTAGGAGGACTACTGGGCCTTGAAAGCAGGCTGTGAAGCCTATGCCCAGAGTCGGTCACATAAAAAAACACCACACATTCCACCAATTCCTGGGGCTTTCCCCAGTTCGACTTTCTTCATTATTTTCACTACTTCCATCCAACTGATTTCTTCCTCTCATCTCACCTCCCTCCTCCTCCCAGCCATTCCCAAGCCACTTATGCTCGCATTACTTTCATTCTCTCTGTTCAACAATTCCATAGTGTTCTTTCCATCTGCTCACTTTTCTTTCTGCTCCACAAGCGCTCCACCATTTTTATTTTTGACTCTGCAACTTACTTCTTTATCACCCTGTCTAACTCTCTTTACCTCATTCCAGAACATTTTATTTTTTACATTCCCTCCACTTTACACTCAGATTCCTCCCAAATTCCTCTTCCACTCACCTCTTACTCTCATTTACTAATCTTTTCACCTGTCTTGTCCTTTCGACATATAACTCTTTTCCGTCTCTCAACTTCTCCACGCCCATGTTTCTCATCCACCCACAATATGCTTTCTTCTTTTGTGCCACAGCCTGTCTTACCTCTTCATTCAACCATGCTGTTCCTTGCACCCCCTTTCATCTTCTCTTCACCCTACACACGACCTCACATGCTGCAAAGATTTCTTCGGTGAATATCTTGCACACACCTTCCATGTCACCCATCTGTTCCAAATCATATTTACCCAATCGCCCCTCCACTTCTCTCTTATATTTTGCCCTTTTTCCATCCTCTTGCAACCTTTCTACCCTCCTTGTATGGACTCCTTCCTTCTCCTACTCCTCCATTTCATTTGAACCGTGACTTTGGTGGTGGTCAAAAAGTCCACCTCCCCAACCTCTGTATGCTCTTGCATCCATTACACACCTTCTCATTCTGTCAATCACACACACATAATCAGTCAGAGCCTTCCATTCATTCAGTTAATTACTCATCACATGCCACGTGTACCTATGGATCATTTTGCGTCTGAAGAGGGTATTGGCGATCACCAACGCCCATGCCGCACAAATGTCCACTAGAGCACTGCCATTCTCATCCATTTTTGCAGGCACACCCCACTCTCCAATTACTCCATCCACCATCACATTCCCTACTTTTCCATTCATATCTCCAGTCAAAAACATCTCTCATTCTTTCAAACTTTTCCATGCACACTTCCACATTTGTCCAGAACTCTTCTTTCACTCTACTTGCACTTCCTTGCATGGGCACATACACAAACACAACCACCCACATTTGTAGTCCAACTTTCAATCTTACCCACACAATCCTTGAACCAATGGATCCATACTCTCTTATATTCTCCTTCCATCTCTTGCACACAGCAATACAAACTCCTTCTTCTCCCATGGACAGTATTAAGAATATACAGAGTAAATGGGATATTGCTGAATGCCTTGAAGAGTATGTATGAGGGTGTTAAGGCTGCATTGTATGTGGATAATGAACTGAGTTAATTTTTCTATTTGAATGTTGGATTGAAACAGGAATGTGTCATGTCCCCGTGGTTGTACAATCTGTACATGGATGACATTCAGTGGTGGGCATTAATGCGTTAATTGTTAATCTTATTTTGTTTTGTTAAGCATTAATTTGTTTTGAACTTAATGAATTAGCGGTAACTTCCGTTAACATTTTCATTGTTCCGTTAATTATTTCCTAAAACATGTCACTTTAGGTTAGAAACGCTTCAAATCAACATTTAAATCATCAAATTGATAGTGTCAAAGTTAGTGGTGAGTGATGCTGTGATTCAGAAATTGATACGAATATTCTGTGTGTGTGTCATGTCTAAGTTCATATAAGTTATATGAACCTAGATCTGGAGTTGTGAACCATCTGTTATGTAATATAACAGATGGTTCACAACTTCACACAGGTTTCATAATGGCATACTTCAACTAAGTCGCTGGAGAAAGTAAAATAGTGCTCATAAAATGGGTGAAAAATCAAATAAATTCCCATAACGAATTTTTCTACTACTGTCATATCACTTACCATCCGAAAATTCCATGCATACCATGCATGTACTGACTCGAAGAAGAAGTAGTTGAAGAAGTGGAATTCTAACTGTATTTTCTAAACATTTTGGGGTATTAATAAAACTTTTCTAGCAGCAAGAGTGTCTTTTATCAAGGAAAAATGAGTTTCATATGTAAAACAAGCGGATTAATGGATTAACGGTTAACTTCTGTTAATTTTTGACAGAATTAACTGACTAACTTTAACAAAGCTAATTATCTGATTAACAGATTAACGGTTAACGAAACTAATATTTTTTCATTAACTTGCCCACCACTGATGACATAAAAGAGATACAAGGTTGGGCAGTGGATGTTGGACCGACCCTAATGAGAGAGAGCAATGTTTGGAAACTCCCTGTATTGCTGTTTGCAGATGATATATACTGTATTGTTAAGTGATGATGAAGGGAAACTGCAAGGCTTCATGAATGAGTTTGGGAAAGCGTGTAATAAACAGAATCCAAAGGTAGAGAAGAGTAAAGTTATGGTCTTTGAGAGAAATGAAGTCACAATGTGCAGTGAGGCTGGATGAGGAGGAAATGGAAAATGTGAGTGCATTCAAGTACCGGTACATGGGTCATGTGATGAGTAAGGTTGGAAGTTCAAAGGGTGAAGTGCTTGAAGGGTACAACAGGGAAGAAAGGTTGCTGGTTATCTGAAAGCAGTGATAAGGAACTGGGAAGTGAGCATGGAAAAGAAAAAAAGAAAAAAAAAAAAAAAAAAATCACTGCTTGACAGTATTGTGATACCAGCTCTGGTGTATGAAGGACCCAAGTCAAGAGTGAGAGCAGTGGAATAAGCTATTTGAGAGAAGCATGTGGAGTTCCATGGAGAGAGAGACTGACAAATGAGGAGGTAAAGGAGCTTTGTGGTGTGGATGTGGATGCGATAGAAAACGTCAGGAGAAATACACCGAGGTGGTTTGGCCATGTTGAGAGGATGGAAAGCGAGAGACTAATGAGGAAAGTGTATGTGAGTGAGCTGGAGGAGGGGATAGGGAGGGGGTACATGAGAGAGGGGTGTGTGAGCTGGGAGCAAGGCAGTGAAATGGCATTGGACAGGGCGACATGAAGGTGATTTGTTTGTGGCCACTCGTGACGGGATTGAGGCGTCTGGCAATAGATAGATAGAAAGACTTTTGTTAAGTACGTCACCACTGTTCTTTTTCTTTGCACATTGCCTACTACATCACTCGCACTTCTTCACATCACCTTCTACGTGCATGTCACTTAGTCACAATATTTTTTAACGTCACTGCTGTAACCTATTTACAAACAACACAGGAGTACACTATTTACACACAAACAAACACATCACTTTTTCCCAGGAAAGGTATCGTGGGAGAGAAGGGTACAGAGGGTGGCAAGGCATTACATGAGAGGAAGGGAGCTAGGTTGGCGCCATGATTCTATATGTAGGTCTCCATTCATGACAATGAATTGGTGGGGGAGGGGGGACAGCTGCAGTGGTGATGGCTTCGGGGTGATAGTGGTGCATCAGAGGTAGGCAGGTAATGAACTGAATGAAGTAATATTGTAATTTCCTTCTAAAGAGGTATGCACGTGACTGCTGCTGTCCAGTACGCACTCTGCTGACTTTGATGAGATGTGAGAGGCCACCTGACACTATATTTATGGGTGCGCTCTTCATACCACGATGTAGCAGGTGTTTTATCAAATCCTGTGAACCAAAGAAGCTTCTACCCCTCGATCATCAGGTGATGTACTGTGACCCATGGGATTAATGTTTATGATTTAAACAGTGTTGGCTGAGTTGATATTTCCTAATAAACAGTTTACCACAATCATCACACTTGAAATTCTTCACTCCTGAATGAATTAGTAAGTGTTTGTTGAGATATCTTTTCTGCCCAAACAGTTTACCACATTCATCACACTGGAAATTCTTTAGGCCTACTCGTGAATGAATTAATAGGTGTTTGGTGAGATAATTTTTCTGACCAAATAGTTTACCACATTCATCACACTTGAAATTCTTTAGACCTAATCCTGAATGAATTAATAGGTGTTTGGTGAGATAATTTTTCTGACCAAATAGTTTACCACATTCATCACACTTGAAATTCTTCACTCCTGAATGAATTAACAGATGATCGGCCAGATGCTGTTTCTGGCGAAATAGTTTACCACATTCATCACACTTGAAATTTTTCACTCCTGAATGAATTAATAAGTGCTTGGTGAGATCCCTCTCCCGACCAAACAGTTTACCGCACACATTACATTTGAAATGCTTCACTCCTGAATGAATTAATAGGTGTTGGGTGAGTGAACTTTCTCTGCCAAACAGTTTACCACAATCATCACACTTGAAATCTTTCACTCCTGAATGAATTAATAGATGTTTTGTGAGTTCACGTTTCTGACCAAACAGTTTACCACATACATCACATTTGAAATGCTTTACTCCTGAATGAATTAATAGGTGCTAGGTGAGAGTACTTTTCTGGCCAAAGAGTTCTCCACATTCATCACACTTAAACTTTTTCACTCCTGAATGAATTGATAAGTGTAGAGCCAGTTGCTGTTTCCGACCAAACAGTTTACCACATTCATCACACTTGAAATTCTTCATTCCTGAATGAATTAACAGGTGTTCGGTGAGATTACTTTTCCGACCAAACAGGTGTCCACACACATCACATTTGAAATTCTTCATGCCACACTGAACTACTTGGTGTGTGGTGAGAGTACTTTTGTGACCAAACAGTTTACCACACACATCACATTTGAAATTCTTGACTCCAGAATGAGTTAATAGGTGTCTGGTCAGAGCACTTTTCCAATGAAACAGTGTACCACACACATCACACATGAAATTCTTCACTCCTGAATGACCTACTGCATGTTGGATAAGCTTGTTCTCAAAAGGAAATGTTTTACCACACTCAAAACATTTGAACTGGCTAACTTCGGGTGAGAGGGACACTGTGTCCTGATTAACCCTCTGGCTGCGAAGCTATTAAATCCAGACGCACGCAGAACGTGCATATTCTAGAGAAAATGGGGTGTTTTCTTTTGCTTTTTCTTTATACTTATACTTTATAAAAATATTTAAGAAACATACCACAACTAGATACATCTTTCCTCTTACCTTTGCAACAAACTAGAGCTCCGTAGGTGCTCTCCTCATGGTGTGACAAGTGCTGGAACCGATGACACTTTTTCGGGCCTCTGAGGACGTTGCGCCCACCTGGGCGGAAAGTGTTGCCAATCCCCGGGACACAGCGTTGCAACGAGTTTCTCGCCCTCTAGCCTGCCCCACCACTACCATAGCGTACTTTTCACATTTTTCATGAAAACACTAATTATTATGTACAAAAGGCACTAATGAAGCACCAAAATGACCCGTTGAGCAAATATATACAATTACAAGAGGCCATGAATGTTCAAAAAACTGTTACGAAAATGTTACAATACAGTGGCACTGTATTTTCCAAATATTTACACTTATACCTTTCTGCAATGAGAAATATAAAATATTGCTTTCATTCAATTACTACACCTTTATCACAAAATAATGCCATTTTTTGAAACAAAGATAATATATTTTCAATATTTTGTATGATACTGTACTGATAATGTACTGCTTTTTCCGTATTTTCTTACTTACACCCTCACAACACTAATGAAGCACCAAAATGACCCGTTGAGCAAATATATACAATTACAGGAGGCCATGAATGTTCAAAAAACTGTTACGAAAATGTTACAATACAGTAGCACTGTATTTTCCAAATATTTACACTTATACCTTTCTGCAATGAGAAAAAATATAAAATATTACTTTCTTTCAATTACTATGACACCTTTATCACAAAATAAAGCCATTTTTTGAAACAAGGATAATATATTTTCAATATTTTGCATGATACTGTACTGATAATTTACTGATTTTTCTGTATTTTCTTACACCCTCACAACACTCTCCAACTTAGTACTTCTCCAACGTATGGTAGTGGAGATAGCAATCGCCCAGGCATAGTGCAACCTTGCACCCTGCACACATTGTCGTAACCTTTTTACGACAAGGCTCACGACGGGTGGTGTTGCGGCAAACATAGCAGTTCAGCTGCTTCCTCTTTTTGCCGTTTGCCTCGTAAGGTGTGTGCACTGGGTGGTGGTCCCTTACTAGGCTCTTGCACCTGTCAGGTAACTCGACAACCCTTCTACCCCGGTCACTGTGCGAGTAATCTCCGTATTTCCTCAACAACTGGAAAACCACGTTGTGGGAGAAATTGCGGAACTTTACTTTTTTCCCAGTGCGCCACTTGTACAGGTTGTAAGCGTTGAGCAGCGTTACGTCAACCATGTGCATGAAGAACTTGACGTACCAACGCACAGTCTTCCTGACGCACTCAACACTACTTATCTGCATGTCACTCTTATCAACAGAGTTCATGTGATAGTTGTAGTCGATGACTGCATCAGGTTTCATGATGTGTTGGCCCGTACTATGGTCAACCTTGGCACTCTGTTGCATAATGCCACGATGCACAGTGCTCAACATGGTAACGTCACGCTTGTCGGACCATTGCAAAGCCAGTATGTTCTTGGCCTCAAACCGCTGCACATTCCCACGTTCCTGCTTGTCGAAATGTGGCATATGTTTCCTACATGTCCTGACTGTGCCACAAGATCCTGTGCTGTTCTCATGAAGGTACAGTGACAGGGAAGGGCTACTGTACCAGTTATCTGTGTACAGCACACGGCCCTTTCCCAGGTAAGGACCCATCACTTTTTTCACAATGGCACCAGACATTCCCAAAGGATCGTGGCTGGGAATGTCGACGTCGCTGGCTGTGTACGCAATCATGTCCAGCACATATCCTGTAGTACAGTCGCACATAACGAAAATCTTTATGCCAAACCGATTTCGATTTGACGGGATGTACTGTTTGAAGGAGAGGCGTCCTCGAAACAGAACAAGACTTTCGTCAATCACGATTTTCTGGTAAGGCACAAAGAATTTACGAAACGATTCATTGAGCACCTCAAAGAATGGCCTAACTTTCCACAAGCGGTCACCAGGTAATGGGTAGCGGTTATCAGCGAAGTGCATGAAACGGAGGATAAGTAGGAACCTATCCCGTGCCATGTACTTTCCAAAGGCTGGCGTAGGAACGAGAGCGTCTTTCTGACGCCAGTAATGGTTGAGCACATGTTTACGGCAGTGTGGCATCAGGAGCAGAAGGGCAATGAACACCATTAGTTCTTCATGACATATACTGTGCCACTTGGAAATACGTGCCCAGGGAGTTAGGATTTTTCCCGCTACCACGAATTGATAATAGCGATTGCTCTCATCGCATATCAATTTCGTCACATCACGTGAAATAAATGCCTCAAAATAATCAATTTCAGGAGCGTCAGGGCCAAGTGGCCACTCACTCGTAAATCCACTATCCGAGGCATCAAAATCGTGGATGTGTGGGGTGAAGTCCTGTGTGGGGGCCCAGGCAAACAAAGGTGATTGGCAGGGTGATGCTCGCCCACGGCCACGTGAGCGGCAACGTTTCCTCCCGCGTGCCTTGGCTCGGGTCTGGCCTGACCCAGGTGGTGAGGCCACTGATGGTGGTGATGGCCCTGATGATGATGAGGGGCCAGCAGGTGGTGTTGAAGGTGTGGCCAATACTGAAGGGATAGAGATTGGCAGGCTGCCAAGCACTATTTCATCATCACTACCCTCCCATGCACTTGACAAACCTGCTTCCTCTGCCTCATCAGTATCGTCGTCATCACTATCACCACCACTTCCTGACCACTCATCATCATCCTTGTCGGTGTTCACTTCATCAAATAAAATCTTGGCCCACTTGGAGGGGGTCAGAGAGGCAGCAGCACGGCGAGGCCTGGGAGGTGGGAGGCCAGAGGTGGAGGGCTGTGGCTCACACACCTGTTGCTGCCTCTTATCACTTGGCTGCACTTTCTTCGGCCTCACAACACTATCCGTCACACTTCCACCACTTCCTGACGAAGTGGAAGCCGCCACAGGCGCCCCTAAACCGAAACTAGGGGCAAGAGAACGTTTCACGCTCATGCGAGCGGGAAGGCGAGGGGGGTTTGAGGAAAATCGTCTCCGTGTGTGTCTCCCATGACAGCTAGAGCGAAACTAAGACCACCAGCGTGTTCAGCGCAATGTTTATGCTAGGATGCGTAATGCGGCCCACACGCCAGAACAATAGTCACGCCGCATATTAAGGCGGAGTTTTTGAAATTTTTGTTGGCCTATATATAGCTTCTTCGGAGCCCTACAGTAGGGATACGGGGCAGTATATAGCAGCCTAGGGGTTAATCTCATTCTCACTGAGAAACATGTCTTCACCCACCTCACACTTTAACTTTAAATCTGGTTCTTTCTCTACTGGCTCCATTATTTTATCACTCACCGCACACTCTATCTTTACATCATGTTCTTCCTTTACCAACTCCACTATATTATCACTCACCTCACACTCTATTATTACATTTGGTTCTTCCTTTACCACCTCCGTTAAATCATTCCTTCCACCTCCGTCAATTTCAAGCATACTTCAGCAACTTTACCTTAGTGTTACTCTTGCTGTCTACCACCAATATCTTAACTATTGTACCAATGCTCAGTTGTAAGATGCTTCTGTTAAAGGATGCTCCCATTATAACTGAACAATAACTGTCAAAAATTCATCACTATTACTGGATAATAATTGCAATTACATAAAAATGATAAAATTTCAACAGAGACTATTATTCCTTTAATATACACATGATTTATAACACATGTGAATGCTTATGAACTGTAACTTTAAATATACAGTCCATCACTGCTGGGTCATGCCGTCATATCGCACTGAAATTACTACCGTCTTCCTTATTTCAATTGCTGTTACCTGTTGTCTCTGGAGCAACAGATAATGCAACATGTAAATTATCCAAGATCAGCTCATATAAGGTGGAGGGGGAGATTCTTCCAGAGGACATTATATGGAGTATAACCCTTAAATTGTTGACCAAAGTACCTCTTGTTGAATATGTTGACACAACACAAGATGTGGCCACAATACTGTTTTATGCTTATCATCCATTACTTGGGCAACACCCTGATGACATTGTTTATGACTGCTTTACTGCTCTGACTTCAGCTGTGAACCTGGAACAAAAGCTGCCATTAGACCAGCATCTCAATGAAGTTAACAACACCGTCCAGTGAACCCTAATTTTGCATGGAGCTCATTTATGATTGTAACAGAAAAAAAAATATATATATATATATATATATATTTAGATTCATTTTTATGGTTATTCAATTTGTACAGCAATAAAAGACGTACGGAAATGCATACAAAAACATCAAAAGAAATAATGCTGTGTCTGTCAGTATGATTAAGAGCTGGTTTGCAAAACTCTGTGTACAACACTAACTGTTATAAACAAAAAAGACAATTTATTTGACAATATCACTTTACTGTGACATTCATGATCAATACATCTTTAACCCTTAAAATGTGATGTTCCTTCCACGAGTAATGATCAGATAACTGCTTATATTACTTTTGGAATGTATTCAGAATTTCCTGCCACCTCATCATTGTGCATCTGAGACATGGATAACATCAACTGTGGCACAGTATGACAGAAAGCCATAGTGTATTGTATATCATTCCTGTATTGCAGATAACAAAAAGCTTTTCATAGAGCCAAAAGAGGGACCTTTGGGAGATTTCTTAATTTTCCCCAATACCATAAAAGGATTCTTAAGGTTCTTTTTGTGCAGATTCTATTGCACAATGTACAGTATATCATCATCATCATCCAATCCTACATTGCCCCATGAGGAGCGTAGGAGCCCGGGTCTAGGCAGTTGGTCCCGACATTTAAGATGAGAGTGACCAGCCTCACTCATCCCTGAGTGACATTACATGAGCAATCAAACCCAACCACCCCTTGGATATAAACCTTCACCGGCGTATAACTTGAGAATACATTGGCCAAGCAAAACAATGGCTTACTGTACAACACTTTATAAATGCACAGCCAGAAACATCAACATGAAGATTTGAGTCTTCACACAATCATTACCTTTTAACTGGGATCTGCAGAGTCCACATCAATTCCTCTGATGAACTGACTGCAAGCTGCCATGTGCATGTCCAGTTGCTCTCTCACCACATACCTGAATCACGAATCACTTAATTACCCACACAACAGTAAACTATCTGGTGGACAAGTACTTAATATTACATCAATAACCATGTAACAGTATTAAAAGTCATTGGACAGAAACCAGAAAATTCAGAAACCAGTAAAAATTAACCCCTCCGTGGCCGCCGGCATTGAATGATGTTTAGCCAATAAATGGCCGCAGGCGTCGTTTGAGCATGGCCTATTAATAACTGCAAAAATTTTTGGCAAGTGAACGAACGTTCTGAACATCTTCAGACTGACCTACACTACACTCCCATACACCCCATCAAGCAGTTCAGAGCTTGCTGCTGTGATGAGTGGATTTTCAATTTTTTTTGCTCTGGCCATGCCTAAACAAGCACAAACACACCCATTATCTTGACCCAGGCAGAAAATATCATCTTAGTCCTCTCTTGCAAAACACACAAAACCACCTGTTTACAATTATGAATTAATACTGGCACAAACAAAAAAAGACATGATAATAAGTGAAAAATACATTTTTGTCTTGGTATCTTTACCTGTTTGCTCAGGTTTGTTGTAATGTTTTGGATCATTCGATGCAGTACAACTTTTAGAAAACTGTGAAAATATTTGGGAAATGAACAAACATCTGGGACATGAGACTGACCTTGACTTCACCCTCTCACATATTATCTCTCAGTTCACCACCTGCTGGTGTGACAAGTGGATGTACGAGTTTTTCACTTGTGGCCTTGCCTAAAAACACATAGTTACACCCATTATCTCGACCCAGACAGAAAATATAATCTTTTTCCTCCCTTGCAAAACACACACAACCACCCTTTTTATGTGACAGCAACATATGTTGTGAAAATAACAAGGTAAAATGAAGAAGAAAGGTGAACGTGTTGTTATGGAAAAAATACGTTTTCCTCCATATGTAAACGTATTTGTTGCTGCTTTGTCTCTGTATTCATAATAATTAGATGTATTCATACTTTTGAAACTGCATTACGAATCTATTTTTAGCCATGTACATGCTGTGGGGGCTGGAAGTTGTGACTCAACTTTCGTATTGCTGATCGGATCTGACCCTCCACTTTCATCTCCTGTGGGAGAGCCTAGCGTCAGGACAGGCAATATTCTCATTTAGGACTGAAAATTTAACCCTTTCACTCCCTTTTCCATGCATGGGCACAACGATAAGTTAAAAAATAACTCAAAACTACCATAAACATATTTTATATCAAAAAGGTGAAAAAATATTCATAATAATTTTTTTTCCATCCATTCGTAGCATATTATATACTGAAATAATTTGATATCATCATATATATGCGCAACATTTCAGAACGATTCACATTGTTTTGGGAGGTTAAAAAAAAAAATAATAATAAAACCTGTGAAACTGCACTGCGGCAGCATCTCTGGGCGGTGGATATCGGTTGCCGATACAGTAATCCTTGTACTATCTGGACGCCCACTTTCCAGACACCCCACTTAACGGACATTGTGGGCCTGGACCTTTGGAACCCAAAAATGGCCACAAAAAGAAAAAAATCCCCCCAAAATCCTAATTTCTCCCCACCCGTAATTTGAAATTGCCACGCAACGCCGAACATCTGTTTACACCACGGCCCCTTCACCTCCTCCTTCCTCCCCTCTCCCCTGTCAGGGTTGCCATTTGGTAATTTTCATTACCAAATGTGGGCCAATTTGGCAATGAAAAATTCATTTGATAATGAATCAGAATAATGCATTACCGAACGGATTTTTCACATGTATGAGGATACACAGGATGGAGATGGTGGATTGTTTGCTGTCTTTTATTAATCTGCTTGCCTACATAGTGTGAAAATAATCAACATGTTGTTAATTAAACGGAGAGTGATTACATGTACAGTATATATAATTAGTGAAGAATAAATGCTAGCTTTACGAATTTGGTAAGAAAAAGTTAAATTTGGTAATGAAAATTGAGGAGTTTAGTAATGTGGCCGAATTGTGATCTGGCAACCCTACTTCCCCCTCACCAACAGTTACTGCCTAACTTCGATCGCGAGTAGATTCTCATTACAATGGATGCCACACTTTTTTTTTTTAATGAGAAAGAAGGAATCAAAGGCCGCGAGCCCGGAACTGTTGTTCCGTCCAAGAGAAAAACAAAATACCACAGAGAGCCAAATTCAAGATCCGATCATTTCGAGATGCCTGGACACACTGCGTTTGAAAGACTGGAGATCATAGGAAGCAGGAAATACAGACAGAGGGAGACAGTTCCAGAGTTGACCTGTTGCCTAAAGGAAGGACTGGGAGTAACGCTTAGCTCTTGCATTAGAGAGTTGGACAGAAAAGGGATGAGAGTTTGCTGCTAGACGGATGCTCCGCGCTCGTCGTAGGGGTGGAGGAATGCATGCAGACAGTTCAGAGGAGCAGTGACCATTGAAGTAGCGATAGAAAAGAGATAAAGATGCAACAGTGCGATGAAGAGACAGAGGTTGAAGGGAGTCAGTAAGAGGAAGAGAGTTAATGAGATGAAAAGCCTTTGACTCCACCCTATTGAGAAGAGCTGTATGTGGGGAGCCTCCCCACACATGAGAGTTGTACTCCACACAGGGGTGGATAAAACCCCTGTATAGGGTCAACAATTGTGCAGGGGTAAAGAAGGAACGGAGTCGGCTTAGCACACCTAATCTCTTGGAAGCAGATTTTACAAGAGATGTAATATGATCTTTCCAAGATAAGTCCCGAGTAAATGAAACCCCAATCATTTTCAAAGATGATGCAGGATTAAGCTGAATATTATTAAACATTAGTGGGTATACCTGTGGAAGATTTTGTCGGGTTGATAGGTGTAAAAATTGAGTCTTTGTCGCATTAAAAACAACCAGATTATTTTTACCCCAGCCAGAAATACGAGCCAAGTCAGACATTAGGTATGCCATAGCTTCATCCCTTGTTTGTTGAAGTAACTGCTGAGATGGACTTTGTGGGAATCGAATGGAAAAGTGAAGGGTGGAGTCATCAGCATAAGAGTGGATAGGGTTAGATGTACAGCTTAGAAGGTCATCGATGAATAAAAGGAAGAGAGTCGGTGATAGGACAGAGCCCTGAGGAACACCACTGTTGATAGATCTAGGAGAAGAACGATGGCCGTCTACAACAGCAGCTATAGAATGACTAGAAAGGAAGCTATAGATGAAGGCACAGATAGAAGGATAGAAACTGTAAGAGGGCAGTTTAGAAATTAAAGATTTATGCCAGACTCAATCGAAAGCCTTAGAGATGTCAAGTGCAATGGTAAAGCTTTCGCCAAAGTCCCGAAAGGAGGATGACCAGAAGTCTGAAAGGTAGGTGAGAAGATCGCCAGTGGAGCGTCCCTGATGGAACCCATACTGGCGATCAGAAAGAAGATTGTGACAGGAAAGATGCTTTAAAATTTTTCTATTAAGAACTGACTCGAAAACTTTTGAGATACAGGATGTTAAAGCAATTGGACGATAGTTAGAGGGTTGAGAATGGTCACCCTTCTTTGGAACTGGCTGATTGAGAGCAAACTTCCAGCAATAGGGAAAGGTACAAGTTGATAGACAAAGGCGACAGAGCTTGCCTAGACAGGGTGTAAGCACAGAAGCACAGTTCTTGAGAACAACAGGAGGGACTCCATCAGGCCCATATGCCTTATTAGTATTGAGGCCAGCAATGGCAGAAAATGTATCAGCTGAAGAAATTTTAATGTCAGCCATGAGGAAGTCAAAGGGGGGAAGCGATGGAGGGACAGCACCGGAATCGTCTAAGGTGGAATTGAAGGAGAAAGTCTGAACGAAGAGATCTGCTTTATCAGTAGAAGAAATAGCTACAGAGCCATCAGAGTGAAAAAGAGAAGGGAAGGATGATGAGGTAAAGTTGTTAGAAAGGTTTTTGGCAAGGTGCCAGAAGGAGCGGGAAGAATTCGAGTTGGAGAGTTGAGAGCATTTAGTACAGATGAAATTATTTTTAGCATAGTGAAGAACAGACTTAGCATGATTCCGGGCAGAAACGTGTATAAGATTTGATTCAGTAGTGGGTTGGCTCCGGTACCTTTTAAAGGCCCTTTCCTTGTTGCGGACAGCATTAGAACAAGCGTGATTAAACCAAGGCTTTCTTGCATTAGTCAGAGGATATGAGAAAGGAATGTATGCTTCCATGCCCAATAGAATAACCTCTGTAATGTGCAAGGCACACTCAGATGGCTCCCGGCCATGGAAGCAATAATCATTCCAGGGAAAATCAAAGAAGTACTGCCTAAGGGCCTCCCAATCCGCAGCTCCAAAGTGCCACAGACGACGTTTTTTTGGAGGGTCCGCAGGCCATACCGGAGTGATAGTACAGGTTAAGGTGACAAGGTTGTGATCGGAGGAGCCCAACAGAGAGAAAAGATTAACAGTGTAAGCAGAAGGATTAGTAGGAAGGAAGAGGTCAAGTATGTTGGAGCTCTCTTCAAGGCGGTCAGGGATACAGGTAGGGTGCTGTACAAGCTACTTTAGGTCATTAAGAATAGAAAAGGTGTAGGCTTGTTTTTTGTGAATAGTGAATAAACTGGAATACCTTGCCACTAGACCACACAGGAATTTACAGTGTTGTGCATTGTTAAGAAACTAGAATTTAGAGTGCAAAGGATTAACTGTGGAGTGCAAACTGGCAGTTGAAACTGGCATGGTGCAATTAAGAGAATGTGCAATGTTAAACAATTATAACTCACAGTGCAACGAATTATTGTAAGTGCAGCACAACACTGGATTACTGTACGTGCTTCAAGAGCATTTTCCCCGCTATCAAAGCCTTAGAGAAGGCGGCCACAGACGTGCTGTAAGTACCCTGGCTGAGGTACAGTCACTTCTAATTCCTCATTCTTTGGTTCCTTTTCGTTTATTTCATGCTTTATGTCCATTATTGGTGTGAACAGGGTCTTAAATAGGTTTAAATAGGTTCTATGCATGTCTGGTAGGGAGTTATTTAGGTGGCTTTCAAAGTTAGGCTGGGTTAGGGTCCTTAAGTACAAGTCCAGGAGGCTGGGGCCCACTATTCGGATGGGACCACTTTCCGGACATGCCTTTGGCCCTATTACAGTAGAACCTCTTTGGTCCGGACCCCTTTAATCCGGATTTCTGTTAATTCGGACAAAATTTAAAAATAATAAGCTCCAAAAATATGTTGAAAGTAATTCTAAAGTCATTTTCAGTATCGGCGCAGAAAGCGATCGTTATTCGTTTAGTCTCGGATCACGCTTGGTCGCAACATGGGCACCTGTTTAAACACATGCTAGCATTCGTTCCATCAACTAGTTCAACCATTTATATTTTTACGCTGTATTTCAAAAGTTAATCCTCCTTACCATGCCCCTTAATGCAAGTGTAGCTTCTGCAATGAATAAAGGTGTTAAAAGGAGGAGTTTACTTACACAAAAATGGGTCAGAATATTCTGCAGTGTTTAATGATTACTGTACGTTATTTTCTGTACTTAAATGTGCTTTACTTGTACATCAAACATTAGCTTCTTGCCCATATGGGCGTTATCAATATGTCAAAGATGACAATGTATTTTTTTTGTCTACATAAGTGTTATTTTTATTCCAAATATTACAGTTAATTAATTTATTTACTTTTTTGACTACACTGGCCTTAGTCACTTACTACAATTTAAAATGTAGGCCAGTTTCTTGTCATGACCTTACCTGTAAATTATGCAATACAAAACTATCGTACATGATTAGTTTGGTTATTTTAGTAGCCTTTCATCTTTTGCAGTTACGTGGGGTTGACATATGCCACATATGTCAATAATTAACAAACATACCATATGTAGAAAGTTTGTGGTATGAACTGGAGATTACCCTGATGGTCCAGACAATCTGCTAATTCGGACAACCCTTCCCCCCATATAGTCCGAGTGAGAGAGGTTCTACTGTATGTCAGATAGTAGAGGGATTACTGTATTTCTGCAACTTTTGCATTCCATTCAAAGCCACAGAATGGGTCTAGGAAGCTGGGATTTGAACTGTTAGGTGTATCTGAACCTTCTCTTCAATATGATAAGGAACCAAAAATCAGTTTTCGAAACTTCAGAAAATGGCCTCCACATTGGCCTGGGGTGCACGTAAAATTCCGGACCCACGGCCATGGAGGGGTTAAATGTCAAGTACTCCCCAAAGAAAGAACATAATTTAAACACTGACCGAAGGTAATAGATGGTGGCAATGATCATCTTCTCACTTGATGTAAGGTAGTGCTGCCTACTTCTTTCTCCCTTCTCATTTTCTTTCTGTTTCTGCCTTCCTCTCATGTTATCCCTCTATACCCCTCCTGCCACCCTTTATTACCCTTTCCATATCTGTTGGCTCAATCCTGAGTGACAAAACCACTAGTTTCCTATAACCCAAGAAACCATTACAACTCTGGCAGATAACAACCAATTCACAGGGTGAAGTGGGACCTGATATGGTGCCCCTGTTATATGGGTGGAGAGATGCAAATGTGGCAGTCCTCCAGGAACCAAACTTCCACATTATTCCCCGCACCTTGCTAGGGTGAGGTACTGTCAGCCGCAAAGGAACATCAGTTCAGTGCATAGGACAACCCTGCAGAGTCAGTTGCTTGCCTGTAGCTGATGGGTCTGCTCAGATGGACAGACTGGGGTTGATCTGCAGCAAAAAACTTCCATTGAATATATCACAGATCTGGTAAGTCATATGTAGTGAATATGGGTGCCAAATTTCTCAGCCTAGGGCCACCTCTACACCACCAAACAATAGCTAATTACTGATTGCTCTTGCATTTGTTTCCTAAAGTAGAGTGGATGCTTCCAACACCAGCCTAGTGCTGCTACACTGAATTATAGTACTGTACTTTGTCACCAACAAAATCCTCTACAGTCACAGGACATTGAAAATGGCAAAAGCATTGGATTCAAAAGTCATACATAGCCCCCCTAGTTAAGTATATTTTTGGATCAAGTGAATAAGTTCATCCTTAGATAATCCATAATAACTGAAGACAGGATAACATGAGCCTAGATCAGAGTTTATTATTACAAGGATAACCTTGCATATTCACACATGTCTTACCTAACTCAAACTGTCTAACCTAACAAAATAATACAACCTAAAGCAATAAAAAATAACCAAACCAAGTCAGTCAACCAAACAAACCTAATCTAACTTTACCAATCCAACCCTAACCTAATCTAAAACAGTCTAAACTAACTTTATTTAACCATAACTTAGTCTAATGTAAACTAAACTAACCAATGGTAACTTATCCAGACACACTGAAATATCAAATACTAGCCCAGCTTAAAGTCTTTCACTAAAGCTTTACATTCAACGGGATTAGCCCTTTTTTTTTTTTTTTTTTTTTTTTTTTAATTATGACCCTGGTGTGGTACAATACCTTGATCTGTGATGTGTGTGCATATCTGACCCACGGAATGCTTAGTTTACTGTGTATTTATGATATTACATGCTAATCCAAGTCTGCATTATTGACATTTTTATTAATAATATGAAGGCCATCGAGTGATTTGTTGGTACTTTTGACCATTGGTGACCTTCATACCAGTCACCTTAACCTGCAGGCCTATTCCAAACCATGATGTGTGTGTGTGTGTGTGTGTGTGTGTGTGTGCAGTGGCATACCTGAGGGGGGGCTGTCTGAAACTGCCACACGGGCTCCATACTGAGGGGGGCCCCAAAAAGCCTTAAAAATTTATAAGCATTTTTATTAGTATTAAAAAATATATATATTTATCATCTCGACAATCCCGGCTGAGATATTAGATAGGGTTTGAGAATGAGGGGGGCCAGGTTCTTTGCAGGGCCCCCCTCCAGGAGGGGGCCCCCACAAAGAACCTAGCCCCCCAGGCCCCCAAATCTCTAGGTACACCTGTGTGTATGTGTGTGTGTGTGTGTGTGTGTGTGTATTTACCCATTTGTAGTATACAGGAACTGAACTAAGCTCGTGTCGTCCTGTCCCCACACCTACGTTTATCTATGGTGGTGCAAATCTAAACTGGCGACCAGGGTGTGGCGTGACCCTCTGTACAGTGTTGCTATGTTTCCCTAACCCGTGATGTGAAGCGGCTGTTATATATGTAAAAGGCATCACAAATATGATAAACACATATGAATACAATGTTAACGTGTGTATTATAATATATGAAAGAACAGTAAATTTATTATGCACGAAATATTGATACAGCAATACAGAAACGTGGCATAAATATTTTACAGCGTTGCAAAATAAAAATGTAGTCACTTTTATTGGCTTTTACCGTATTTCTGGGGTGGGTAATAATGTCACAATTATGATTATAAGATAATGTGCAGGAATATAAGTAAAAATATGTCAATTTCTTAGTAAAAGAAAAAATAATACATTAAACCCTCATGAGCGGCAACACTCACACAGACCCAGACTAACCCGAGAACCTCCTCGTGTCACTTTCCTCTGTGTCCTTACCTCCTGGGTGGTGTGGAAATAAAGTCAAATTTACAATTTGTACAATATAATGTTAAAGAAAATAACCAAAATGTATCATAAAACACCATAGATGAGAGAGAGAGAGAGAGAGAGAGAGAGAGAGAGAAGGGGGGGGGAGGAAGGCAGGCCAAAGGAGGTGTTGAGGGATGGAGGAAGGGAGGGAAGGATGGAGGGAGAGAGTGACTGAATGAAAAATTATGGCGCCACACCAGCGAGGTCATCTGGTGACACATGTAAAACAATAATAAATATTTTTAAATCTATCTATCTATCTATAGCCCGACGCCCTAATCCCGCAAAGGGTGGCCGCAGACAAAACGCCTCCAAGTCGCTCTGTCACCCACCATTTAACTACCCTCCCCCCAACTCACCCCCCCCCTCCCTCATATACCTCTCAACTCCATCCCTCCACCTCATCCTCGGTCTACCTCTCCCTCTCCCTCCCTCCACCTCACCTACATACACCCTCTTAGTCAGTCTTTCATTCTCCATTCTCTTCACATGTCCAAACCACCTCAGTGTATTCTCCTAATCTTCTCAACAACATCCACATCCACCCCACAGCGATCCTTCACTTCTTCATTCGTCAACCTGTCCCTCCACGTCACTCCACATGCTCCTCTCAAGTAACTCCTTTCCACTGCTCTCACTCTTGACTTGTTCCCCTCTTGCAAGGTCCATGCCTCGCTTCCATACGTCAGGGTAGGGATCACAATACTATCATGCAGTGACTTCTTAACTTCCATACTCACCTCCCTATTTCTCATCACTGCTTTCAGTGTACCAACAACTTTCCTTCCCTGCTGTACCCTTTCACGCACTTCATCCCCCAAAGTTCCATCCCTACTCATCACACTACCCAAGTACTTGAATGCACTCACATTCTCCATATCCTCACCATCCAACCTCACTGCACACTCCGTGACTTCATTCCTCTCAAACACCATAACTTTACTTTTGTTTACATTAACTTTCAGATTCCTCCTCCTACACACTGTCCCAAATTCATTCACCAAACCTTGCAACTCCCATTCATCTTCACTCAACAGTACTGTATCATCAGCAAACAGCAACACCGGAAGCGTCCAAATCTCACCCTCATTCATTAGAGCCACCCCCACATCCACTGCCCTACCCTGCACCTCCTTTACAACCCCATCCATGTATATATTAAACAGCCATGGAGACATCACACAACCCTGTTTCAGTCCCACATTGAGATCAAAGAACTCACTCAGCTCACCATCCACTTGCACCGTAACCCTAGCTCCCTCGTACATACTCTTCACAGCACTCAACAATTTCCCCTCCACTCCATATATTCTTTATACCTTCCACATACCTTGCCTATCTATTCTGTCATAAGCTTTCTCCAAGTCCATGAAGGCAGCATACACTTTCCTTCCCTTCTCTAGATACTTCTCCACTAAACATCTTAGAACAAATATCTGATCTACACACCCTTTTCCCTTCCTAAATCCCCCTTGTTCTTCTCCAACTAGCTCCTCTGTCATATGCCTAACCCTATCAATGAGTATTCTACCATATATTTTACCAGTCACACTAAGTAGGCAAATACCCCTATGGTTACCACATACTTCTCTCTCTCCTTTTCCTTTGTATAAAGGAACAATTATACCTGATTTCCAGTCCTCTGGAACCCTTCCCTCCTCCCAAGCCAATCTACACAACTTCCATATCCACTCCACAACAATCTCACCCCCATACCTAAGCATTTCACCACACACTCCATCAATTCCTGGGGCCTTTCCCAACTTAATATTCTTCATCGCTTCCACTACTTCCGCCCTACTGATCTCTTCCTCCCTCCTCTCATCTCTTCTTCTCCCAGCCATTCCCCAACCACTTATACTCGCACTGCTCTCACTCTTCACATTCAACAAATCCTCAAAGTGCTCCTTCCATCTCCTCAGTTTCTCTCTCTTCTCCACCAACAATCTATTATTCCTATCTTTCACTCCCCTACTATTTCCCCTTTCACACTGCCTTACTTTTTTTACCTCCTTCCAAAACAATTTCTTACTCTCCCTCCATTTCACACTCAGATTCCTCCCAAACTCCTCATCCACTTTCTTTTTACTCTCCTTCACCAGTCTCTTAATCTCCCTTCTCCTGCTCACATATACCTCTCTCTTCTCTCTCTCATCTTCTCCCCTACCTCTACTCGCTAACCATTCACTATATGCCTTCTTCTTTTGTTCCACAGCTCGTTTCACCTCATCATTCCACCATGCTGTCCCTTGCACACCCTTGCATCTCCTCCTCACTCCACAAATACAATTAGATATAATAAAAAAAATAAAGAAATGAAAGCATAAGTTTATAAGTCACTCATAAAAGAAACGAAATTCCCCAGGGTGACGCACATCTCCCCCAGGAGAGGGGGGGGGGGCATCGAGCATATGGAAAACGTGGCACCACTGTACAGAGCTTCGTGCCCCATGCCGGCCGCCGGTTTAGATTTGTCCTACCATAGTCTGGTTTTAAACACATGAATGTTTTTTGCCTGCACCTCCTCCTCGTCTAAGTCATTTCAAATAGTTATGCTTCTGTTCGGGAAACTGAATCTTTTAACCCTCCCGCGCACGGATAAGTTTCAGTAAGTTTTACGGAACACGATTTTATCCGACTGGCCGACCAGCCAGGCCGCCCACGCACCGCTAAAAACACGTATTCTCGCCTTATTTTCACCACCCAAACCTCAATATACTGCCATGAAACCTACATCATCATCTTCGTCAATGTTTCTTCTAGCAAAAAATAAAAATAACAGTGCTTTAGGCTGGCGTGAATAAAGATTTCTGAACGTCAGTATCACTTCCCAACATCATGATTTGAATGTTTTCGATTGTACAGAAAAATGTTGTTAGAAGTTTTGAAAGAGAATTTCCTCAGCTTTCTAATGAGCTTTATCCAGTTGTGATAAGATTTGTAGTTTTCGAGAAAATAGCCAAAAACTGAAAGCCATTAAAAAAAAAATGATTTTTGTTCAGGGAGCTCTACCGCACAAGTTTTCTCGCACACCTTATGTTTTTATTTCATAATATGGTGTAGAATTTTTATGAGCTTTCTCATGGTCCCTGCAGATTTTTGACAGGCCTCATAGTTTCTGAATAAATTGCAAAAAACTACTGGGTACTCACGGCCATGTTGCACTTTCATCATGCGCACACAACAAACGTTATATTCCCGCCTACATAACAACGACTTTTCATCAGAGATATTACATTGTTATGTCCTGTACATACGTAGAATTCACTGATCTTTATCATGGTTCTTACAGGAAATCGATACATCCAATAGTTTTGAACTGGATGACAAAGTAAGAATATTCCTCCGGTCAATGTTGACTTTTACCGCAAGCTAGAAGGAAAACAGTGTCTTTCTCGGCCTTTACCTACAAAATATGCTCCCAAAGGCTTATATTTTGGTGAACGTACGTAGAAATTACCTATCTTTGTCATGGTTCTTACAGAAAATCAATACGTCCAATAGTTTTCGAGTAATTGTCAAAAAAGTATGACAAAGAGAGTGTATGTGAGTGAGGTGGAGGGGGGAAGAGGGAGGGGGAGGCCGAGGATGAGATGGAGGGATGGGGTGGAGAGGTATATGAGAGAGGGGGGTGTGAGTTGGGAGCAGGGCAGTGAAATGGCGGGGGACAGGGCGACTTGGAGTTTGTGGCCACCCCAAACGGGATTGAGGCGTCTGGCAATAGATAGATAGATAGAAGAAAAAAAACACTGTCTTCCCCCCCCGCCTTTACCTAAATATGCTCCCAAAGGCTCATATTTTGGTTATGAACATACATAGAAATCACTGAACTTTATCGTGGTTCTTACAGGAAATCGATACATCCAATAATTTTAGAGTACGAACGCTGCCTACTTTTTACCGCAAGCAAGAACCCCCCCCCCCCCTGACTTTCCCTGAAGAATATGCTACCATAGCTTTTTTTTTTTTTTTTTTTTTTTTTTTTTTTCCCTCCAGACTGTAAAATCTCCATGGGTTGTTTTTATTGTACTATAACCTACTCAACATGACCACTACTCTTTTCCCTAGTTACTGGTAATGAAGCTGTACTTTCTGTGATGTGTAATATGTAGAAGAAAATGGTCATTTGTACTGAAATAGGTAAATATACAGTTTAACAAAATTTGGAAAACTCACTTCCTCCAGGGGTGTTGAGCTGATTGCAGGACCTTGTGGGATTTGAAGATGAGGAGCTATGTAGTGTGTGTGTCTGTGGGTGTGTGAGTGTGTCTGTGGGTGTGTGAGTGTGTCTGTGGGTGTGTAAGTGTGTGTGTGTGTGTACGCTGCACTAGGGAATACTTCGCTCGGCATGGTACCGTTCGAAGCAATCACCCACACAAAGCGCCACATCACAAACAGGACACATATGACTTGTGTCTCTCCTCATCTTCGCCAGGGAACACAGGGCACATCGGAGCCTCCTCCGGTTGGGGATCCTTTCCCGTCGATGGCTCATCGCCCGATCCAGCCGCACTCTGTCGCTGACGACTCTCTGACGCTTGTTTGGATGTCCTCCTGGTCTTCCCTGGCGTTGTCTTCCTGGAGGTGCAGCTGCAGACCCTGGCATGGCAGTGGCGGCAGGTTCTCCCGACGGACCAGGAACTGCTGGAGATGATGGTCTGGTTACCTGTGCTGGTCCTGCAGGCGATGGTGGCGTTGGCCCCTGTGCTGGTCCTGCTCCTGGAGATGGTGGTGCTGGCCCAAGAGACAGTGGTCCCAGCACCTGTGCTGGTGCTGCTGCAGGTCCTGCTGGCCGTTGGGTTGGAAGGTCAGGGGCATGGTGGATCATGTGCCCTGACGCAGGCCACTCTGCTTCATCAAAATGAAGGAGCTTGTCAACTATCTCCTCCACGAATTCCAGCAGATTGACTGACCCGCGTGAGCACTTCTTATACAGGGCAAACGCGTTGAAAATGGCCATGTGAATGAAGTAAAAGGTTATCTTCTTGGTCCACTTCACAGTTCGCTGCTGGATGGAGTAATACTGGACCATCTGGTTGAAGTGGTCCATCCCACCCATGTGCTGGTTATAGTCCTCCACCACGACAGGCTTGTCCACGGTCTTCTGAACATAGGTTGTCCTCCCGTCAGGACCCCTGGTCTTCCCTCGAACTTGCTTTTGGATGGTGCTTGTGCTGTGGAAGGTGGAGACCATGTTGATGATGCACTTGTCCTTCCACAGCAACACCATCACATTGTCCTTGTGCCTTGCTGCCATGCCCCCCTCTGGCAGGCTCTTGGCCCTGGCGATGTCTTGCAGCTGCTTTGGTGCTCCTCTTGCCAGGCAAAGGGTCCCACACACATAGGTTCCTGCACTAAAGAGTCGTTCGCACAGGGATACAGAGTTATAATAGTTGTCCATGTAAACTTTGTATCCCTGGTCCTTCAGCGGTTCTATGAGGCCACAAACGGTGTTCTCCAGCGTCTTCTGCCCCGTATACACCTTGAAGTTCCATATGTATCCGGAGGAAGCCTCAGCCAGGATGTAGAACTTGATGGAGTATTTCGAGGGCTTCATGGGGTTATATACATGGAAGCTGAGCCGTCCCATCCATGCCAGTGAGCCCTCATCGAGGCTGAGGTGCTCCTCGGGTAGATAGGTGTCTTGGAACCGCTGAAGGAGGTACTCCATCACCGTGCGAACCCTGATGAGCTGATCTTGATTGTCCTGGGGTATGGCGAGTGAGCTGAAGGCATGGAAGTGTTTCAGAATGGCCTTGAAACGCCTCCCACTCATGATATGCTGGAAAAGAGGGTAGTTGTGAAGACGAGAACTTCTCCAGTAATGCCTGATGGTCGGCATATTGACTACCCCCATGAAAAAGTACAACCCCAGGAACTTGGCCATCTCCTCTTCATTACAGATAAACCATGTGTCCAACACAGTCCCCAGGAATGATGCATAGTTGTTGGTCTGACAGGTGAGGTATGTCAACAACTCCCTGGTGAAAAAAAGCTGGAAGAACTGTAGGGGCGTTGTTGGCGTATCCACCCTCATTCCTGGGGATCCTTTGAAGGGCCCATTATGGGGTGTGAATGAGCCACTGCTCCACCCTGGATCTTCTGCGGCAACATCTCCTGCAGTGGTGGCAGTGGGTTGGCCTACCGACGCCCTTTGGCCTCCTCGGCCACCCTTTGGCAGCCCTCTGTAGCTGGGCCGTGGACCACGGCGACCTCGTCGAGGTGGTGATTGCTCCGACGAGGAGGAAGACGAGGCTGGCTCCTGCTGCTGTAACACACTGGGGGGGATGAATGCTGTCAGAGACACCGCCCTTGTCGACTGGGCAGGGGACGACGACACAGTCGCATCCTGCACCAACTGCATCACAGACACTGCAGCAGGTGCAGGTGCCAATGTCGCATAACTAGGCCCTTCAACCGATGACATGGGTTCGGCCAAGGGGGAACTGGAGGCTAGAGGTGCAGAGACCGCGATGGCTGCTGGAGCGAGAGGTCCAAGCGAAGGCGATGCTTGATGTCCGAGTGAAGACGATGGCTGGGCTGATGGTTCCGAAGCTGGTGGTGGTGTCTGCTCCCGTGGTGGCAGGGGTCGGGGCAAAGCCTTCTTATGGGAATGGCGCGGGATGTCATCCCAGTCCTCCCCACTGGAAGCATCGCTCAGCAGCTCCTCCTCCTCACTCTCGGTCTCCTCCTGAAAGAGAGCCTTCTGCAACTCCTCAGAAGACAAACCGTTCACCTCCATCATGGCAAGCACTGACACACTAAAGTCCAGTCTGAGCTATAGGTTCTTTGCTGAAAAACAAGAGACATTATTCACTGTCACACAACACCTTCCACTGAGAGTAGCACTACACAAGTGATGTTATATTCTTCCATATGACCAATCGCTGCACGATTGACAAACAGTTCACATAAACAATAACTTTTCAGTGTCTATGCACGGTGTCATACCTGTCAACTGGCGTCCGTGGGAGTGTGCCATATATATATAACATATATACAAATATATATATATATATATATATATATATATCTACTGATATAAATATATATATATATATATATATATATATATATATATATATATATATATCTACTGTTATATATATATACTGTATATATATATATACTGTATATATATATATATATATATATATATATATATATATATATATATATATATCTACTGATATATATATATATATATATATATATATATATATATATATATATATTTATATATATATCTACTGATATATATAAATCCATCCATCATCCAATCCTACATTGCCTCATGAGGAGCGTAGGAGCCCAGGGCTAGGCAGTTGGTCTCAACATTTAAGATGAGAGTGACCAGCCTCACTCATCCCTGAGTGGCATTACATGAGCAATCAACCCCAACCATCCCTTGGATATAAACCTTCACTGGCTCACTCCGACTAGAGTGCAATAATTACCCACTAAACCACCAGGTGCCAAAATTTAGTTATATGGTTACCATCCAGCATAGTAAATGGTTTCCTGGTGTACAGGAAACCATTTGGCTTGTCACTCAGTGTAGAGTCACCCACAGACAGAAGGAAAAGGAAAGAATGAAGGAAAGAAAGACAGAAGAGGGAGTGTAAAGTCACCCGTAGGCAGAAGGACAAGGAAAGAATGAAGGAAAGAGAGACAGAAGAGGACGGAAGGAAAGAAGGATGGGAGAGAGGAGAGGGCAGACACCCAAGAGCAGCACTACATCGAGTGAGTGGATGGTAAGTGCCCCCACCTACCACTATATCTATCTATATATATATATATATATATATATATATATATATATATATATATACATATGTAAATATATGTAATTTTTTTCTTCTGCCCTCCTTCCCCTAAGGTTACCCCCACACATTATATACACCCTAACAATATCTTCACAAATACTCGTGGCACACATCACTAACATTTTCATATTAATCATAAGTTTACAACCAATGTCTTAGCAAGGTATAGTATATACCTGTACACAGACGTCCGTGGGTGTCATATACTGTGTGTGTGTGTATATATATATATATATATATATATATATATATACAGTAATCCCTGTACTATCCAGACGCCCACTTTCCGGACATCCCCACTTACCGGACATAATCGTCCCGGGATCCAATATTCCCAAAATGGTCCGAAAACCGCAAAAAATTTAAAAAAAAAATCCGACTTTTTCCCGCCCGTAATTTGAACTTGGCGCGCGCTACGGGAGAGCTTTGTTTTTGTGCGTCATTCCTCCGACGTCCTCTAGAGAGCCCCTGCATCCTCGCCACTTTCCGTCCGTCTCGTTGTGAGTGTACGCTCGTCGTCATGGCTGCCCACGTGCTCGCTTTTGTGGTGGTGCCTTACCTGCTGCAGGCTCTCCTGCTGCTCTCGTGCCTCTCCTTCGTGTGTGTGATGATGGCCCCGCCGCCTGAGAAGAGGAAGAGAGTGGTTTTGACTCTGGAGAAGAAGAGGGAGATATTAAAGAAAGTAGATGCGGGATGGTCTTCGTCACCATCCTTCGTAAGTTCAACCTGGCCCGATCTACTTTGTTTGATATCAAGAGATCCTGAGACAAACTCATGCAGTACACGGCTGACTTCTCGTCGAAAAGCAAATGCAACGTTGAGAGGAAGATGATGTTTACTCCCAAGTTTGCTGAAGTTGACCGCTCCACATTGATTTGGTATCGACAGCAACGTGCTGCTGGTGTGATGGTACATGGTATGGAGCTGAAGGCTGCTGCTGAGAAGTTCGCAAGGCTTCACGACGCCCTAGACTTCAAGGCATCCGAGGGTTGCCTCTTCGCGTTCAAGTTACCACATGGCCTTACCAGCTGTAAGTCTCATGGTGAAGCTTTGGACGCTAACGAGGATGGAGTAGAGGAGTTTCGGCACAAGGTGAAGGGCTTGATCGACAGGGAGGGCCTCACTCTCGGTCAAGTCTACAACGCTGACAAAACTGGTTTATTCTATCGCTCTTTGCCTACGAACACTCTAGCCGAGGAGACGAAGAAGTGTGTACCTGGCCGCAAGCTCTCCAAGCAAAGGATATCTGCTTTGTGTTGTGCTAATGCTAACAGCATGCACCGGCTTAAGCCCATAATTGTTGGCCATGCAAAGTAGCCCCGGTGTCTTCGTGGGGTGATGAATGTCCTTCCTGTCGTCTGGAACCATTCCTTGAAGGCATGGTTCACAGGCCACATCTTCAAAGGCTGGTTCCACTGCCATTTCGTCAGGGAGGTCATACATTACCAGACGGAGAAACTGGGAATCCCACGCGATCAGGTAAAGGCCCTCCTTCTCCTTGACAATGCACCTGTCCACCCGTGCGACAAGGACTTGGTGGCTGAGAATGGCCGCATTAGGTGCATGTTTCTGCCACCTAATACTACTGCTCTCATCCAACCAATGGACCAAAGAGTGATCATGGCAACAAAGCAGAAGTTCCTGGACGAGGTGATGGTTGTTCTTGAGGAAGAGGACGAATGCAGGGAGGGACGGGACACGCAAGGCCAGCGGACTTTGGGAAACCTTCGCCGCTACAACATCAAGTCTGCCATTTACAACTGGGCCAATGCATGGAAGGAAGTCCCTGTCAAGACTTTAGAAAATGGTTGGTCTCATCTGCTTCTCAGAACGGATGTGGAGCACGATTTCCTAGGTTTCGACGTGGATGACTTCCATGCATGTCTACGTGCGCATGGGGACGATGTTGATGTGGACGAAGTGCGTGAGTGGTTGGATGACGACGAGGGCGATCCTGGGTATCAGACCCTGTCTGATATCGAGATCGCATCTTCAATTGCAGGTGTCAGTACCCAGCTTGAAGATTCCGACGAGGACGGCAACGATGATGTGGACTCCTCTCAGCATGACACTACTACAACCATCCCCAAGCTGAGCGCACTCCGGGAACACCTAGAGTTCGTTCTGGACTACCTGGAACACCCGGACTGTGACAGGGAGATGGGGTCCTTGGAACTTGTGGAGGAAGTGCATGCTTTCAGGCAGCGCATCATTAATCGTCAGAATCGCCGTTCCTTGCGTCAATCAACGATTGAGAGCTTTTTCAGGCCCATGACCCCCGCTGTACCCAGCCCTGGCTCCACTCCATTGTCTCCCCAAGACGGGCCCTCATGCTCTGAGCCACAGCCCAGCACATCAGCCACGGTGGAGTCACCGCTCGACGTGAGTTTGCGTCTATCTTCATAGTTGTCTGCAGTGGGTACGCCATCACCACGACCCAGCGACGCACTCCTAGGTCACCTCCCTGTGCTACTCTCAGACTCTGACAGTGATTAAACGGCAAGAACTTCTCCACTAGACCACATGGGAATTTAGTGTTGTGCAGTGAAAGAAAAACAGTGCATACAGTATTGTTAAGAAATTAGAAATCTGAGTGAAAAGAAAAATAATTTTTGGACTGTAAATTTAACAAAAATTAACTTGAGTGTGTTTTGTTTAGAAAATGGTTTTATGAGTGGAAAGACTTAAAGTGCAGAGTGCAACACTTATTAAGTTACAGTGGAACAAGAGTGCGCAGTGTAAAGAGAATGAACTTCTGAGTGCGAATAACTATATATACTGTATATAAATATATATATATATATATATATATGTATATATATATATATATATATATATATATATATATACATATATATATATATATATATATATATATATATATATATATATATTGTTACGGAACAGAGATAGATAATGAACACTTCAAGTGAGAACACCAAAATCACTACTGTCCCGCAAAGTTCCAGGTTCAAAACAAAAGGGTTAGACATTCAGGACTCATAAGGATAATGTAATGGCAAAAAACCGGTTAAATATATGGTTAACTGCAATAGCCTCTATTAACACGAAATTAGCAAGAGTAAATTTATCTAAGTCAGCCCAGATAAAATGAGAAATCCGGATAATGCTCAGTTAATGCAAGATTTATTATTACAGATACAAAATATTATTAATAATGGCTGACACCTAAAACACATGAATCACAAAACCTCACTAGGCCTACGAATTAACACCTTATACTATACAGTACAAGAAAAAAATGTAATAACACTTATACTCAAATTACACAGCAGCTAGATGGTTGGAGACTTCCTGAGCACTCACAAAAATAATAACAACTGTACAGGGGAGGACAGAGATGTGAACAAAATAAGGAGTAGATCTAAGTGGCAATTAATGCAGAGACTAAGCTCATTATATAGGGGCCGGCAGAGCTTGATACAACTTGTAAGAAGGACGCGCCACATTACCAGTCTCCTCAACTTTCATTACCAAATTTAATTTTTCATTACCAAATTCTTGCATTTATTCTTCACTACTTATATATACAAGTGGAAATACATGTAATCACTCTCCTTATAATTAACAGCATGATGATTATTTTCACGCTATGTAGGGTAGCAGATTGATCAGAGAGAGCAAACAATCAACCATATCCATCCTGTGTATCCTCATACATGTGAAAAATCTGTTTGGTAATGCATTATTCTGATTCATTACCAAACGAATCTTTCATGACCAATTTGGTCCACATTTGGTAATGAAAACTAACAAACAGCAACCCTGATGGAGGAGGAAGGAAGGGGCGAAGGGGCCACGGTGTAAGCAGCTGTTCGGCGCTGCACGGCAATTTCAAATTACGGGCGGGAAAAAATTCGGATTTTGGGGGGATTTTTTTCGTTTTTTGGCCATTTCTGGGATCTGAAGGTCCAGGCCCACAATGTTTGGTAAGTGGGGATGTTCGGAAAGTGGGCGTCCGGAAAGTAGAGGGATTACTGTATATATATATATATATATATATATATATACACACACACACACACATATGTATATACACCAGTATACTGTATATATATTTTTTCCTTCCCTTAAGGTTTCCCCAACACATGATAATATATCTCCACGAACACTCGTGGCACACACCACTAACATTTTTTATATAAATCATAAATTTTAACAATTGTCTTAGCAACGTACACTACCTGTCCACTGACGTCCATGGTCGCCCAACGTCCTTACGTCCCCCCCACGCCTGCCTTAAGGTGTCGCTGACATAAGTTATGCACCCACATTAACCCAGAACGAACACTCGTGACACATATGACTAACATTTTATGTAAATCATAAATAATCAACAAATGTCTTGGCAAGGTACAGTACCCGTCCACTGACGTCCGTGGTTGCCCGGCATCCTTACATCCAGCACACCTGCCGCTAAGGTATCGCTAACCTACACTATGCATCCACAATATCCATTCACGAACACTCGTGGCACATTTCACGTACATTCTACATAAAGTATAAGTTCTCACTAAATATCTGACTAAGGTACAGTACCTGTTCAATGACGCCCGTGGTTGTTAGGCGTCCTTACGTCCCCAGATCACATGCCGCTAAGTATCGCTAACCTATGCTACACACCCACAGTATCCATTCACGAACACTCGTGGCACATTTCACGTACATTCTACATAAAGTATAAGTTCTTACTAAATGTATGACCAAGGTACAGTACCTGTTCCATAACATCCGTGTTTCATATGTGTCCTTATGTCCTGAGCACACCTGCCACTAAAGTATCCTTAACTTACGCTACAGACCCTATATTATCCCTTCATGACCACTCACGGCACAATTCACATACACTTCACACCAAATCATACGCAGATACATGACTACCACAATGATTCCACCCCTACCTCCGCAATTATTCCGTTCCATACTACAGTACACTGTGACCGTGATGCAGCACCTTCGCCTTGAGAGTACAACGCCACGCTGTACTGGCACACATCACACTCCTTCACAAACACTCACAGCATGTTTGGCGTATATTTCATACAAATTCATATGCATATACAGTATCACAATCAAAATGTCCATCCCTAACACCTCTAATTATCTCTTCCTGACTAAGGCGTACAAGTGACGTCTCCCCCATTCCACACTATGGCTCTGGCATACATAACGCCTGCTTGTTCCAATAATTCACAAAGCAAGCCACTATATCTTTTGCACAATATACAGTTTAGGCATTTGCTTCACTATATACGTAAAAGTACTCACAGCATAGGGCCTAGGAGAGGCAGAGTGACGAAACCCCACTAAGGTGAACACGTATCTTGCCCCCAGGCCTAACGACTGATAGCGGGCACCATTGCTTTACATGGTATATATCTATGTTCCATAGACAAAATCACATCAAAATATGCTCAGAAATAGTATATTATCACACTCAGTCCACAGGGACTTCAGCTCAGGCAGGTGGGGGAGAATTAAGTGGAATTTAAAAGGACAGCACATGCGCGCAACCCTACAGCCAGGCTGCTTCTGAGGTACTGAGGTTTATTGCTATGGACACAGTCCGAGGAGGCTCTACAGTGTTACCAAGTGCTTACCTTGGAAGAGACACTTGCCTGCCAGAAGGCATCAAAATTTGACACAAATCGGATGATAACTTTCTTTTTGAAGGCCTTTTTTCTGCTTACGAATGCGACTCGCGTCTATGTGTGTTTATCTCCCAAATCACATGGAATGCGATTCACATGAACGTGCCCAGGAGGGTTAAGATCATCAAGACATCTACATTTCCTCAACTTGAAGTCATGACCTCTTGTTCTTCCATTATCCAACACAAAAAGATCCTCTTTATCTACCTTTTCCAATTCTCTTAAATGTCTAAACACTGTGATCAAGTCACCTCTTTCTGTTCTCTCGTGCAGCGTTGGTAACTTCAGTTTTTCCAATCTTTCCTTGTAGGTCAGTTCCCTTAAGCATGGTATCATCCTAGTTGCCATCCGTTGAACCCTCTCCAGTTTATCAATATGCTTCTTCAAATGAGGTGACCATACCACAGCTGCATACTCTAGTCTTGGTCTTATCATGGTTACTAGCAACTCCCTCAGCATTTCCTCATCCATATAATTAAAAGCCACTCATGTTGGTCAATAATCTTTAAGTGCCTCCAATGATTCTTTTTATATGCTTTTCTGGTGACAAGTCATCCTGAATAATCACTCCCAAGTCCTTCTCATCTTTTACTAATTATCTCACTGCTTATTTTATATGTCCAGTGCGGTCTTTTTTCACTCATTCCCATTTCTAACACATGACACTTCTTGGCATTAAAATCCATTTTCCAAGTTTGGCTCCAGCTGTGGAGTTTGTCCAAGTCCTCTAGCAGTTTTTTACAACTATCAATATATTTAATATGTTTCATGATCATCCATAAATGTACTTATATAAATATTCAAATCTTCTGGCAAATCATTTACTTATATATATATATATATATATATATATATATATATATATATACAGTATATGCACTGTATATACACTCAATCCTCGTAAATCGCGGCAATCTGGGTCTGGACCACTGCCGTGATTTACGAATTCCGTGATTTATGAATAATAACTCTTATGTGAAAAATTAATTTGGGTCTGGACTTTGCCCAACCCACCCCCACAGCACCCTACCTACACCTATCTAGGCACCATCAAAGACAAACATACAAATTTAGAAATATTCAGTGCTTGTAATAAACAGAAATAAGCCATGTTAAGGGATCTCACCTTAATCCTATGATGAAATTGCTTAAGTGAATGGAGTGGGGTGGTGCTGGGAAGACCTTAAAACCTCTCAGCACTTGTTCTTCCCAAACTCTTTCACCAGCTTTGAAAACTTCTCTCCCCTCTCAACACGACGAATGAGCTCCAAATGTTGACCGTACAACAACGCGGCAGCTTCCTGAAGCCCTACTGCTTAAAGCGCTTCATCAGGGGGTCAGGAGGGGCCATGGCAGGTAGGAGGCGGGGGGAAGTTGCACAAACAAGACAGGTAACTCTCGTCCTCCATGGCGACGGTCTGTAGTGTGCGGACTGGCGGGACAACAACAACAACAACAACATGGCGGCATTAGTATGCACACTTGCCACCAGGGACGCATGGTGATTGGTTGTTGGGTTGCGATTTTCAGTTTGAATGCCGCAGTTTACGGTTCTCCACGGAAAAGGCCCACTTGAGTGCCTAGATCCGCGATTTTCGTGACTTAACAGTGATTTAAGGTTGCCAGCAGTCCAACGGCCACCTAGCCGTGATTTAAGAATCCGTGATTTATGAACATGCGATTTACGAGGATTGAATGTATGTACAGTAGAACCTCGATTATCCACGAGCCAATTAACAGGAATTGGCACTAACCCGGACAGTTTAAAGAAAAATTCCAAAATCGATCAACCGGGGAAATTCCAGGACCTAACTGGCATTTCAAATTCACCGTGCAACCATCCCGCCTGAATGTTTTCATTCCTTTGCCGCTAGAACACATCACCGCAGTCCCCGCCATTGTTTTGAGGGTTAACAGTGTAATCATCGCAACACACTGCTGTTTTATAGCAATTTTCCGTAATACTTGGTGGAATATCAGTTCTGTCTGACCAGGAAATCATCGACAGTGTTCTTTTGCCTGAAAAAGATGTGGAAGACAGGACTATTGTTTGGCGAGCCACAGCTCGCAAATGCGAGTATTTTTTCCCTTTTGCGAACAAATTTTACAAGCAAGTCGCCTTTTGGCGAGGATAAAATACATCCACTTCAAAACCCAGTAAACTATAAAATAAGTAAATATCACTTAAATTAGAAAAAAAAAGCACGTCGTGATCTATTATTAAGTGTTTTCCTTGCTGCCGTTGTGAATGACTAAAACCTCATTAACCCCTTAACCGCGGGGCGTCACTTTCGTGATGCTCGGGCGCAATGGATCATACCGCGGGGCGTCACTTTTGTGATTCTGTGTTATTTTGAATTATCCCGGGCTTTCAAGTGGTGGCTTGTATCATCTATCAGTACTGCCAATGTCCAACACTAGTCAGCACTCCAAATCTCATCTGTACTCCCATCCATTGTTGACATTTTAGTGATTTTCCCCAGTTCCTGACTCCCCTCCCTACCTCCCCTCCATTACCCTGTCCTCTCACCTCCCTGGCCACGCTGCGCTAAGCAAATCTCCCCTGGATTTTTCCACAGATTTCATCCATTGAAATAAGCCCTATGCCCTATACTTAATAATAATAATAATAATAATAATCTGGCCTTTTGTTTCTCAGAAGCACCAGTTCTTCCTTTTGGGAATTCACTAACGCTCGACACACATACATTATTTTTACAATTACAAGAACTGTGACATTTCTTGTATATAATACAAGCTACATCATATATACATGAAAGTGGCAATAATTAAACCCTATAATTATCCGTCATAGTAGGGTAGGAGCTTTAGTATCCAATCAAAAAGTGCCATGTATTTATTTTGATCATAGATTTCAACTTGAACTAAGTGCAAAAGTAACTTCGTTTACCCTTCAAATCCTTCAACAGTCACTAAAGTTTATATTAAGAGCAATGCCAAATATCTGTGGAACATCATTTTGGATATACATATATATATGGTGTGTGATCGGAGTTAATGGTAGTACCACCAAGTTCAATCACTTGACCGCTAACTCCAACCACATTCCATTAAAAATCTAAATCCCTAAATTTAAGCCCTCTCCCTCTAGGATAGTATTTTCCAACATAAAACCTTCAAAAAATTGTGTTTATCTCTTGCCCTTAGAGGCCTAGTTACAAAATGAGGAGAAGCAAATTTTCTGGGGAAAAGAAATACATGATGAATGAGGATGCAAATATTGTTTAATATACTTGCAATAATGATAATACAATATATAGCTGAGCTTAGCAGTTTTAACCTTGTTCCTCAGAATTAGTAGGCTAACCATGTTCCTGAAAATAAGTTGAATTGCTCATGTTCTTGGGAATAACTTAAATAAGTGTTCGTATAAATAAGGAAACTAACCATGTTGCTAAGAATATGATAATCATGTTAGTTAGCCTACCAGTAACCACATTCCTGAGAATAATTTGAACTATGGTAATCATGTTCTTGAGAATATATAAAGTAAATGTGTTCCTACGAATAACAAAACTACTCATGTTCCTAAGAAAAAGTAACCATGTTAGTTAGCCTGCCTAGGCCTATGAAGCACAGTTTCTGGAAATTAAAATACAAGGTAAAACTACTTTCAAAGATCATTCTGGCATGAAACTTACTCCGCACTAGAGAAACATTATAGGCCTACAGGTATTACACTATTCCTAGACAACTCTTCCCAGCTGCTAGTACTCCATTTTCATCCTTAATCGTAGCAGTTCTACCCTGAATCACATCAGTTATACATTTATTTTGAATAACACAAACTTCATCTGGTGTCACTGGGAAAGAACGGTCTTCAGAACTGCCCCAAACAGTGTGATCTTTCTTAGCTTCCAATTCCTTAAGAAAGTGTACTTCAAGGCCCTCTTCTTCTACTCTCTCTACCCTACCAAGACAAGCTTTATGTGTAACAGTCTTTCTACCTCTGGAAGTAGAGTTAATGACAGGTAGCTTCACTATAACCCACGATCCTTGCTCAGGTTGCTGTTGAAGATCTATAAACTGCATTGCATTTTCAGTGGCCATAGTTTCTACACCAACTGAGTCATCATCACTGTCTTCCAGCGATACCATGCTGGCTTCTAGCGATTCATCACTGGAAGAATCTCCATTTTCCTTAGCTAAAGTGTTCATTGATGTTGAAGCAGGCAGAGGTTCAGACGTCTGAGCGGACTTGCCTTTCTTGGGAAGTTTGGAGTCCTTTTTATATTTCTTGAGCTCTAAAGTTCGTTTTGCTTTGCGTTCCTCTTCCAGCAACTGGATTGTGGCTGATGAAGAAAGAGCAAAGGTCTTGCCTCTCATGGTTTTTTTGTACTTAGGACCTTCGTGTTTTACGTGGTGATGGGAACCACTTATAGTTTTTAAATGCAAGGCTGATTGTTGATCCTTGTTTGGGCCTGTTCTTAATGCTTGGTGATAGGAATGTCTCTTTTGATGGTATTCTGAAATTAACTTCAGCTTTTTTTTTGTAAGAGAAACCTTTTTACTTTATCAGTCAGGGCCAAATCACATGCTGTTGCTCTGCAATGCATAGAAGGTTGAATATTATTATACATAGATGCCACACATTCTGCTTCTTGAAGTCCTTGCTGGACTAGAGATGCTTGGGGAGAATCAGTTTGTACACCAGTATGCACATGAGTCAGAAAATCAGTCTGTGTCCCTTTCTCTACTATACCACCTTGATCAGTTCCATCAAATAGTACTGTAGAGCAAGCCTTCATTGCTTCAGTTGTGATCTTTGAATAGTCAGGAGCCTCAGGATCAAATGGATGAAGTCCACATTTCCGGAAACCATTAACAATGTTTTCCTTCTTGCAAGCCTTCTTATACATAGAAAGAAAGACTGGAGCAAAGTAAGTCTGGTTAAGTGTTTCATCAGGGTGATCCTCTTGCCAATCTGCAGCTGCTGTCCTCCAAGCCTTTTTCAAGGGACCAAACACTGAGACGTCAAGTGGTTGCATGAAGTGAGTTGAGTTTGGGGGCAACCCATACAATATTATTTGTAAGTCCTTGAGATCTTTAGCCAAGTGAAAGTTAACCCTGGTCTCATGCCAGTCAGTCCAAACTACAACTGGCTTCTTAATATCATTAGCTTCAAGCCAGTCATTGAAACCATTACACATGTACTCATTGAAACACTCAGCTATAATGTAGCCTGAATCACTTTTACCCATGATAAAATCTTCTCCTCTTGAATTTTCAATAATAGCCTCAGAGATCCTCTTTCTAGGGTATATTATCATTGGTGGTGGAACTTGACCATCTGCTGACACACAGGCAAGGACAGTTATGTTATCCTTAGCTTTTGAAGAAGTAGTGCCTGCAACATTCTGCGATCCCCGAATTGCTAATACTTGCCCAGTTGCAGGAGACAGTGAAAACCCACTTTCATCCACGTTAAATATCCTTGGAGGGTCCTGAAGAATGTCTGCAGCATCAAATTCATTAAAGAATTCTCGTGCTGAAGTAAACCACTGAAGAATACTAGATGTGGTGACACGCTTCCTGGACTGGGAGAGGGCCTCAGGAGTTCTGAAGGAAATGAGCTTAATCAATTTTCAATTAAACTCATCTTCATTCAAAACATTGTGGAATGCATTTTATTATAGGTAACATGAGACAACAGTACCGGTACTGTACTATACTGAGCTTGAGAATGAGGAAACTAGGACAGTTTTAGGTGTGGGCCTACCCTATATGTCTTTAATACCGACAGGTGCTTCCTCAACTGAAGACAAGGGAATTTTAGATGTCCTTTTTTAGTGGGAAAAACAGGATTTACAACCACTCCATGAAGGGGAGTTCCCGGAGGGAACGAGGCGTCAGAGCTATAGATAGGTCGATAGATAGAACAAATATAGCTAGAAAATTTTAAGCAAACCTCAGAGATGATCAATAATAATGATAATGAAAGGTGCCTACTATTATCATGGAAGGGCATCTTACATTAGGTTAGGCCTATTGTAGCTATTAAGTCAGTGATGTATTATTAATTATTATTGAAAGACCTTAGGCATTATTACTGTTATTATTATTATTGTTAACTTAAAGGCCTGATCACCTCATTGGGAAACTTACAAGTGTAGCCTGTGTGCTTAATCAGTGTAGCTTATTCAATGCTCTGTAAATTTCACCCGGTGGTATATCGTACCTGACTGTGATTTGGGGGTTCCTTTTGCAAAACAGACGAAACCATTCACGTCCAGGCCGTAACTCTTGGCAAGTGGAAGGTCTCTCTCAGTGCACTCCAGCATTTTTTTCATCCTGCTGAATATTCTGTATGGCATCTAGCAGCTTTTCCCTTGTCACAGGAATGGCTCTTTTTTGTGAGTGTTCAATGAAATTAACTAAGACTTGTTCCTCAGCATTAGTTAATATTCCACTGGGTCCCATTTTAGTTTCAAAGGCAGTCTTGCCAGAAAGGTTGTTTTGTAGAGTTGTATAAGGAATATTGAACCTTTTTGAAGCTTGGCGGACACTTAAATTTTCCTCGTGTATCGCAGTTTGCATGGCAGATATCTCTTCTTCACTATATTTAACTCTCTTGGATGGCAGTCGACCTCGTCCACAATACGATGCTTTCTTTTTTGTAGCCATCTTGCTTGACTGATGGATGCGAGTCACATGGCCAGACCCTGCCATGAACTTCATGAAACTGAGCGCGCGATGGGGGGGGTGGGGGGGTGCACAGGGGATGCGCAGTGTACAGGATGTCAACGGTTTCTGTATAGGCCAACACACGTAACCCTCACTTGTTCATAATACACTATATTAAAATTTTTGCAGAAATAGTGGTCTTAATAAATTTAACTCATTTACCATAGTCATCACCTTATCTATCACTGTGGTCGATTGATTGACCAGTGTGGTCGACTGATTGACCAGTGTGGTCGACTGATTGACCAGTGTGGTCGACTGATTGACCACTGTGGTCGATCACTGATCGGATACTAACACAGCACAGTATATAAGAAAGTGTAGACACCAGGAAAATTATGAACCCAGTAACACATGTAAGCTTAAAAATGATGTCATGTCGCATGAATTCAATCATTTTGGAAGAATAATATTTTGTGATCGAATTCTCACACAAAGAGGATTTTGGGTTTAGTATCCGATCACCTGTCCTTGCTAGGAGAATGTGCAATATAAACAAGTATTTCGATTATCCTAGTGTTATTCCAACATTCCACAACAACATGATATCATATAATAAAACAGAAAACGTAAGGAAATATAATTTTAGAATTTATGAAAAATGTACTGTTCTTACGGACTTCGGTAAGAATCGGGAGAAAATAGACAGCATCTTATCTTTCGAGTATGGTAGAAGCTAAACTATTTATCCCATTTACTTCATTTTTTCACACAACATTTAGCTTTCATTCCTCTGCAGTTTGGTGGTCTACCAGATAATATCAATCAATCAATCAATCATTTCCTGTGGCACCCTCGGGGATGCATAGGGCCTCGATGAACTCACACCACCACATCCTATCTTGTGCTAACTCCTCAAGATCTCCCCAACACTCATCTCCAGCTTCCCGTCTCATTGTCCTCACCCACGTCTCTTTTGGCCTTCCTCTACCTCTCCTACCAAGTGCCACCCACCCTGGTGTACCTCGTACTATTCCCTGTCTCCTATACACATGTCCTAGCCACTTCCATCGTGAGAATCTAACATATTCATCGATCGGCTGCACTCCCGTTATTTCTCTAATTCTACTATTTGGTATCCTTTCCCACCACTTAACTCCTAATATTCTTCTAAGTGCTTTATTTTCAAACACCAAGAATTTATTTTCCATAGTCACTGTGCTGTACCAAGACTCGTGTCCATATCTTTGTAATTTTTCTAGTAGCAGTTTTTATTCAAGAAAAATTGAAAGTGATCGGACACTAACACAGTGATCGGATACTAACGCTCCTACCCTACCTCTCTCCAGGTCATAGCATTTTGAAAAAAGAAAGGCTTTCAGCTGTCTCTTAAAGGATTCAACAGTAGAGAGTTGTCTTATGGACAATGGCAATCTGTTATATAATCTAGGGGCTCTATATGCAAAAGAACGATCAGAGAAAGATGACTGGTGAATGGCTCCTGGCTCATCAAGACGCAAGGAATCATCTTCCCTGCGTAACATCACACCCGGGCGTGTCGATGGGAGTTTTAACAATTCAGCAAGATACTTCGGTTCACCAAACATAAGAACCTTGAATGTAATAAGACACAGTTTAAATTCAATTCTAGCCTTTACTGGTAACCAATGCAACTCAATCAGAAATGGGGTAGTTAAAGTTCTCGGGAGGAGACCAAAGATAAGCCGTGCCGCCCTGTTCAACACAGACTGAACTTTTGTTAGTATATTATTTGGAAGACCAACCCACAGTGAATTACAATAATCAACACGAGACAAGACCACTGCACGGACCAATGTTAAGAGGCACCGTCTATTCAGGAATCTTCTCACAGAGTACAGGTTTCTGATATGCAAGTTACACCCTCTTACAACCTGATTAATATGGTCTTTGTAATTTAACTTAGAATTAAAATAAACACCCAGATTTCGAACAGAACTGACTGGATGCAGCTGTGACACGCCAATGTTCAAAGCCAGGGCATTGTCAGTGTCATCACCCCTTCTGTTTCCTCTGATGATGATGATCTCAGTTTTACCATTATTCAGCTTAAGTTTCCTCTTAGCCATCCAAATCTTAATATCAGACATTAGAGATTCAAACTTTGTCTTAGTATCATTGATATCTGATATCTTAACATAGAGCTGGGTGTCATCAGCATAAAAATGATAGGACACAACATGAGCATCAAGTAGAGACGATAAACTACTTGTGTAGATAGTAAATAGAATTGGACCCAAAACTGATCCTTGAGGGACTCCAAATAGAAGAGGAGCAGAATCAGAGCTAGCGTAATCAACAACCACTCTCTGAGATCTGTCCGACAGATACGACTTAAGGAGCAAAAGGGCACTATCACGAACGCCATAAAAATACAGATCATCCAACAATAGTTTATGATCTACAGTACTGTATCAAAAGTTGCAGACAGATCCAAAAGAACTAGGAGAGAGGACATCCCACTACAAGTGTTTGCCACCAAGTCACTCTGAATCCTTGTTAGTGCATTTTCAGTTGAATGGTATTTTCTGTATGCTGATTGAACAACAGGAACAACTCTGTTGTGTTCCAGTAGTGGTAAGAGTTGATCGAGTATGGCCCGCTCAATAATCTTGGATAAAAAACAGGTTAGAGACAGGACGATAATTTGTCATGCTCTCGACATCAAGGCCAGGTTTCTTAATTAGGGGCCTAAGCAAAGTACGTTTCTCAGACTGCACAAAATTACTTTCTAAGAAGCATCTCTTTATTATGTTGCAGATAAAGTCTGCAGCATGCTCATACACATCAGGCAGTTGTGACATGTTACATGGATCGAGTGAGCAAAATGTTTTATTAAGTTCTCTGATGTAACATTTGACTTTGTTTACATCCAGTGGGTGAAATGTTGAAAGCAAATGTTCCCCGGTGCACCGTGGCTGGAAGTCAACTGAGTATGCTTCACTAGGAGAACTGCTGCCAAATCACTTCTTATGCGAGATATCTTACTTGTAAAAAAATGAAGCAAAATCAGAAGTCAATTGGGCATCAGATAAAGAAGTTGGTTTAACAATTACATTCCTCTGACCAACCAAATTGTTCACAACTGCAGACAGTTTTTTTTGATCACCACCACATGAATCAACTTTATTTTGATAATACCTAGCCTTTTGGGCTTTTACAGTGTGAACGACTGCTCTTCTCGCAAAAACATAACGCAAACGAGTTACTTCGGTCCGCTGCAAATCACCACTCACGTTCTGCCCTTCTACGTTGTCTACGCAAAGAATTAATGGATGGACCATACCATGGAGAATTATCATGTACAGTGATTGTTTTTACTACCTCAGGACAATAATGGTCAAAAATTGACCTGAGCTCGTTGTTGTAAATATCAACCAATTCACCAGAAGAAAGAAAATAATATATACCAAAAAAAAAAATAAGGTAAGTGATAGTGGTATACACCAGGAATTGGCTAATTATCACCTGACAACACCTCACATGCATATATTCGCTACATTACCACGGTAATTTCCCCCTTGAATTATGCCTTGTAATCTATTTCTGTAATAAAAATATATATCAAAAAGGAAGGGAGAAGCCTAAGTGACATTTACATTCACCTGGAACTACCTATTTCTTTATGTATTGTCGAGATTTTCTACCAATAATTTATTAGCATGTAAGTTAGCAGCTGTTATCCTCATTGTCACTGTCAACCCTTGCCTTCTCAGATAAGCTGCGGCATTTAGTTCCTTGTCCTCCGCTGTGGTCAAAACATGTCGCACTCGCGCCCTGCCATTTCTGCCACTTCTGCGCCCATTGCAAAGGGCCCCGTGACCTCTACACCCAGAAAAATTCGTGAGGGAAGCAGGGAAGGACTAAGTGACTCTGCAGTGGAACGTGAATTAGCAGAATTGTCAATGGTGATGATGGATAGTGATTTTGACCCTTCGGGGGATTCGTGTGATGAGCCGGGTGAGGAAATCGTGCCAGAAAGTACTAGTACGAGTGCGTCAGTGTCCAAAGTTATCCCTAGCTCCAAGGGAAAGGAGCCATTAGTGCAGCAAGGGAAGGAATTTGGGAAGGAGTGAGAAGGCGGCGTGTTAGCCTCGGAACAATGGCCCCGCATGACCCAGCCCGCCATGAGTCCCAAGTTGATTCACCTCCCCGTTCCCCAAGCCCCACTTCACTCATTTCTTCCTCTTCTTCTGCTGAATTATTTCCAGAGTCTTCGTCGTCGGAGTCACCACCAGCATCAACAGTGAAGACAGGCCATAGAGGAAGAGGTAAATCCCTGACCTGTAAAAGTAGAGTTGCTACTAGAGTAAGGGCTGCTAGTGCTGTACGGCAACCCAGGGTCAGTGCGAGTGACCTTGAACGTGGTAAATCTCCCTCACAGCCACCCACCACCCTCACCCACCCTACACCGCCACGACAGGGAATCCTGGACGCCTTCGCGTGGACGGAAGGGTCCGATTTCGTCCCAGAACATTTAGATTTTGATGAGAGTTCCTCAGGAGTACAGCCTGCCTTCACTCTTGACGATGATGCTGAGTGTGTGGACTTCCTTTTGGCCTTCCTAGATGACGAAGTCATGCAGCACATATGTGATGAGACCAACAGGTATGAATCACAACGTGCTGCAAGTGGTACAGGTGCAGCCAAGATGCAACAGTGGTCCATGCTGGGAGTGCAGGAGCTGTATGAGTTCTTCACCCTCATGCTTCTCATGCCACACTCAAAGAAGCATGAGTTGGAAGAATACTGGTCCATGGACCCCTTACTACCCTCACCCACCTTCAATAAGTACATGGCCAGAGATCGCTTCCGGAACATCATGGGAAACCTGCACTTTGCCGACAACGATGTACCTTCCCAAACCGACCCACTCTGGAAGATCCGGGAGATTCTAAGCAGAATGAAGGATAAGTTTATGTCATTCTTCCACCCCTTTCAGAAGGTTGTCATTGACGAATCCTTGGTTTTGTTCAGAGGACGTCTTCGGTTTGTGCAGTACATTCCAAGCAAACGCCATCGTTTTGGAATCAAGTTCTTTGTACTGTGCGACTGTAAGATGGGGTACATCCTTGACTTTGTCATTTATTCAGCCAGCACTGTCGATCTGGATAAAACACACCCCCTTGGCTTCTCAGGCTGTGTAGTGAAAGTGCTCCTTGAAAAGTATTTTGGTGGGAATCATGTGCTCTATACAGACAACTATTATACAGCACCGAAACTTGCCAAATACCTTTCAGAGCACGGATTTGGCTCCTACGGCACTGTCAAAAGTAATCTTGCCCACTTCCCTAAATTCCCAGAGGCAGGAACCTCGCAGCGAGGAGACGTGCACCTACGCAAGTCTGAGAAGATGCTGGCAATACGGTGGCATGACAAGAGGGTCGTGCACATGCTCACCACCGTACATAAGGGGGAAATGACAGACAGACGGAAGGTCGACCGTAGGACAGGCGAACCTGTGATGAAACCTGATGCTGTGTTAGACTACAATATCAACATGCGGCTGGTGGACAAGTCCGACATGATGATTGGTGAGATCGACTGCCTCAGGAAGAATACTAGGTGGTACAGGAAAGTTTTTCTGCATCTCATAGACATGACGATGCTGAACGCCTTCATCCTGTACAAGATGAAGGTCAAGCAACCCAAGTCCTTCTCCCTGAGGTTGTTCGCCAGGACTTGTGTTCAGCAGCTGCTGGAAAGATATGGTAGGGTGACAGCAGCAACTCCAAGGCGCCATCCAGTAACACTTCCCGACAAACTTGAGCAGAGGGCGTACATGGATCGGCACAGACTGGTGCAAATGCCTGCCACAGGCAAGAGGAAGGCTGCGATCCGCAGGTGCCAGGTTTGTGCACATACCACCCAACGCACACCTGAGCACAAACGCACCTCTTGGCAGTGCGCTGAGTGCCAGGTTCCCCTTTGTGTTACCTGCTTCTTTGATTACCAAAGCCAGAAGCAGTTCTAAAAGTGCAAGTGGGAAAGGAAAGTAATGTGAAAATAATGTGTAAATAGCAAGTGAAAGCAATGGATGTTCAGTACATATGATTGAACAGTGTATTGTAGTTTTATCTTACTGAAAGTGACAGTGAATAACATAGTGTAAGTAAAATAGAAGGGTAAATATTGAAAATACAATAGAAAATATAAATAGTAATGTAAGTAATTAGTAATATAAGAATATGAGTACAAATACTTGATGTTATAACAGTGAAAGTGAATCGGTGGCTCTCTACGTATTTTACTGAATGAAAAATTGAATGACTTCAGTGACAATAAACTAATACTACTGAAGGAAACTTATGGATAAAGACTCCAGACATATATAAGTGTTATATAGTAATAGAAATATAAAGTGTGAGGGGTTTTACGAATAATAAATGACAGAGTACCAAGAGCGAACTAGCGCAAGTGGGAAGGTCATACGCGCTCGTAATTTTCATTGCTTTCACAGTGGGTTTTTTTTGGAGTATGGATCCCAAACTACTTGATAATCATAGAATAGTGTTTATAGTGTTAATATCTGGCTGTGGTAATCATATTACGGGTTGTCGGGAAGTGTAAAGTGGAAACTTCGTTACCCAACTTCAGAGGTCTCCACAAGTCCTACGGTAATCGACGAAGGCTCAACAAACATCCCAGGAGAAAGCTGAAGGTATGTGCCATAAGCATATTTAATTTTAATATTCTAGGACTAATAACTGATTTTTGGCAAATATATTTTGAGAGTCTGTCAGAGCCCGAATAACCCCGCGGGACATGCAAAACATTGGTAAACATGCCCGCGGTGTAAGAGTTAAATGATTCTTATCATCACAGTGTGTAAATGAATACATTAACTGTCTGTAAAATATTTTGGCTCGTATTCAGTTTGGCCACTAAAAATTTATTTGACTCCTAAATCTGAAACCTTAGGAGCCAAATGGCTCGCAACCATCGGCAGTAAACAAGAGCCCTGGAAGAGGTGGATTCAAGCAATGAGGAAGAGGAGGAAGGAGTATGTTCGTCTCGTGGAAAGATGCAGATGAATCATTTCGAAAGATCACCTGATTCATGGAGAGAAATCCAGCCTACACAGCTAATGAACTGCTTCATTTTCGTAGCCATTATGATGACTTCCAAAATTGCCGTCATGTAGCAATCAAACAGTCAGACATCAGGGACTTTTTCACGAGAGGTAAACATGCAAAAACAGCAGACATTTCACTCATATCCTCCAGTCCATGTGTGGGGTTCCCATATAGTGATGCATCAACGTCCACACCAGCAAGTACTCCAGCAAAAACGGCTGCTCCACCAGTCTCCCCCATCAGGCCTGTTCAATCCCCAGCCAGCCTATCCACTCGTGTCAGTAAGCCTGCATTACCCACAACTCTGCCTTCCCCACCTAGACTTCCCTCTGAATCTGAATCTGATGTGGATGATGTGATGGTGATGAGCGATCATGTACAGTACTGTAAAAAAAAAAAATAATAAAAAAAAAAATAAATAAAAAAAGCCAAAAATAATGGACGTAGCATAGTTGAAGGATACAATAGTGGTTAAGATGTAATTTTTACAGTACTAGTTCAGTAAACAGAAGTTTATTATACATTATACAGTTGTATTAGACATTTAGTAAAATTATTATAGTACAGGTTGAGTGGCTTTTTAGGTAGGTTGGGAGGTGGATTACTGATGACGGGGAATCGTCAAGGGTGCGAATTGTCCTGACGGGGAATCGTCCATGTTTTGACGGGGAATAGTCTGACGGTGAATTGTCTTTGAACCGTCTTACATCGTACACAATAGAAGTAGCGTTACTTATATATACAGTAATAATACAACATACATAATAATTAATGTAATAATACATCAAATTACCGCAGTGTAACGTGTATATATATAGCATACAGTGTACAGTAATACAGTAATGTGTACTCACCCATGACCTGTCGATGCTCCAGTAGGCTGTAGGGTTTAGACATGGGTGAGTACACATTACAGTACTGTATTATTGTACATTGTATGCTATACATATACACATGTTATATTAATTTTATGTATTATTACAATTATTATGTATGTGGTATTATTACTGTATATGCAAGTCACGCTACTTCTACAGTGTACGGTGTAAGACAACAGGAAATAGGTGTTAATCAATAACCCGGAAAAATCGTTTTACCGGCATTTTGAATTCCCCGTGGCTCACGGATAATCGAGGTTCTACTGTATACGGTATATCAGAAACATTATTGGGGCTAAGACAGAGCCCTGGGGCACTCCACTAGTCACATTTCTCCATTCTGAAACCTTGTCTCACATAACTGGTCTCATCTGCCTTCCCATCAGATAGTCTCCCATCCACTTTAATAGTTTCCCATGCACATCTCCAAAGGTCTTCAACTTACATCGGTCTCTTATAGGGCACCTTGTCAAATGCTTTCTCGAGATAAAGATAGACATAATCTGCCCATCCCTCTCTCTCATGTATGACATCTATTACCCTACTGTAGAAACTTAATAGGTTAGTAACACATGATCTTCCTTCCTTAAAACCAAATTGTCTTGGTGTCATCACTTCAATTTCTTGTAAATACTTTACCCATCTTTTTCTGATAATTTTCTCACATATTTTACAAACAACACTAGTATGTGATATAGGTCTATAATTGAGTGGATCTTCCCTATCTCCTACCCTGAAGATTGGCACAATATTTGCTCTTTTCCAGTCTGTAAGTAACTGTCCATTTTCCAGAGAGCTCTTGATGATGACATAAACAGGCCATACTAACTGGTCAGCATTTTCCTTCAGGATCCATCCAGCCACACCATCTGGTCCCATTGCTTTTCTCGCATCCAAGTCCCACACCAGTTGTAGCACCTCATTCATGTCATCTGCAATTTCTGCTATTCCCATCATCCTGGGTTCCGTTTCAAGTTCCCCAAATTCCTCTACCAACACTTAGACTGACTGCAGCTTGTTGTTCATTATTTTGCACAATTGTTCTTTTTTGTATCATCTCCCTCAATCGTATTATACACTCAACCCCCTGCTATCACGCCTAATTGGTCACAGCAAACGCGCGTGATAGCTGAATACGCAATAGATGAACTGAACAATCAATGGGAAAATTTCTAACTGGTTTTTCGGTGGCCCATTTTTCTAACTTTTAACCACTTTATGCCTGCAATTTCCTGCCAATCTCTCCTCCAACATGAAATAAAGCATTATTATATTAATAATAACAGTATAATGAATAAATAAACAACATAAAAGGCCATCAAACTTTTATAAGGATTAAGGCTTGGGTGGTTTGATGGGTTCTGAGGCTTGGGAGTGGCTTAATTGCTGCCAGATCTCTTTAGCTATCTCCATGATTACTCAGTGTCCACTGCTAAAGGAGGTATCACACGGTACATCGTATCAGGAATGGCCGAAGAAGATTTAAACATAACTTGCACGCTATCACACATGTTCCTCATACTGTTGCCAGAGCCCCGTCTCAGTTGTAAACACGTGATTACTTTATCGACATCACAGTTTTCTTGGCATAGGAAATATTAACTCTTTATAAGGGTTTCAAAACGATTTATATTTATTCTAAAATACAGTATTAATAAGTATTCAGTGTTAGGCTAAATTTCAATACTGTAGTACGATATATTCTTTCGAGTCGAATGGGTTTTGTTCACGCTGTTTTGCCAGTCGTATCCTCGGCAGGAATCCGTTCAGATGCATTCCAAATGCCTGTGGTATCGTCGGCAATTTTACCATGTTACCGCTCCGATTAACCATCGTATCCTCAGCAAACCTCGTATGAAGTGCCGTGTGAATAAGATTCGCTTAGCCTGTCTTCAAACTCGACGCGTGATAGCGGTCTTGGGGTGTGTGATAGCATGTATGGTTGTGCATTTGATGTGTGCGCGATAGCAGATAAACGCGATAGCTGAACGCGCGATAGCAGGGGGTTGATTGTACTGTCCTTAACTTTCATTTTACCATTTACAAACCTATTATTTTAAAATAGTTTATGCCCTTCTTTACATTTAGTTACAATATCTTTTTTCGTATTTCTTTTTCCTCTCTCCGCACCCTTACATATTTGTTTCTTACCTGTGTGTAAATGTACTCCTCCCAAGCCCTTTTATTATACCTTCTTCTTGACTTATGTGCCATTCTATGTCTGTTGTTAAACCATTCTTTCTTCCTTTCCATTGCTGTGGAGAATTTTGGGACATATTTACTAACTCCTGTTTGGCAACCAACATCCACTCACTTGATGTAATGCTGCCTACTTCTTCCTTAGCCCTTAGCATTCTTTTTCTGTGCCTGCCTTCCTCTCTTCCTATTTCTCCCATCTATCCTGTCACTTCTTGTTGCTTTTCTTTCCTCTACAGGTGGCTTTACTGTGAGTGACAAGCCAAATGGTTTCCTGTAAGCCAAGAAACCATTTACAGCGCTGGGTAGTAACCATATAACCAAACCATACATGCTCCCTACGTGTCAACAAGTGGGTTGGTGGAGGGTTAGTGCCCCTCCCCGTAAAACAACTCAAAGTCAAATGGCCACCTCTTACGGGATTATGGCATCTGGCAGTAGATAGATAGATTGATAAACTTCTATCAAAAACTCATACTTCTCATCATTTGTGATTGCATTAATTTTACTCCAGTCTACATTTTGGAAAAATTCCTCAGGGAAGCAAAGTCTGCCTTCCCATAATTGTATCTATCTTCTCTATGCTTTTCATCCCTTTCTCCTTCCCTTACTCCCACCACTTCCATCTCATACTCGTATTTATCATGGTGGCCTTCTCCTTTCACAGGAGTCCGTTCCCAAGCTCCAATACATTTCACTACTGTGAGGCTAGGAGTTATTTACCTTAGTCTTGTGAATACCTCCCAAGAGTGAAATCCTCTTGCCTTGTGACTGGTAAAGGAATGCTAAGGTTAACATGGATACAATCATTTTATTTATAAAAACAATGTGTTGAGAATGTCTTTTACATCATTTTGCACTAGAAAAATAAACTGTTACCAATTCAATAAATATTTCGTTATAACAGTAATTTCTTTAAAAAAAAGTATTAAAAGTTTTCTTCTTTTTTGTCTACGGCTGAAAACAACGATCAAATCCATAAGGTGCGGTGAGCTAGGGGTGACTGGCAATCAGAAAAAAAAAAAAAGGATAAACTGAGATAACTAGAGTACAGTATCTAAATTCCATCCCTACATACAATCATCAAAGCCTCTTTACTCTTACCTTTTCTATTCATCAGCCTTTTGAAATATTCTTTCCTTCTGCTCCTTACTTCATTTCCACAGTTCTTCCATTTTCACACTTCTTTCCACTTTCAGTTAGACATTTTTCCATATTTTTCCAGAATATGTTGCTGTTTTAATTTTTCTTCAAAGATATTCATTTACCTACTTTTTTTTTCTTGTATTAGTCTCCTCTTTCACTTGAGTCCCTTTTCTGCATCCTTTCTTGCCACTTCTCTCTCTTTTCCTTCACTACTCTTTTAGCCTCTTTATCCCAACACCCTACATATTATCCCATCTCGCTATATCATTCTTTTTATCTGCAGCACCCAGCTCTTCCATGTATTCATCAGACACTTGCTGGTTTTTTAATTTCTTCACTTTCAATTTTTCACCTTGACTGCACCCTCCCCCCCCTCTCTCTCTCTCTCTCTCTCTTACAGTGGTATTCCTCTCAGTTTTACCATCCATACCACAGCCATATGAAAAGACAGACCCGATCATCCTCTCACCACACTCGTATCTATGCCACTGTCAAGCACCATTCTGCCCAAAAGAATATAGTCAGCCAGTACCAAGTGTATTAGTGAGCATTTCTATGCTTTGACTATGAGTTACAAATGCACAGTCTCCTTTCCTGGCATACATTTCAGACTAATAAATAAAAAGTTAACGATTGTCTTATTTTTGCTTGTTTTCCTTGTATATTCTGTCTGCTTTCCCTGAATATTCTGCCTGCTTTCCTTGAATATTCAGCTTGATTTCTTTGACTATTCTGCCAGCCTTCTTTGACTATTCTGCCTGCTTTCCCTGAATATTCTGCCTGCTTTCCCTGAATATTCTGCCTGCCGTCTCTGAATATTCTGACGGATTCCCTTGAATATTCTGCCTGCCATCTCTGAATATTCTGCCTGTTTTCCTCGAATATTCTGCCTGCTTTCTTTACTTCTATTACCCATTTGGAAACGGATGAATATTATTATTTTCGGTGTAGCTAGAGCTTCCAGTGTCTGTGTGATAATTGGCTGTCAAATACCGAAAGCCCATACTAAGTTTCACCTCCAGGGAGACTGCGTTACATCGTCGATTGTAGTTATTTTTCACCAAGTCTGTCACAAATATAATTCACACTCAGGTTAAATGGCATAATGTCCTAACTCTCAATCATCGCAGACACTGAGGAAGTCTCTCCGTGGTCGAAAATTCCTTAGTTGGTGGATGGAAGCCCGCTGTTTAAGTTTATCCGTCGCCAACTCGCCTCTCGTGAACGATTCCCAAGTCCTTAAAAGTGCCCCTCACAGCTAGCAGACTTCCCTCACCATTGAGATTGGTTCACAGCATTTGGAACGCTTCACAAGCTTTATAAATAATTTTTACAGTCGTTCACAAATTTGTGAACGGTTCACTGGCTTGCCAATTCACAAGGCCCCTTGTGAATGTTTACAGCTAATGATAAATATGGGCCTATCACTTTTACCAAAGAGGCATTGGTAGGTTATGTTCCTCACATCATTTGGGTCCTTTGTGAATACTAAATCAAGCCTTGATGGTTCGTCATGTGCCCTAATTCTTGTATTTTCTTTGAGTTAACATATTGTCCATCACCAGTTCCATTAATTTACTTCCCCATGATTCCTCATTGTTCCCAGCATCCATACTTTCACAAACAACTTCTCTACAGTTAAAATCTCCCATGATTATTATTCTGTTTCTTCATTCAGTTAACATCTTTAGCTTAATATTGGATTCTCTTATTAATGTTCATAATCTTCTATTGTCCATGCCCTAGTTGGGGGTGGGGCATATAAAATACTATTACATCTACTTTCTCTCCATAACAGTCCTCTATTTCCGTTCCCAAAAGTTCAGTGTGTGTGTGTGTGTTAGCATTTTTTTGTTGGAGGAGGGGGAAGTGCGCTTTATGTGGCAGGAAATATAGTAGGTTGGATTGTTACGAAACTTTAGGGTAGCTTTGGATAAATCAGCATTGACAGGGGTAATTTTGTGCCAAAACAGCATTATAAGAGGGTGTCCATCTGTCTTCAGCACAGCATAAGATGATATCCATCTCTTTCGTGACGCTTGGGAGCAAGGGATCATACCGCGGGGTGTCACTTTTGTGATTCTGTGTTATTTTGAATTCACCCGGGCTTTCAAGTGGTAGCTTGTATCATCTATCAGTACTGCCAATGTCCAACACTAGTCAGCACTCCAAATCTCATCTGTACTCCCATCCATTGTTGACAATTTAGCCATTTCTCCCCGTTCTTGACTTCCCTCCATTACCCTCTCCTCTCGCCTGCCCGGCCGTGCTGTGCTAGGTAAATCCTCCCTGGAATTTTCCACTGATTTCATCCATTGAAATAAGCCCTATGCCCTATTCTTATACCAAATAATATACTGTATACAAAAAAGAAATAAGGTAAGTGATAGTGCCATACACATGGAATTGGCTAATTTTCACCTGACAACACCTCACGTGCACTCGTTCGCTAATTTTCGCTGTTTATTTCCCTTTGAAATATGTCGCATAATCTGTTCTCGTAATAAAAATATATATAAGAAAGGAAGGGAGAAGCCTAAGTGATATTTACATTCACCTGGAACTACCTAATTTATTATGTATTGTCTAGATTTCCTGCCAATCATTTCATAGCATAAATATTAGCAGCTGTCACCCCGCTGACATTGGCAGCGTTGCACTCCCCCTAGGCCACCACACTGTACAGTGGGGCACCAATTTTCGCGCCTAATTGGGTCCAAAAATAATGCGCGAAAGTGGAATTAGCGAAAGTTGGGGCATTGTCTTTATGGCAAAAAGGCTAATTGGTTCCCAGTTATCCTAAAGTAACATCAGATTTTCATTTTCACTTGCAATACAGTACATCAAATCACTATTGTACATTGCATTGTGAGATACAAACAATAAAAACTGTACAGTACACATTATATGAGGAGAAACATACCACAGAGACCAGGTTGAGGTGTTTAATGGATGTTGGGGGTAAGTATCCGAGGCGCGTGGCGGGCTTATTTAGCCACACCAGACGTATTGGCCTTTCCTCCCGACTTTGAATGTCCCGGCCACTTTTTATCACCACCACTGCCTCCCGGCCCTCCCCCCACACCACCAGGCTCTCCCCCCACACCACCAGGCCCTTTCCCCACACTACCAGGTATAGTAGAGGCCATTGAACCGTGAGAATCCAACACAATGGAGCTAGCACGCTCGTACACAATGGCGGGAATGGGTGGACAGAGTGTTGACATGACGTCATTCAAGATGGCGGTGGGTTGCGGGCGGGCGGTGCAGGAAATTCAAAGTTCAAAATATTGTCCCAAACCCAAAATTTGTGCGCGAAAATTGATTTTTTTCAAGCGAAAGTGGAAGTTAGGGAATATTTGGTGCATGCCGCGAAAGTGGATTCCGCGAATCATGCTGTAGCGAAAGTTGGTGCACTACTGTACTCAGTTTACTGTCGTCTTTCAAGGTAAAACCACATCAGATCTGCGCCTGTCCAATTCCGCCACTCTTTAGCCCCATGCAAAGGGCCCTGTGACCTCTACCCCCTACTAAACCTCGTGTGGAAAGGGGTAAAGGGCTAAGTTTAAGAGCCAGTACCAATCTGGCTCTTAAACTTAGCCCTTTACCCCTTTCCACACGAGGTTTAGTAGGGGGTAGAGGTCACAGGGCCCTTTGCAAGGGGTAAAGGGCTAAGTGACTGCTGTAGAACGTGAACTGGCTAATTTATCAATGAAAATGATGGAAAGTGACTACGATCTTTCTAGTGAGTAAAACACTGCAAGTGGAAATATAAATTATGTGTAAACAGCAAGTGAAAGCAATGAATGTAAATATAAGTAAACAGTGGAAAATAGTTTTATAAGTTACTGCAAGTGACAGTGCATAGCACAGTGTAAATAAAATAGAAATGTAAATAATGTAAATAAAATAAAGAATGTAAATAGAAATGTAAATAAGTAGTAATATAAGAATACGAGTATATAAACTAGGAGTAATGAAAGTGAAAGTTTCACTCTATCATGTATGAATACTGGGAGCTGTGAAAGTGAAAGTGACAGATTCGCTGTCAACACCAGTATACAGGACGAGAAAGTGAATGCTAAATATTTTACTGAAAGAGATTTTGAATGCCTACAGTGACAATAAAGTACTATTACTGAAGGAAACTTATGGATAAAGACTGCAGATATATATAAGTGTTATATAGTACCGGTAATAGAAATATAAAGTGTGAGTGCTTTTGTGAATAAGTGTGAGTGTTTTTGTGAATAATAAATGTCAGAACACCAGCGGCGAACGTGAGCAAGTGGGAAGGTCATACGCGCTAGTAATTTTCATTGCTTTCACAGTTTTTTTTTTTTTTTTTTTTTTTTTTTTTTTTTTTTTGAGTACCGTGAACCGGGGTGACTTCGTACGATTTTGAAGGTTATTTCATCCTGACACAATTTATTTTGGCCAAAATACTGATGTTAAGTATTACATACGTACGTGAGCCAATAACCTGTAAGTATCTAACAGCCAGATAATCTCAGTATCTCCATCTAGACGTAGTAAAATATTTTATAGGTGTCCGAGGTCACCCCGGACTGGGGAGACCTCGGACTGCCTTGGGGTGACCCCGGACACTCATTAGAAATGCACTGAAATGGGGCCCCTAGTAGCTCAGCTGAATGTTTGGACAGTTCTGGGGGGTCTTCGGACACTGCGCGACTTTTAAAAAAATTGCTGAAAAAAATACAAAAAAATACAGAAAAATTACAAGTAAATAGTAGTGATATATAGCAAAAATAGATGAAAAAATAAATTTTCCATTGACTTACAACCCCAGTTTAGTTGATTATACATATACATTATAGGGAGTACATTCCCACGCTATGCGCAGGTTAAAGGCACGATTGTGACTGACTGACCGGACGGTTTAAAGCGTGCCGGCTATTTAAATGCCTAATTAAAGGGAACTTGGAATGGAGGAACAGAAGATAGGGAAGGAAAGAGCTAAAGAGTGAAGGAGCTTGGGAAGGAGAAACAGGAGTTAGGAATGGAAGGGGTGAGTAGATGAGGAACAAGAGGAGGGAGTGGAGACGAACTATAAGGATATCATACCGGTACCGTACCATATGGTAACTTAAATAATATGTGTTCTCACATCATATTTCTTAGCAGCAAAAACAAAGATAAGCATGCAGACTGTGTACATCGTACAAAATATGTTTTATTACATATAAAAAAAGCAAATTAGATATGCTGTCTGACCTCAACCCTTTAAATATCCATTGTCCGAAGTTACCCCTTTAAATCCCAAAAATGCGTACACATTCACTCATGTCATGTTTACATACATTTAAAATGCAGATTTTAACCCTTTCTCTGTTCCAATCTTCAAGTTAGACGTTAAAGTAAACCTCTAAATGTGTATAAGCGTGCGGTTTGTTATGATTCGTTCACACCAGACCAAGTTTTCCCGTATTCATTTTTCACCAAAAAATAGCATTGTCTTTATTACAATATATTCACCAGTGGAACATAATATTTTAAAAAGATAATTATACATAACATTTTACAAAACCTATGCAACATTATCCCGTTTAAATATATACGATATCTTTCTTCGTTTAGCAGCTGCGTAGCATTTAATCTTTTTATGCAAATTTCGTCCGAAACCACCCCGTGTCCGAATTCACCCCGGTTCACGGTATGGATTCCAAACTAATTGAAAATCATAGAATAGTGTTTCTAGTGATAATATCAGGCTGTGGTAATCATATTATGGGTTGTTGGGAAGTGTAAAGTGGAGACTTCATTACCCAACTTCAGAGGTCTCCACAAGTCCTACGGTATTTGACGAAGGCTCAACGTACATCCCAGGAGAAGGCTGAAGGTATGTGCCATATGCATATGTAATTTTAATATTCTAGGACTAATAACTGATTTTTGGCAAAATATTTTTAGTCTGTCGGAGCGCGAATATGCCTGCAAGAGACGCAAGTCAAGCCAAAACAACCCCGCGGTTTTGGGGTTAATGAATCACATCTCATCAAAAACTACCAGAAAAATAAACTGCACAACCTGGACCAGTGTACCTCTAAGGTAAGCATTCTGCTGCAGCAGGTTAGGTTAGGTTGTTAGGTTAACCAGCTGTGCAGTATAGTTTTCTGGTGGTTTTTGATGCGATTTCAGTAATATTTGCTTTCATATTCTGTCAGTTAGGTTAGGTTGCAATCAAGAGCTCCAGCAGGGTTAGGGAGTAACTAAGATTGATATCCTTTATTGCCATTTCTTATTTTTGTTTTTTGTTTTTTTCCTCAATTTGAAAGTTTTTTTTTTTTTTTTTTTTAATTCATTTGAGTGTTTTGAAGCCTCATTTGTGGTGCAAATGGATAATAACCATAATATGACTGTGACGACTGTCATAGTCATATTATGGTTAGTATTCAGTTGCATAACAAATGAGGCCTCAAAACACTCAAATGAACTAAAAAACTATCAAATGGAAAAAAAAAAAATAGGAAATGGCAATAAATATTTACCCGGGTAAGCACTACGTTGTCGGCGCCTGACACGCTAAATTAGAAATGTTTACAGTACAGTATTCTTGTTAGCGTAGGATTAGGTTCGTTGTTATGTTTCATTCCCTTTCCAAAAGTTTTTAACCAGTTTTCAGTATTTAAGCGTGTTTTAGTAACTATCCATGGTTAATACACGCTTTACTTTCGCAGCAGCGAAATATTCCTCCAGTTTGTTTTCTGTATTTTTCAGACTTTTCATGATGGTAAATGACCTTTTCCCGCAGAAAATTTTCCCCGTTATTACCCTTACCTGTGGTGACTGCCCTTGAAGAGTGAAACCCCCTCCACAAAATCGTCCTGACGGGGAAGTCAAGCGCACACATACCAGTGATAACTTAAGACGCTTGAAGGCAGCTGACGCCAAGGCTGACGCGGCCGCCACAACAGTCAACAATAACGAATCATTGATACGACTCCGCCATCTTTCCACTCCATCCAAGATTTGCATAAACGTAAAATCAGAACTTGGCAAAGTTATATATATAAATGTGTATGTCTTTTCCAAAGTACGTAGGAAATATTTTTGAACATACACATTGTGCAATATAGATTTTTCATATGCTCACGTGTATTATCTCTTGCAGAGAATCATGATTCAGAAAGACGGCGACTATATTGCTTCACGCCATGAATGTCGCCCTTTAGTTAAGGCAAATAAATGCTGCGTTCAGCTGGAGCGCCACGGACCGTGACGGCGCTTTCGAGAGAGAAAAGTGTTGGGGGAGTGAGGGGGGGGCGGGAGGGCTGTGGCAGTCCTACTCTGTGGCGCTGGCCGCGGCCTCCGTTGCGGTTGGAACTATTTGGTGAGGTGGGTCTCTGGCGACATCTGACAGCTTCAAATAGTTTAGATCACAGTCATGTAAAGGATAACGGAACTCTAAGTCTATCTATCTATTGCCAGATGCCTCAATCCCGTTCGGGGTGGCCACAAACAAATCGCCTCCACGTCGCCCTGTCCCCCGCCATCTCACTGCCTCGCTCCCAACTCACACCCCCCTCTCTCATATACCTTTCCACCCCATCCCTCCATCTCATCCTCGGCCTCCCCCTCCCTCTTCCTCCCTCCACCTCATTCACATACACTCTCTTCGTCAGTCTTTCACCCTCCATCCTCTCCACATGGCCAAACCACCTCAGTGTATTCCTCCTAACGCATCCTATCACATCCACATCCACACCACAACGCTCCTTTATATCCTCATTTGTCAGCCTGTCTCTCCGTGTGACTCCACAGGCTCCTCTTAAATAACTCATTTCCACTGCTCTCACTCTTGACTTGTGTCCCTCCAGCAACGTCCAAGCTTCACTTCCATACCTTAGAGTTGGTATCACAATGCTGTCATGTAGTAACTTTTTCACTTCCATGCTCACTTCCCTGCTTCTTATCACTGCTTTCAAGGAACCAGCAACCTTTCTTCCGTGCTGTACCTTTTCAAGCACTTCACCCTCCAAACCTCCATCCTTACTCATCACACTACCCAAGTACTTAAACGTACTCACATTTTCCAATTCCTCACCATCCAACCTCGCTGTACATTCACTGACTTCACCTCTTTACTCTTCCCTACATTCACCTTTAGATTCCGTTTCTTACACACTCTCCCAAACTCATCCACCAAGCCTTGCAGCTTTCCTTCGTCTTCACTCAGTAACACAGTATCATCTGCAAACAACAGTACATGGAGTTTCCAAACACTACCCTTTCTCACCATGGCCACTCCAACATCCACTACCCTACCTTGTACCTCTTTTATTACCCCATCCATGTATAGATTGAACAACCATGGAGACATGACACATCCCTGTTTCAACCCAACCTTCAAAGAGAAAAATTCACTTAGTTCACCATCCACACGCACTGCAGCCTTCACACCATCGTACATACTCTTCACAGCATTCAACAAATTCCTATCTACTCCATATATTCTTAATACTTTCCACAATCCTTGTCTATCCACCCTGTCATATGCTTTCTCCAAATCCATGAAAGCTGCATACATTAACTTCTTTCCCTTCTCTAGAAACTTTTCCACTAAAGATCTATGAATGAATATCTGATCCACACAACCTCTTCCCTTCCTAAAGCCTCCCTGTTCTTCTCCAACTAAGTCCTCTGTTCTTTCTCTAACTCTGTCAATAAGTATCCTACCATACACTTTTCCTATTATACTAAGAAGACAGATGCCCCTATGATTACCACACACTTCTTTTTCCCCCTTTTCCTTTGTACAGGGGAATAATTATACCTGACTTCCAATCCTCCGGGACTCTACCTTCCTCCCAGGCCAATCTGCACATTTTCCACATCCATTCTACTACTATCTCTCCCCCATACTTCAGCATTTCACCACACACTCCATCAATTCCTGGGGCTTTCCCCAATTTAACTTTCTTCATTGCTTCCACAACTACTATCCCACTAATTTCTTCCTGTCTTCTCACCTCCCTCCTTCTCCCAGCCATTCCCCAGCCACTTATACTCGCATTACTTCCATCCTCTATGTTCAACAATTCCTTAAAGTGTTCTGTCCATCTGCTCACTTTTTCTCCCTTCTCCACTGGTAATCTACCATTTTGACTTTCACTTCCCTGCTAACTTCACTTCCACCCTGTCTTAATTTTTTCACCTCTTTCCAGAACATTTTCTTACAGTCCCTCCACTTTACACTCAAATTCCTTCCAAATTCCTCATCCACTCACTTCTTACTCTCTCTTACTAATCTTTTCACCTCTCTCTTTCTTTTTACATAGAACTCTCTCTTCCACCTCTCAACTTCTTCTACGGCCCTATTTCTCATCCATTCATTGTATGCTTTCTTTTGTGCCACAGCCTGTCTCACCTCTTCATTCCACCACGCTGTTCCTTGCACACCCCTCCGTCTTCTCTTCATCCACACACCACATCACATGCTGCACATATTTCTTCTGTAAATATCCTGGACACACCTTCCACTTCCCCCATCTGCTCCAATTCATATTTGCCCAATCGTTCCTCCACTTCTTTCTTACACTCTGCCTTTTTCTCATCCTCTTGTAAGCTTTCCACTCTCCTTACAAATACTCCTTCTTCCCGTCCTTCCCTTCTTCTATTTCTTCATCCTAATTGGACTTTGATTCTGGTCACTACCAAGTAGTGGTCAGAAAGTCCACTCCCCCAACCTCTATAAGCTCTTGCATCCATTACACATTTTCGCATCCTTTCATCCACACACACATAATCAATCACTGCCTTCCTTTCATTCTGTTCACCACCCACCCTTCTCATCACTCGCCATGTATACCTGTGGATCATTTTGTGCCTGAAGAGGGTATTGGCTATGACCAACCCCCTCCCAGCACAAATGTCCACTAATGCACTGCCATTCTCATCTGTCTCAGCAGGCACACCCCACTCACCAACTATTCCATCCACCTTCACATTCCCTACTTTATCATTCATATCACCGATCTAAAACACTCTCTCATTCCTTCCAAACTTTTCCATGCACACTTCCACATTTGTCCAGAACTCTTCTCTCACTCTGCTTGCACGATCTTGCGTTGGCGCATACACACACACAATCGCCCACATTTGTATTCCAACTTTCAATCTTAACCACACAAACGTTGACCCAACTGATCCATACTCTCTTATGCTCTTCTTCCATTTTTTACTCACAGCTATACATACGCCTTCTTTTGCCCTCTCATTCTCATCTACTCCTGCACATATACCCTATCCATACTCCCATTCTCTCACACTCTCACCTCTCCATTTCGTTTCAGTTATTCCGCATGCATTAACTTTCGAACCCTCAAGCACTTGGACAATCTCTCTCTCTTTCACCTCATCATTCGCTCCCCTTACATTCCACGTTCCGATTACCATGTCCTTTGTCCGGTCCTTGGTCGTCATCTTTGGTCAGTCCTTGTCCGAGGCTTACTGTTTGTCTTTTTGGTTAGTTGTTTTCTGGGGAGGGGCACTAGCCCTCCGCCAACCGTTTTAGTTGCCTTTTACGACAAGCAGGGATACTGAGGGAGTATTCTTGAACCGCCCCCCCTACCCCCAGTGTATTTTTCTGTATTTTGTGAGAGTGAACGGATTTTGAATACTAACACGTCATAACTGAAAAAATTTGTTACAATATCCTCTTCATTTCTGTTAAATAATAATGCTTAATGAAAGAAGACTATGCGGATCCGCAGAGTATACATTGAGGGTTTGTTTTCAGTCAGGGTTGCCACTGGTATGACGTACGATACCTTTTCTTACTATCATACGTTCTGTACGATAGTTCTGTGTTTTATGGCATAAGTTTTAATTTAAAAAATTATAATAAAAAAAAAACTTTTCATCAAGAGTAAATCTTTTCCATAGATAGTATGTGATCTGTAAAATGAGAAGTCGTAATTTTCCTTAGTGCACGTAGGGTAATTGTGTCTACGAGATAGCAAGACTTGTACTGTACGAAATGTACAGGCACATTTCAAGTCACACTGACGGTTGACCGTTACAATTTGAAATTGATATTCGTCAGTCATCACCGTGAAGCTGTTGGGCGCAGTCATCTCAGTGATAGGCTTATTACTAGAGTTAGAAATCGGACACCGTTTCCATGTCTTCTAATATGGGTGATAAGGAGCAGGACAGTGAGCAGGAGGTGCTTCCTGTAATGCCACAAAAATTTAAAAAAAGAAGCTACATGGTATAGTTTTAGGCCGCTGTTCTTTTACAATTTAAAGTTGTTCTTTTACATGTTGAAGTGCAAGCCCAGACAAAGAAAACAACGATATGGAATTCTGTTAAGAAGTGTGAATATCGTAACGAACACGAAAAAAAAAAAATGTTTTGATCTGACAAATTTGCCGTTCCGTGTCAGTACACAAATGTGTCTCACACACACACACACACACACACACACACACACAGTGTTTACATTAGCCATTACATATATTGAAACTTTTATAAATTTCCATTTTTCTTTTTTATTACATAAGACTAATGCTGTTTATGTAAATTTAAACACCATTGAAGATATGTGCTGGTAAGAACGCCATCATTTATCATCGTATTACTGTAGAGCGTAGTGTAATAGTAGCAGTAAAAATATACCGGTACGATAATTTGCATAGGCATCCGATATATTTTTACGATAATTTGGGTGGAAAAACGATAATTATCAAACATCAGTATGATAACTCGATCAAAAAAAAAATTGGCAACCCTGTTTTCAGTCATTCCCGCGAAAATCACACTTCCATGAAGTACATTCTAGCCTCCGCACAGTCATCATATCTTCCAATCATCTTGTTCCACTGCAGTCTTAACACTGCAGGGTCCATTTTGTCTTCAAAATAGGAGGAAATTACAGGAGGAAGCAGCTGTGGTGAAGGCAAGATTTATGATTCTTCATTACGGCATGCATAGTGGTTAAATATTTCCAGAGTATTTCGGCATTATACATTTACAGTTTATTTTGCCAAAAAATTTTCATGTAACTTATTAATATTGTTAAGAAGCTAGGTATGCCAGTTAGGTAGCCGAGATTTTTCTCTACGTTTCCAGTTGTTTACAGTAGCTATGGTCCTTCCAATTTATCCAGATCGTTTGGGCATTGTTCCTCACAGGAGTTCCCCTTCGAGCGATGCTGCCGAATCTGTACCAAAACACACCTCTCTGTCTCATGTCAGCTATTTACTACTTCTAAATGAATTTTACTTACAGTATATATATATATATATAATTCTCTGCTATATAGTGTAAGAAAATGCCTATTGTTTTTAATAATAACAACGACTTTTTATAAATACCTCAACACTTGGCAGCTTTGCTTTCCAACCTTGTCACGCTTGTAGGTGAGTCAGTGAGGGTAGGTCAGGTGTCAATCCGCAGGTCACTTTCTCTGACCGCCATTAAAAGATAAGCTCCTACCCTTACTATTCGCCCTCGTCTGCTCCACAGTTGAGAAAAAGAACTTATTTACAGCGTAAATAAGTATTTTTTAGAAGAGAAGGCAAACAGGGGACCTATAATTGATCCCTCCAAAGCTGTTGCTCGAATAGCAAAGGCCACCAACGTGAGTGACGTAACAGTTAGATGAATTTGCTCTTCCTTCGGTCAAGCCTGCATTACACAAAAGTCACCAGAACAAACTATAATATTTCATAAAACCGTATAGACTTTTTATTGAAATAAATCACCATAAACTGTAGATTTTATGTGCAGAGAGAGAGAGAGAGAGAAACAGACAGACAGACGAAGTCAGGAGGCTTTTCCTCAAATTCTAATAATTCATAAAACCGTATAGACTTTTTATAGAAATAAATCTCCATAAAATGTTGATTTTATATGCAGAGAGAGAGAGAGAGAGCTGGGAGTGAGGGTTAACCCTTGTCTCTAATCCGATAATTGGCCCAGTAGAAACTGTGGCAACGTCGCACGTAGGGTAAGTCCCGTGAGGGACAACGCCTAAACGATCTGGATAAATTGGAAGGACCATAGTTTCGGTACGAGTCAGCGTTGCCAGTTTGCCTGCTGTTTGTGAGCGTAGTTATTTCGTAAGTAATGCATTAACTTTTGTGCTCTTTGCCTCTATAATGCTTTATTTAAGTGATTGTAAAAATATGTAGTTTAAGTTCGTATGCCCAATGAACTAGAGTGTTATGCAATGTAGGACAACTTTGGCATGTTTTGATTATCTCCGAGATGACAATTGTTGTTCTTGTAGAATGTAGACATTTCTCGAATAATGCAAGCTTATATAAGATGAGGTAGAGATTATTACAAGTCTTCTCGGGTTTCAGGTCAGTTTGAGCGGAGTCCAGTAGGGTTTCAGTTCAGTTTGAGTGAAGTTTAGTCGGTCTTCAGTTGAGTGTAGTGCAGTGCTGTTAGTGAAGTTTGTGAAGTGTTGCTGGCAAGCATTAAGTACAATTGGAGTTAGTGAAGATTATTTTCGGTACCAGTACTTGTGAAAACAGTGAAGAGTTGTCACGTATTAAGTGTAATATCAGTGAAGTGTTGTCAAGCAATAAGTGTAATAACAGTTGGTAAAGTTTGTATAGCTCAAGTGCTTGTGAGAACAGTGAAGTTGGAAAGCATTAAGTGGAATAATTTGGAAAAAAAAAAAAAGACAGTGAACTTCAAGAAGCCAGTGTTTGTTTTTGCCTCAGCTGATCTTGTGTATTGTACACCTAAAGGCTGACCATAGGAAGAACAACTCACTGGACAACATCCTTCCTGTACTGTACTACTGCTGTTGGAGCCTGTGGCAGTGTTGGGGTGGGGACGTAACAATATTGTTGTCAATAATGCTCAGATGTACATAATTGCTAAGGTATTATTCCAGTTATTGTATTCTAAAGAAGGATACCTATAGTAAAAGCGAATTAGCGCTCCAAATATTTGGTGGTTTCACTGCTACCCCCACCACCGCTGAACGGCTCTGGGGCACTAACTTAAAGGCTTGTTGAGACGCATATGCTGTAAGCATTATCGTCCCCATAATGCTTCCTCAATTTCATTTTCATTCTTCAAGAGGTAAAAGTACGTTTTACCTCAAGCAACAGAAGGGCCTTACCAATTCTATCTGTCTGTGGCCAGATGCCTTTATCCTGTCACGGCCCTGTCCCCTGCCATTACGCTCACCCCCCCCCCCCCACTTACCCTGCCCTCTCTCATTTACCTCTGCACTCCATCTCATCCTCGGTCTCCCCCTCCCTCTCCCCCCCCCACCTGCTTACACTCTCCTCGTTATTCACTTGGTCACCCCCTTCCTCTCCCTTTGTTACCAAGTATTTGCTGTTGCTCTAGTTTGTTTTCTCAATTTTTCTGACAATTTGCATGATGGTAAACAATTGTTTTCTATTGACTTCCTCCCCCCCATATGTTGATCGTTTTCCTTATGCCTCACCGACGTTTATAATGGTGGAATTGCTACAACTGACTCGAATCTTGGTTTAAGTTAGGTTGGGTTAGGTTACATTGCTCACTCAGTTTTCGTTAAATTGCTAGGTGACCAGGACATATGTTAGATGTCTGCGCCATTACACTCGAGAAGCAGTTGATATCATAGCTCAGTGGGTGATACAGCAGAAGGAATATGGCTATAAAGAGTAGAGAAAGAAATTTAATGTGAAACGTTCATTTACCCCCACAAAATAACCAGAAAAACATGAAAGGCTATCAGAAAGAAGAACTAATTTAGTAAGGTGCTTCTGTTGCTTAAAGTAAAGCATATGTTTACCCCTCTAAATGCCATAAGCTATCTATCATCTGTCTGTTGTCAGACGCCTTAATCCCTTATGGGGTGTCCACAAACAAATCGCCTCCATGTCACCCTGTCCCCCGCCATTCCACTGCCCTGCTCCCAATTCACAACCCTCTCTCTCATATACCTCTCCACTCCATCCCTCCATCTCATCCTTGGCCTTCCCCTCTCTCTCTCACCCTCCACCTCACTCACACTCTCCTCATCAGTCTCTCACTCTCCATCCTCTCCACGTGGCCAAACCACCTCAGTGTGTTTCTCCTAACACTTCCAATCACATCCACACCACAATGCTCCTTCACTTCCTCATTTGTCAGTCTGTCTCTCCAGGTGACTCCACATGCTCCTCTCAGACAACTCATTTCCATTGCTCTCACTCTTGACTTGTGCCCCTCCAACAATGTCCAAGCTTCACTTCCATACGTTAGAGTTGGTATCACAATACTGTCATGTACGGTAATAACTTTTTCTCTTCCATGCTCACTTTCCTGTTTCTTATAACTGCTTTCAAGGAATCGGCAACCTTTCTTTCCTCCTGTACCCTTTCAAGCACTTCACCCTCCAAATTTCCATCCTTACTCATCACACTACCCAAGTACTTGAACGTATTCACATTTTCCATTTCCTCACCATCCAACCTCACTGTACATTCACTGACTTCACCTCTCCCAAAACCATAACATTTACCTTTAGGTTCCATTTCATACACACTGTTCCAAACTCATCCACCAAGCCATGCAGCTCCCCTTCGTATTCACTTTACAACACAGTATCATCTGCAAACAACGGTACAGAGAGTTTCCAAACACTGCCCTCTCACACTAGGGCCACTTCAACATCCACTGACCTACCTTGTATCTCTTTTATAACCCCATCCATAAACAGATTGAACAACCATGGAGACATGACACATCCCTGTTTCAGCTCAACCTTCAAATAGAAAAATTCACTCAGTTCACCATCCACATGCACTGCAGCCTTAGCACCTTCGTACATACTTTTCACAGCATTCAACAACTTCCCATCCACTCCATATATTCTTAGTACTTTCCACAATCCTTGTCTATCTATCTTATCATATGCTTTCTCCAAATCCATGAAGGCCACATACAACTTCTTTCCTTTCTCTAGAAACTTTTCCACTTAAGATGTAAGAATGAATATCTGATTTACAAACCTCTTCCCTTCCTAAAGTCTCCCGGTTCTTCTCCAACAGATTCCCCTGTTATTTCCTTAACTCTGTCAGTAAGTATCCTACCGTATACTTTTCCTATTACACTAAGAAGACAAATGCCCCTATGATTACCACACACTTCTTTTTCCCCTTTCCCTTGGTACAGGGGAATAATTACACCTGACTTCTAATCCTCCGGGACTCTACCTTCCTCCCAGGCCAATCTGCACATCTTCCACATCCATTCTACTACCATCTATCCCTCATGCTTCAGCATTTCACCACACACTCCATCAATTCCTGGGGCTTTCCCCATTTTGACTTTCTTCATTGATTCCACAACGTCCATGCTACTGATTTCTTCCTGTCTTCTTACCTCCCTCCTTCTCCCAGCCATTCCCCCAGCCACGTATACTCGCATTACTTTCATTCTGCATGTTCAACAGTTCATTAAAATGTTTTCTCCATCTGCTCACTTTTTCTCCCTTCTCCACTAGTAATCTACCATTTTTATCTTTTACTCCCCTGCTGACTTTCATTGCCACCCTGTCTGACTCTCTTTACCTCTTTCCAGAACATTTTCTTACATTCCCTCCACTTGACACTCAAATTCCTTCCAAATTCCTCATCCACTCACTTCTTGCTCTCTCTTACTAATCTTTTCACCCTCTCTTCCTTTCTAAATATAACTCTCTTCCGTCTCTCAACTTCTTCCACTCCCCTATTTCTCATCCATTCATTGTATGCTTTCTTCTTTTGTGCCACAGCATGTCTCACCTCTTCATTCCACCATGCTGTTCCTTGCACCCCCTTTTGTCTTCTCTTCACCCCACACACCACCTCACATGCTTCACGTATTTCTTTTGTAAACGTCTTGCACACACCTTCCACGTCCCCCATCTGCTCCAATTCATATTTATCCAATTATTTCTCCTCTTCTCTCTGCCTTTTTCTCATCCTCTTGTAAGCTTTCCACTCTCCTTGCATCTACTCCTTCCTCCCACCCTTCCCTTCTTTTATTTCTCCATATTCTATCTATCTATCTGTCTATTGGCAGACGCCATAATCCCATAAGGGTACTTAGACCTTATCTGACCACCACCAAGTGGTGGTCAGAAAGTCTACTCCCCCAACCTTTATATGCTATCGCATCCATTACACATCTTTGCATCGTTTCATCCACACATACATAATCAGTCATTGCCTTCCTTTCATTCAGTTCACCATCCACCCTTCTCATCATTCGCCATGTATACCTGTAGATCATTTTGTGCCTGATAAGCTGGTGGACTAGGGGTCCAAGATCCATTGCCTGGACCTGGGACAGTGCAGTGAGTGGGGCCTGTGGTATGTCTGTCCCCCTTTATTAATACTAACTATGACAAAATACAAGGATAAGTTTCAAAGCAAGCCTGAGGACAGTAAATCACCCAAGGGGATGAGGATGGGTTCATGGAATGTGGGAAGTTTGGGGGAAAGAGCGGGGGAAGTCGTTGAGGCATTTAGTAGGAGGTGGGTGAATGTGGTGTGTTTGCAGGACGGTACAGGGGTGGATCACCCAGGAAAATTGTTGGGAAGGACTGTTACTATAAGTTGTTTTGGCAGGGGGGGACAGACGGATATGGGGGTGTTGGTGTGATGGTTGCAGAGAAATGGGTGGAATATGTTATGAATGTTATGAGAGTAAGCGATAGGATATTGGCAGCGAAAATTCTGTTCGGTAGAAAGATAACTGCAATTATATCGACATATGCTCCACAGGCAGTATTGAATGAAGTAGAAAAAGATAGATTTTGGAATGATTTAATACAAGTAGTAGGTTGTATGCGGGATGATGAGATAGTGGTATTGGGAGGGGACTTAAATGGTCATGTAGGTGAAGCAGCACAAGGTTATGAAGGAGTACACGGGGGATGTGCGTATGGTATCAGGAATGCGGAAGGGGAAAGGATACTCGAGTTTGGGGAAGCAACATACATGATTGTGTGTAACACATATTTTAGGAATAGAGAGAGTAGGTTAATTACGTATGAGTCTGGGGGAAATAGCAGTCAGATACAGTAGATTATTTTCTGGTTAGGAGTGCTGATAGGAGGTTAGTGAGGGATGTTAAAGTTATAGGAAGTGAGGAGTGTGTACAGCAGCACAAACTATTGATTTGTGATGTGGTGCTTAAAGAACGAGTGATGAAAAAGGGGACTTATGTACCCAGGAGGAAAATATGGAAGCTGGAAAACCAAGTAGTAAGAGATGCCTTCTGTAGTGAGATGAGGAGAGTGGTGGCTGAACGGGGAGCTGTAGACAGAGGCATTAATGAACAGTACAGAGCCCTCAAGAACAATCTCTTGAGAGATACTGATGTAATATGCGGTTGGACAAGAGGACCACCAAGACATAAAGTAACTTGGTGGTGGGATGAGGGTGTAGAAGCTGCAGTTAAGGAGAAAAGAAGACTTTTCCGGGAATGGAAGAAGGGTGGTAGCAAGGAGGAGTACTTGGCTGCCAAGGGTAGGGCTAGAAGAGAGGTAAACAGGGCGAAGTCTAAGTCACAGAGACTTTTACTTGATATCCTAAATCATGGGGAAAGGAAAAATATGATATTTAAGGTGGCAGATCAGATGAAGAGGGATAATCGGGATATTATAGGTGAGCAGTGTGTGAAGAATGATGAAGGAAGGGTAATGGTGAACAGTGAGGATATTAAAGATGCATGGAGAGAGCATTATAGCCGATTATTGAATGAGGAGTTTGACTGGGACAGGGATGGTTTGGAGCCAGTAGATCCAGTGTTTGTCCCTTGACATTTGATTGATGCTGCTACTGTGAGTGAGCCAATAGGCAGGATGAAGGTGGGGAAGGCAGCAGGTGTGTCTGGGTTGACTGCCGAAATGTTGAAGGCCTCAGGAGATATAGGGGTGAAGTTAGTCACTGACCTGATAAATATGATTATTTATGAGTGTGTTGTCCCAGATGATTGGCTGAAGAGTGTAATTGTAAATGTATATAAAGGGAAGGGTGATGCCCTGGAAAGAGGAAATTATAGAGGTATAAAGCTTATAGATCTGATAATGAAGGTAATGGAGAGAGTAGTAGAAGGTATGATTAGAGAAAGAGTGAATATTGATGAGATGCAGTTTGGGTTTATGCCAGGTAGGGGGACCACTGATGCCATATTCGATGTTCGACAGCTTCAGGAAAAATATACTGGTAAGAAAAGGGATCTGTATTTTGTTTTTTGTTGATCTGGAAAAGGCCTTTGACAGAGTTCCTAGAGAGGTGGTGAAGTGGGCAATGAGAAAGCTTGGCTTGGGGGAGTGGCTGGTTAGGGCGGTTATAGCTATGTATGTGGGTGCTCGCACCCAGGTACGAGTGAATGGAGATTTGAGTGATGAGTTTTCTGTGAACACTGGTGTGCATCAGGGGGCAGTTTTGAGTCCCATGTTGTTTATCATGGTACTTGAAGCCCTTTCACATGACTTAGAAACGGACTCCTGTGGGAGATGCTGTGGGAGATGCTGATGATTTGGTGTTGATTGCAGAGAACGAAAGGGAGGCAGAGTAAAGGTTTAGAATGTGGAGAGATGGTATGGGGCACAAGGGCTTAAGGGTAAATGCAAATAAAACAAACGTTATGATATCTAGGGCTGGTGGCGGCACTGTCAAAGACGAGGGAGAGTGGCCATGTGCAGTTTGCCACAAAGGCGTGGGAAGTAATTCCATCTTGTGCAGTGTTTGTGATAAATGGATGCACAAGCGATGTAGTGGTATCAGAGGCAGACTGCGAGATAATGCTGATTTTATGTGTACGGCGTGTTGGGGAGAGCAGATGGAGATTGTCAGACGTGAAAGGATTGACCTTGCTGGTGAATCTTCTGAGTGTGTGGAAGAGTTTTGTTATTTGGGAGACATGTTGTGTGCTGGAGGTGGAGCTGGAGCTAGCTCTGTGGCTAGGGTGAGAAGTGGTTGGAAGAAGTTCAGGGAGCTCTTGCCTCTCCTGACATTGAGAGGACTCTCCCTACATGCTAAGGGGTCTTTCTATGCAGCATGTGTTAGGAGTGTAATGCTTTATGGTAGTGAGACCTGGGCAGTAAAGGAGGAGGATATTCGCAGGCTCAGACATACAGAAATGACAATGATTAGGTGGATGTGTAGTGCGTCCCTGCGTGCAAGGTCTGGGGGGGCTGGGTTATGATGGAAGAGTTGAGAGATAGGATGGGACTGGAGTGTATTGGTGTTGTGATGAGGAGATGTAGACTGAGATGGTTTGGGCATGTGGAGAGGATGGGGGATGATAATTGGGTGAGGAAAGTGAGAAGTGTTAATACTGAGGATGGGGTTATGAAGGGCAGACCGAGAAAGATATGGGACGAGGTCATTAAGTATGACCTCAGGGTTAAGGGACTGAACAGGGAGGCTGCAATAGATCGTGCAGCATGGAGAGCCGCCATTAGGTGACCAAGGCCGATGCATGCAAGCATGTTGGAGCCTCTAAATACGAAATGAAAAGAAGAGGGTATTGGCTATCACCAACCCCCTCCCGGCACATATGTCCACAAAAGCACTGCCATTCTCATCTGTCTCAGCAGGCACACCCCGCTCACCAATTACTCCATCCACCTTCACAAAACCATACTTTTCCATTCATATCACCAATCAGAAACACTCTCTCATTCCTTACAAACTTTTCCATGCACACTTCCACATTTGTCTAGAACTCTTCTCTCACTCTGCTTGTACGATCTTGCATTGGCTCATACATGCACACAATCGCCCACATGTGTAGTCCAACTTTCAGTTTTACCCACACAATCCTTGAGCCAACTGATCCATAGTCTCTTGTATTCTTCTTGCATCTGTTACCCACAACAATACGCACTCCTTCTTTTGCCCTCTCATTCTCACCTACTCCTGCACATATACCCCATCCATACTCCCATTCCCTCACACTCTGTCCTCTCCATTTAGTTTCGGTTAATCAACATACATGCACTTTCGCATCCTCAAACACTTGAACAATCCCTCTCTCTTTCACCTTATCATTTGCACCCCTTACATTCCACGTCGCCATCCGTATCATGTCCTTTGTTCTGTCCTTGGTCGTCATCTTTTGGTCAGTTCTGGTCCGAGGCCTCACGTTCGAATTTTTAGTTGTTTTCCGGGGAGGGACACTAACCCTCCCCCTTCCTGTTATCCCAACCCTCCCTCTCTGCTTCCCTCTCTCCTCTCAAATCACCCCTCCTATTAGCTCTCCTCTCTCTCTCTCTCTCTCTCTCTCTCTCTCTCTCTCTCTCTCTCTCTCTCTCTCTCTCTCTCTCTCTCTCTCTCTCTCTCTCTCTCTCTCTCTCTCTCTCTCCTCCTCTGCCTCTCTATACTTTTCTCTCATCCTCCTTTCATCTCCCTTCTCCCCTTCCCTTAACACTCCCCTTCTTTCTACTTGCATCCACCCCCTTTCATGCCACCTTTCACCTTAATTCCATATGCAACTCATTTATTTATTTATTTTAACCGTATTATTACTAAATATTTCATAGAAAGTTATAATTAGGATTGAATTAACAGGACCGTGCTAGTTGAGTGGGTAATATAGTGAACGGAAATACGACTGTACTTGGCATCAGTGAAATGTAACTCTGCTGATGTGTGTTATTGTTCTGAAGGTTTCTTTCTTCTTGTCCAGTTTATTTCTCCCTCACTTTCATCAGCTTCCTTCACCTCCCCCCCCCCTCTCTCTCTTTCTCTCTCTCTAGTGCCTTTATCTCAAGTTCAGTATTTCACTGTCGACATCATTAAATGGAGAGAGAGAGAGAGAGAAAGAGAGAGAGAGAGAGAGAGAGAGAGAGAGAGCGAGAGAGACTTTCCTCATTAAGGAAACAGAAAAGGAAGAAGGAAGATGTGCACAGAGTTAAGGCTGCAAGAAGAGGAGGGGGAGGAGGAGGAAGGGAGAGAGAGAGAGAGAGATTGACGAGTGTCCAAGTCACTATCAGGAGACACACCTCATTAATTCCCCTTCTTTCCTCTGTTCCGTCCCCCCTCCCATCCCCTCCATTCCTCCCCCACACATTTCCAGTTTACTTCCAAATTAATTTCTAATTGATCCTCTCGTGTCTCTTCTCTTATAGATGATGTATTATAGAATGTAGTTTTCCTTTTCTGTCTTTCCTATGAAATTTCCATGTCAGTTTTTCCATGCTGCGTTGTGGTTTTTCTCACTTTTTCTTGCCAGTTTTGGCTGGAGGGTTTGGTGGCGGGGGGAGCCTTCTTGCTTTACTATCCTTATCCTTCAGCATGTAGAGTTAGATCTTGTAGTCATAGTCTACTCTGTACCAAACAGCCTCGAAAGGACCGTAAGGTCTGTTGCTGTTTGCTTTCCTTTTTACTCCTTTGTACTCCTTTGTACTCTCTTTCCCCTCCCCTCGTCTCTCCCCCTTCCTGTTAGCCCAACCCTCTCTCTCCCCTCCCCCCTCTCCTCTCACCTCAGCCAAGGTGGCCTTGCCTCAGCCCACCTTCATAGCTCTCTCTCTCTCTCTCTCTCTCTGAGGGCGCGGTAGCACAGTGGTAGCGCGCTGAGCTTGTGATCGGGAGGTCGCAAGTTCGAGCCTCGCCCGGGCTACCGTTGCCGGGAGGGGTAGCGCCCTCCTGTAACCCAGCGGGGCTATATGGCCTTAGTTGCCTAGCTCGGGGAATTCATTTCTCCATTTCTCTCTCTCTCTCTCTACTTTTCTTTCCTCTTCCTTTCATCTCCATCCTCCTCTTCCCCCCTACTTTCATCCACCCCCTCTCACCCCACGCATCACCCTTTTCTCTCCTCCCTTTCCCATCTCATTCCTGTGTTCTTCCCTCACTCCTCCCTCTTTTGTTCCGCTGCCTTCTTCTTCTCTCCCCTCCATCTTTTCAACTTCCCTCCCCTTGTATTTCCTCTTTCTCCTCCCTTCTCTCCCATCCTCTCCCATTCCCTTATCAGTCCTCTCTCCTACCTCTTTCTTCTTTTTCCGTCATGGGCTACGGTACTCTTTCCTTCTCTTTATCTCTCTCCCTCGTTTCTCATTTCCAGCTTCTCTCACTTTTCCTATCCCTTCCCTTCTCCTCTGTTTTATTCATTTTGTTTGCTCCATTTGGCAATTTTACATTCGCCATGTGTCCCACATTTCTTTCACGTCCTCCTGTTTCCTTGTATATTTATCTCAGAAGTGTTATTCTCATATTCTACCTCCTCCTGCCATCACTTCTGTTCTGCCTTCACCCTTACTCCCCCCCCCCTTTCCTTCCTCTCATCCTCCCCCCTGTGTCTTCCTTTCCCTTATTCTTCATCCCTTTTCTTTTCTCGCTCATGGTTTTCTACCTCTCTTTCCTTTATTCTCATCCCTCATTTTCTCTCCCCTTTCCGTGTCCCTGTCTTCCTTCCAACTCTTCTCCCTCTCTCTCCTCCTCATCTGCCATCTCTCTCCTCTCTTCCCTTTCTCTCTCCCCTCTCTTCTTCCTTTTTCCCTACCCTTTCTCCTCCTCTTCCTCCTCCTTCCTCATTTTTCCTATCCCTCTCCTCTCCTCTCCTCTCCTCTGTCCCCTGCCCCGGGGGCTATGTGCCCTCAATTAACTCACCACACATTCCCTCGCTATTAACTTACCACACATTCCATCGCTTCTGGTTTTCACTCCCGTATTTTTTTTTTTTTTTCTGATGTATATTATAAATCTGTTAAACCATTTATGACTGTGACGTGTATTTTATTCTTGTTCCTACCAGATGATTTTATTCACCTTCAGAGAGCCTTTTCGAATTAGAGGATGACTAATATAGGCAACATTAACCACTAGAGATCCCTCCTAGGTTATAAGGAATAGTATGAATGACGTTATGTGACCAAAGTGTCAACAAAAAAACGTATGACTTCTATAAGACAGTCGTCTGGTTTTAGCCTGATGAATGAAATGCGTTGGTGAGTCACTAGCATTGTTGCTAAACAAAAAAAAAAAAAAAGCATGGTGTTATTTTGAATGAAATTCGTTCGTGCATCCACAGAACAATTGCTTAAAAAATTGTTTGGTTATGTTTTAATTATCTGAAGCGTTCACAGAAGAGCAAAAAAAAAAAAGATAAATAAATAAAAAGGAGATTCTAAGACCTCAATATAATACTTAGTAGTATCACAAACTACCTTTGAAAGGGCTAATAAACTTGAAATGTTTTCCCTGTGGTGGACAAAATCCTGTGATGTCAGCCTGACTGATGTGTGTTGTTTGCAGAGGCAGAAGGTAAACAAGAAAATACTAACCTTTTCACCACCACAGGTTTCACTTATGCAAAAATGTTACCTGTATTAGTTATTTCCAATAATTTTGTGTGTATTTTTTTGTATATGTGCTTCATTATGTGTTTGTGTGCAGTCACTTTTTATGTGTGTACTGGTAGTTGTTTTTTGGATGTGTGTGTGTGTGTGTGTGTGTGTGTGTGTGTGTGTGTGTGTGTGTGTGTGTGTGTGTGTGAATACAGTATTCCTAGTCGTCGGAATGGACACGTGTGATGTGTCTTTATTACAGAGAGAGAGAGAGAGAGACTGGCATGTTTGTGCCAGAATAAATACCTACAATAGTTTGTGTGTGAGGTATTTTCTCTCCTGTTTCCCTCCTTCAGTGTTTTCTTTCAGTCTTCTCTCCCACTCTATTCCCCCTCTTTCCCTCTTCATTCCCTCTTGTTTCTTTCCTCCATCTTTCCTTCCATCCCTTCTCCATACCTCCTTCCTTCTCTTCCTTTCCCTTCTTATTTTTCCTGTCTCCTTCCTTTCTTCTCTCTCTTCGATCTTTTTCTTTCTTTTCCACAGTTCTTTTCTCCCTCGCTGTCATGCCTCATTTGCTATTCCCTTCATTCTCCTTCTCTTTCTTTGTCGTTTCATCCCTCCTTTCCTCTTCTCTCTCTCCCTCCCTACTTCCCTCCCGCCTCTCCTTCCTTCCTTCTTTCGTTCCCTGTTGTTTTGAAGGAGAGATCAGTAAAGATAATTAGCTTTAGAGGGAAGTAGAGAGAAGAGGGGCTAGAGAGAAGGCTGGAGAGCGTGAGAAAGAAGGGAGGGAGGGTGTCTGTGAAACCGAAGGATAGAGAAAGAGAGAGAGATTTTGTGAGAGGGAGAAAGACTTTAAGTGATCGTGTGATTGTTAAAGGAATGCAAATGAAAGCAAACAACGCCTGAGCTGCTGGTTCTTGTGAGGCTGTTTGTTACAGCCAGCGTAAGTTAGTACCCTATGGAACAGTATTTATTTTGCGAGTCTAAGACAAGAATAGCAAAGCATGAAGCCTCCCCCCACCCACCAAACCCTCCAGCCGATCTGGCAGGAAAAAGTGAGAACCACCGCCATGCCGCATAAACAAACACTTCTGGAAATTTCATAGGAAGTGATAAAAGGAAGACGTTCTACACTATCTTACCCTGTGAGGGAAAGTAACATCAACTTAACATTAGGGACAGCAAAAACAAAACTTCGAAGCAATTTTCTAACCTTCACTTTTCCTGTTATTATTCCTTTCTTCCCAGCTTTCCTGCTGTATTTGGATTTTTCCTCCTCACACCGATTTCCCTCCCGTTCCTCTACTTTTTTTCTTTTTTATGCTCTTCTTCACCTCCTCGTTTCCCTTCTCCACAGTTTTCACTTTCTTTCTCCCATTCTCGTTCTCTCTCCTATTTCCTTATCTCTTCCTCGCTGCATTTCACATCTCTCTCTGTTTATCACTCCTACTCCTATACTCTTGTCTCCTCTCCTCCTCACTCCCTCCTCTCCTGCTGTCTTTTATTATCTAACTCGCCCCTCCTCTCAGCCTCACTTGTCATTCTCGTATTTCATTTTTCCTCTTACTTTCCTCCCTTTCACCTTTTCCCGTACGTCACTCTTTATCATAGTCTTTCTCCTTCCACTCGTCTTGTTGTCTTTCCTAACTCCATTCCATCTCTTTCTTCATCCCTCTTTCCTTTCCTACTACCTTCCTCTCGTCTGTTTCTCTCTCTCCTCCTCCTTCCTTCCTTCCTTTCTATCCTCCTTCACTCCTTTCATCTCTTCCCTCCCTCCCTGGCGTTACTTCGCTCTTCCTTTGTACGTGTCACTCTCCCCCCTCCCCTTTCCCTCCTTCGCACGTGCTTCTCGCTGTGGCTAACCTAATCCCTCTCCCTCCCCTTCACAATCTCTCCCTCCCATTCCCCTTGCTTTCTCCTCCCCATGCTCCCCATAATCTATTTCACTTTCTCCATTCATTCTCTTTTTCACTTTTTCTTTGCTCTTTCCTTCTCCACACACTTTTTCCCTGTCTTCCTCCCCCCCTCTCTCTCTCTCTCTCTCTCTCTCTCTCTCTCTCTCTCTCTCTCTCTCTCTCTCTCTCTCTCTCTCTCTCACCATTTCATCTTAAGTTCAGTATTTCAATGTCGACATCATTAAATAGAGAGAGAGAGAGAGAGACTCTTTACTGAGGAAACAGAAAAGGAAGAATGATAACTGTAAAACAGAGTCAAGACTGCAAAAGGAGTGAGGGAAGGTGGGAGGAGGAGGAGGAAAGGAAAAAGAGGGAGTGAACAGTGTCCAATCACTGTCTTTAGACTCACCTCATTAATTCCCCTCCTTTCCTCTTTCCCGTCCCCTCTCCCATCCCCTCCACTCATCCCCCCGACACTTCTGTTTTACTTCCAAATTAATTTCTAATTGCCCCTCTCTCTTCTCCCTTTCCCCTCCCCTTGTTGCTCCCCCTTCCTGTTAGCCCAACCCTCCTGCTCTCCTCCCCCCTATCCTCTCAGCACAGCCCTCCCATTAGCTTTTCTCTTTGCCTCCCCCCCCCCCACTTCTTCTTTACTGCCCTCTGCCTCCATTTACTTTTCTCTCCCCATCCCCCCATCTCCATCCCCCCTTTCCCTTAACACTCCCCTTCCCCCTACTTTCATCCACCCCTTCTCACCCCACCCTTTCCCATCTCATTCCTGTGTTCTTCCCTCACCTCCTCCCTCCATTGTTCAGCTGCCTTCCTCTTCCCTCCGTTATTTCAACTTCCCTCCCCCTGGGTTTCCTCCTTCTCCTCCCTTCTCTCCCATCCTCTCCCTTTCCCTAATCAGTCCTCTTCCCCCCCCTCTCTCTCTCTCTCTCTCTCTCTCTCTCTCTCTCTCTCTTTCGTCGAGGGCTGCTCTTTCCCCCTCATTTACCTCCCTCCCTCGTTCCTCATTTTCAGCTTCTCGTACCTTTCCCCTCCCCTCCCTTCGCTTCTGTTTTTTTACTCTGTGTTTTGCTCCATTTGGCAGTTTTTCATTCGCCATGTGCCCCACATTTCTTTCACGTCTTCCTGTTTCCTTGTCTGTTTATCTCAGAAGCTTTATATAATTCTCTTATCCTACCTCCTCCTGCCGTCACTTCTGTTCTGGCCTCACCGTTACTCCTCCCTCATTCCTTCCTCTCACCCCCCCACCCTCCCTTTCTTTTCCTTTCCCCTATTTTTCATCTCCCCCTTTCTTCCTCTTTCATTCATAGCTTTCTCCCTGTCTGTTCTTTATTCTCTTCCATCATTTTCATTCCTCTGTCTCCCAGTCTTCTTTCCACCCCATCTCCCTCTCTCGATTCCTCTTCTGCTATCTCTCTTCCTCTTCTCTCTCCCTCTTCTCTCTCCCTCTTCTCTCTCCCTCTTCTTCTTCGCTTTTCTTCCTTTTTCTTTATCCCTTCTCCTCCTCCTCCTCCTCCTCCTCCTCCTCCTCCTCCTCCTCCTCCTCCTCCTCCTTCCTCTTTTTCCCTCTCCCTTTCCTCTCCTCTCCCCTCCTTTCCTCCCTCTCTCCTCTCTCTACCCTCTGTTAACTCACCACACATTCCCTTGCTTTTAGTTTCCATTCCCTTATTCCTTTTTTTTTTTTTTTTTTTTTTTCTGACGTATATTATGATTAACCCTTTCATTACGATGACGTTTATTTTATTCTTGTTACCACCAGATGATTTTATTCAACTTGAGAGCGTTTTCGAATTAGAGGATGACTAAAATAGACTACATTAACTACTAGAGATCCCACCTAGTTTATATGGAATAGTATGGTGGTGGCCAGGTGATTAAAATGACTTCATGCGACTGAAGGATTCAACAGGAAAAGGTATGACTTCTACAGGACAGTCGTCTGGTTTTGTCCTGATGAATGAAATGCATTGGTGCGTCCATAGCACTGCAATTAAATAAAAAAAAAAATAAAAAAAAAAGCTTGGTGTTGCTTTCAGTGAAATTCGTCAGTGCACCCATAGAAAAGTTGCTAAATAATCGTGTGGTTGTGTTTTAATTATCTGAAGCGTGCCCAGAGGAGCAAAAAACAAAAAAATACAAAAATGATTATAAGACCCCAGTATAATACCCAACAGTGTCACAGACTACCGTTGAAGGGGATATTAAACTTGAAATGTTTTCCCTGTGATGTCAGCCTGACTGATGTGTGTTGTTTGCAGAGACAGAAGGTAAACAAGAATATACCAACCCTTTCACCACCACAGGTTTCACTTAGGCAAAGATGTTGCCTATGTTGTTTATTTATATTTATTCATAGATTAATTTTTTGAGTATTTGTTTATGTTAGTCTCTTGATGTTTGTACTCTTATGTGTACAGTTACTTTGTGTGTGTGTGTGTGTGTGTGTGTGTGTGTGTGTGTGTGTGTGTGTGTGTCTTTCTCCGTGTTGGTGTGTGTGCGTACATGTTTGGATGTGCGTCAATATATGAGTATAATGTACTCGTGTTCAGTGATGTTCGCTTGAGCATAAATCGGTTTGTGTTTGTGAGCGTATACGTGTGCGTATATGTATGTGCGTGTGCGTGGCCGAGTTTCAAAGCAGCCGCTTCTCTATTTGCATAATTCTTAAACTTTCACTTTTTTTTTTTTCTTCAGCAACTTCGCTGCGTGTTTTTGAATACTAACGTTTTGAGTCAGGACGTGTGTGTGTGTGTGTGTGTGTGTGTGTGTGTGTTTGTGTGTGTGTGTGTGTGTGTGTGTGTGTGAATATTCCAGGTCGTCGGAATATTCAAACGTAATGCGTCTGTATTAGAGAGAGAGAGAGAGAGAGAGAGAGAGAGAGAAAGTGAGAGAGAGATTGGCCTGTTCGTGCAAGAGTAAATACCTGCAATATGTGTCGTATTTTCTATCCTGTTTCCCATCTTTCCTTCTGTGTTTTCTTTCATTTGCATTTTCTTCCCTCCCACTTCATTCCCCCTCTGTACCTCTCCGTTTCCTTTTTCGTTCCTTTCCTCCATCCCTTTTTCCGCTCTTCCTTCTTTCCGTTCCACATTGCTCCTTCTTCTTTCTCTTCCTCTCCCGTCTTTTTTTTTTCTTTACCCTTTCTTCTCCTTGTCTTCTTCCGTCCTTCCATCTTTCTTTTTCATTCTCCAGTTCTTTTCTCCCTCCCTTCCTTCTCATGCCTCATTTTTTCTTCCTTTCCTTCCCCTTTTGTTTCTTCGTCGTTCTCTGTCTGTCTGTCTGCCTGTCTGTCTGTCTCTGTCTCTGTCTCTCTCTCTCTCCCTCCCTCCCTTCCTCCCTCCCTCCCTACTTAATTTCCTCCCTCCTCCTCTCCTTCCTTCCCTTTCTCCCTCCTCGTTGGTATGAGGGAGAGATCAATGAAGGTCATTAGCTACCGGTATAGAGAAAAGTGGAGAGAAGAGGAACTGGAGGGAAGGCTGGAGAGTGTAAGAGGGAAGGGAGGGATGGGGTGTGTGAAACCGAGGGAGGGAGAGATTTTGAGAGGGAGAGAGAAATCTATGAGAGGGAGAAAGACGTTGAGTGAAGGTGTGATTGTTAGAGTACAAATGAACGCAAACAGCACCTGAGTTGTTGGTCCTTCCGAGACTGTTTGTCACAGATTAAGTTATAACTATGGTACCCTAAGGTACGGTATTTGTTTTGAGTCTAAGACAAGGATAGCAAAACAAGAAGCCTTTCCCCCATCCGCCAAACCCTCCAGCCAAAGCTGCAGGAAAAAAGTGAGAACCATCACCCTACTGCATAAACAAACTGTCCTGGAAATTTCACAGGAAGTGCTAAATGGAAGCATTCCACACTAGCCTACCCTGTGGGGGTAAAATTCAAAAGTTCGCAGCAATTTCGGTCTGGTCGTTCCATTTTCTTCTTTATGACCAATAGTGTGAATCGCTACCACGTGGACTCGCAGCTGAGAGAGAGAGAGAGAGAGAGAGAAAGATGAAGAAGGAAAGAACATGGAGAACAGAAAATAAATAACGGTATCAGATATAATAAAAACTAGGGGCTCCTTTTCCTCCCTACTACACACCTGTAAAATTTTGTGATGATGCTGTATTTTGAGCGGCAGTGAAGTTATCGCGGTAACAAACACACAGACCTTGACTTTCACTAATTTCGAACTCGTAGGAGATTCTTATCCCTACTACACATATGCACAATTGTGTGATGATATATTGAGCGGTTGCGAAATTATCGTGGTAACAGACACACAGACCTTGATCTACTTTCACATTATTTCGAATTCGCGATCAAATTTTTCCCCTACTACACACCAGTAAACTTTTGTGATGATAGTATGAGCGGTAGCGAAGTTATCGTGCTAAAACACACACACACACACACACACACACACACAAACACACACACACACACCAGTCCCAAACCATTCAGCACAGCATCAAACACTGACGTTCCAAGCCTCAACAAGCCGCACAGTAACTCGACTTCCAACCCAGTCCCTTCATTTTCCCCTTCCTTCTGCTCTTGCTGCTTCTTCCCTCCGGCCCAGGTTTTCCAAAGTTTCCTCGGCAAGACTCAAAGTGACAGTAAAAAGTTTTGTACTATTATGCAAGGCAGCAGCTGGAACTCTGAATATTAATGGCAAACTTAGGGCCGCTTTGGCAGGCAGGGGCACAGGCTTTTGAGGCCGTCTTCCCTGGCTTAGTTGGAGAGGGTTGGCTGTCTGGCGGGTAGGATGAATGGAGAGGTTAGGGTGGGATGGGTGGGTTAGGGTTGTGGGGTGTGGTGGGTGGCAGAGGTGACGATGTAGGGTCGTATGGGATGTGGTGGGTGGGAAGGGTGGAGTAGGGTTGGGTGGATGTTGTGGATTAGGGTGTTATTGATGGAAACAGGTGAGAGTGGATAGAGAAAAATGATATGTGTGGGTGTTGGGATGGAGGGGTGAGGTAGGGTGAATGTAGTTTGTTAGGGTTGGGGTGGTAGGCAGAAGTGAGAGAGGATAGACAGAAATGAAAAATGAGTGAGGGTGATGGAGTTGGGTAGGGTGGGGGTAAAATTATGGTGGTGGGAAGGGGTGAATTAGGTTACAGTAAATATAAATGGATGAGGATGACTGGGTGGTGTGGCTTAGGGATAGGGTAGTGGTACGTGGTTAGTGGGGATGGAGTAAAGTAAAATTAGTGTCAGTAGTAGAGTGGAGAGGATGGAATGGGTAAGTACGTTAGTGTGATAAGAGGAGATGGAATGGGTTAGGGAAGAGTGGGCAGGTGGATGGGATGGGAGGTGGAAGTAGGGTTGAGTGGAGTGAGGGCGATGGCATGGGTGAGGGTGGAGGAATGTAATGGGTAAATGAGGATGGTGGGGTGAAGTAGGATGGGGGAGATTGGGGTGTCGCGTAGGTGAGGGTGGTGAGGATGGGTGATGTGGGGGAGATGTGTGATGAGGGTTGGGTAGGTGGGGGTGGTGGAGTGAAGTTGAGTTACATAGGCGCTGTGTAATCAGTTTTTATCATGTCTGGAGGATGTGTGTGTGTGTGTGTGTGTGTGTGTGTGTGTGTGTGTGTGTGTGTGTTGTCTTTCATCCTTCTTCCTTATCCTTATCCCTTCTGCCCTTTCTCTCTCCCTATCTCCATCATTTTGCTCCCCGTCTTTGTCTTCTCTTTATCCAATCCTCCCTTTCTCCTTCCTCTTCCCGTCTCTCCCTCTTCTCCATCAGTCCCTCCCATTCCTTCACCTCCTCCTCTGACAGGAAGACTCGACCAAAATGAGAAATGGAAAATCGAAGTAGCGTTAATTCTTCCTGGAAACCTTCTGCTCTGTGATTCCAGTGGGGGGAGGGGAAGGGGATGGAGAAGCAGAGACATGGAGAGAAAGAGGGAGAGATGGAGGAGTGAGAGAGGGAAGAGAAAGGAAAACGTGTCAGTGGGAGGGACAAAGAGAGAGAGAGAGAGAGAGAGAGGAGGGGAAGAAAGACGTGGAAATATGAGTGCGGGGAAGCGTGGAAGGAACACAAAAAATCGGAAAAAGATATTTAAAAAAAAAAAAAGAGAGAACAGAGTTGGAGGGAGGGGAAAGAAAGAAATGAAAGAGTGTGGGGCAGGAGGCGGAGTGAAAGAGGGGAAGGAAGAGTAATAAATAGATTTGTTAGAAGGGAGAAGAAGGGGTGGGAGATTGAAAGAAGGAAAGGATATTGGAAGGAGAGAGAGAGAGAGAGAGAAAGATTTGGACTACGTTTTCTTCAACAGATATGCATTTCTTTCACCGTTAATGGCAGAGCACTTTGTTGGAACCATAAGATGTGTTTGGTCTGGACTGTATTCTTATGAACTTCAGAGGTTTTGTAGCTGCTGTCCTTGATTGATGTATATATTTTGTATATTATGCTTCATATATCATGGTGTTGTTGTTGTTACAGGTTCATCGGAAACCTGACACCGGTACACTCCTGGCTTTACCTACCTCTCTCCTGCAGTCAACCGTCCTCCTTTCGGGTGATAGGGAAGTAGTTTTGGGACGTTTGTATAACCTGACGGTTCAGCCACATAGTTATGTCGTTGATATCACAGGACAGCACCCATCTCCACCACTATGTGATGTCATCACTGACACACACACACACACACACACACACACACACACACACACACACACACACACACACACACACACACACACACACACACACACACACACACACACACACACACTGTATATAGTACATAACAAAGAAGATAAAAATGGCGTGCCTTATGCCGAAACACTGTGATGGGAAAGAGGTACCTGGGAGTCTCCTAAACCCCTTCAGCCAGAGGACGTAATATATTAATGTATGAGACAAGAACGCTGTATCTATTCCGGTACTCTCCGTTTCTAAAATTTTCTCCAAAGTTGAAGATAGTCGTACATAGAACGCAAAAATGTAATAAGATATTACGCCATCCGACTGAAAGGATTAACCGACGAGACTATGGCCTTGTCTCTCAGGCAGATACCTTCCCTCTCACCCTTTACTCCACCTCACCATCCATACATACACAGTTTCCCTCTTCATTCTCACGCTTTTGTTCTCCACTTCCGTAACTTTTCCCTCTTTCTTTACTCCCCTCTACTCTTCCCCTCCTTGCCGCACCCAGTCTCTCCCTCTACCAGGACTGAGGAATAAACCAGACAAGAAACGTTCAAAACTTAATCTGTTTAAATTATAAAACCGCTGACTGCGAGGGTGTCTGATCTAAATATATAACATTTTCAAAGGACATGATGATATAACAAATGGTAACTACTTCCCAATAGCATGGTCGAATTACTCTAGAGGAAACGGTTGTAAACATACTGGTAAGCTTCCAGTTAAGCGAAGCAAAGCATTTTTTCATTTCGGTTGCAGACATATGGACAAACTGTTTTGCAGTGTGATAGACTGCATTACAGTAATAAGTTAAGTCGCATCGCTATGCATCAACCTTTAATGCCCATCTACTGTACATATGTTCACAGATGAATAATACTAAAAGTTGTCTCTGCCAGTTGTTTTCATCTCATCCCGATCATGGAGAATATAACAACAGCCCAAAATAGTTATACAGTTACTGTTGCTTCTTCCTTACAGATTAAAGAACCGTAAAATATGATTTTCCGTTCATGCATTTACATTATATTTTCAAGATAGCTTTTTGTAAGCTACTTGGACTACAGCTTTATGTGATCTACATGGTAGTCCTCCCTACTTTTTCTAGCCGGCGTCGGCCGGCTTGGTGAGCCTTTTAGCTGCATTATGCTTATCTTCAGCCTCATAACTGGCATCACAGGCATAAACGTCTGTAACAAACACCATCCAAAGAGCCATTAAGTGTGCTGATGTTTGCTTTATATTTGTAAGCTCTTTCCCTTTATAAATAGTAATTGTCGTCATTGCCTCCAGCACCTCCCCATTACCTCTTTATCACCCATTTCTTTCCTTCCCATCTTCCCTCCTCCCCCATCTTTCCTCCTCCCTCTATCTTTCCTCCTCCCCTCACCTTTCCTTCTCTCCATCTTTCCTCCTCTTTCATCTTTCCTCTTCCCCCATCTACTTTTCCTCCCATCTTCCCTCCTCTGCCATATTCCCTCCACTCCCTTATTCCCTCCTCCCCCATCTTCTTACCTCATTTTCCCTCCTCCCCCATCTTCCCACCCCATTTTCCCTCCTCTCCCATCTTCCTTCCTCTCTCATATTCCCTCCTCTCCCATTTTCCCTCCTCTCCCATCTTCCTTCCTCTCTCATATTCTCTCCTCTCCCGTCTTCCCTCCTCTCCCATTTTCCCTCCTCCCCCATCTTCCTTTTTCCCCCATATTCCCACCTCCCCCATATTCCGTCCTCTCAAATCATCCCTCCTACTCTCATCTTCCTTCCACTCCCATCTTCCCTCCTCTCCCATCTTCCCTCCTCTCTCATCTTCCCTCCTCTCCCATCTTCCCTACTTCGCCATCTTCCCTACTCCCCCATCTTCCGTCCTCCGTCCTCCCCCAACTTCCCAACTCCCCCATCTTCCCTACTCCCCCATCGTCATTATTCCCCCATCTTCCCTCCTATTGTCATCTTCCCTCCTTCCCAATCTTCGCTCCTCTCCCATCGTCCCTTCTCTCTCAACTTCCCTCGTCTCTCATCTTCCCGGTGCTGGAGAGTGACGCCTTCATTTGGTGGCACCGATATAACCGAGCTGCTCCACTACCCAGTTATACAAACATTCATCAAGTCTCTTTCCATCCCCCCCAAAGGAGGATGGTGAGCCGTATGAGGAGGACAACATCAGCCTGCAGTCCACTGGGTTCACGTTCAGATGAGCCTGGGGTTGCATCCACGACTACCTACCTCCCATCTTCCTTTCCTCATCCACCCGCTCCACTCCCACACGTTTGAATTAAAATGGAGAAAATAAAATAAAAGTGATACACATTTTCACCCGCCATTTTAGACGCCCTCTGATCTGTACGACGGCTTTCTCTCTCTCTCTCTCTCTCTGAGTCAGGAACTAGTCACGTTAGCCTTCGTACAACTGAATTATTTTGATGAGTTCTGAATTATAAATGTTTTGCTTGATGAGGGAGAGAGGGGGGGGGGAGTTTGTGTGTGTGTGTAATGAGATAGATAGATGCTGTAGATAGACAGTTTGTGGTTGTTATGTTGTTCTCATTCACTATCTTGCAATACCTCCAGCGCTGCAGTTTCAGTTGGCCACACACACCCACAGCCGCCAAAATCGCAGACACTTTCCCGCTCACGTAAAACTAAATTTCAACAAAAGTGCCAGGCTGATGAAATACCATGTTCCGCGAAGTTTGTAGTGGCGTGAAATTACTAGCTTGGTGAAATTCCTATATTCGTGGAGTTTTCAGATCGTAAAATTCAGATTTGTGAAATTCCCAGATGCGTGAAATTTCCTGACTGGAGAAATTTCCATCGTAGTTAACTTAGTTGTTTATGGTGGGATGTTTAGGAAAAGAGGAGAATGATTAAGAACTAGGTGGATTGAGATAGCCTGACAAAATGGGGAAGGATGCGAAGAAGGATTGTGTGTGGTGAGAGGAAGAGGAGAATATCTTAGTCTTCAATGGCAGTCAGTAGATAGATAAATGTATTTTATAAGTAAACGACGTTAAGAAACATTCAGGTAGTTTAATGTTTGTTTCAGTCTTGATCGAGTACATTACCAGGGGATAAGTTCGCCTGCTGTCCCACTGTGTCTGCTTCACGCTTGTGTACAGTAGATCCCTCATTTTCTTCCCATACACATCATATTAAAAAGAATTATCTCTGGGTAGAAGTGCATATCAAGTCCCTTCCTAATTAGCAGTACTGGCTAGCAGAGGAAAGTAAGAAGTATGGGAGGGGATGTATTAGGCAAACTTTTGTTGCCAATTGTACGGCCAGCCGGAGTTTGCTGCCAGGAAGCTCATATATTTTGCTGTGCTGTCTTCCATAAATCAGTGTGGTAATGGTAGATTAGGGTAGTGTGGCGTTTGAGAAATTGTCTCAAAAACTGAAAGAAGCTGAAGCTTACTGACCCCTGTGGAGAGAAAAACTAACTCCTGCTGTAAAAGTAGGTCAGTAGGCTTAAGATGTTTAGGACTGCACTCGATATAAATGGGGTACAGTAGTAGTGAGATACGGTACTGTGTTATATTTTCCAGTGTAAATGGAGCAAGGGTAGTACTTCTACTAGGGTGAAACTGGGTAGCATGTTTAATGCTTTAGTTTATAGTGAGCTGGTGTAGTAAGGTGTAGCACAGGTAAGTGTGGTAGGGTGGGGTATGCTGGTGTTTTAAGACTGTACTTAATATACAGTAAATAGGTGTAGTGGGGTGAGATAGGGTAGTGTGTTTGATATTTCACTTTAAAGTGCTTCTGGCCGGCAGCTGGCCTGGTGTAACAAGCTGACCAACGAAGAAGCATGCACAATGAGAGAAAGTGTTGTTCACGCGAGCACCACGGCCACTGGCTCATCAAGATGTGCAACTGTGGTTTTTATGTTCTTACTGAAAACATTTAATATAAAATTTTCAGGCTTTGGTGATTTTTATCTTCCAGGAAGGCAAAAGATTATCTTGAATCCTGAATTTGTGAATTTCTTCGGCCACTATATAGGCAACATAGTTAAGCAGAACTCCAAAACTCATTATTCTGGGAGTTAGTGTAAATCCGGGGTTTGCGTTAATCCGGGATGGCGTATATATCAGGCCGCGTACTCCGAGTCTTGTTTAGAGAGATGTGACGCCAAATATTTCTGGACCCGCTTTTCTCTCTGTCTGGCTATTCCCGGGTGTGGCGGTAACACTGGCCACGGTGGACGATATATACAGGCGGAATGGATGTGCTGGTGGCGGCAGTTTTGTCCAGGGACAAGGTTTATGATAATGACATGACCAGGTTTTGGAGGCTTTCACTTTCTCTCTCTCTCTCTCTCTCTCTCTGAATTTTGCTCATTCTTGTGTGTGTGTGTGTGTCTGTGTGTGTGTGTGTGTGTGTGTGTGTGTGTGGTGGGTATGCGTCGAGCTACATTTGTGCTTTACACATAACTGTTTTCTATGTGTTTGATGTGAACAGTAAGTCCATAATGTAGTATACCAACAAAGAAGATTTTGTAATAAATCCTTAGCCTGCATGTGGGGTATTTTTACGAAGACTTGTTATGTATGAAGAAGCTTTATATACGAGTAATCTTTACGTTGCAAATTAAGAAATGTTAATGGCACATCCCATTATGTATATTTGGGTAATGAACTGTCTTCCTAATTTAGTTTGAAAATATTTGAACTACGACTTCATATTTTTGTTTCGTTCATGCTGTACCCAGACGATTTGTTCTCCTTCGATGTGAATTGTTGAAAAGGAGGCACTACATGCTGCCTTCATTAATTCCCTGAAGGTCTCCATTTATCTTAATAAAATCATCCGTTGGTGGCTTAATGTTTAATACAATAAAAATGTTATGTAAGTGAAGGGTACGGTACTAGTGACACTTAACCAATCTTAACTGCATCACTGCCTGATTCTGATAGTGCGACTGTTTCTCGGTATGTTCACACAACCTTAAGAAGTTATTAATTCCTCTATATGTCAAAACCTGTTGCGATTTATTGGGGCAGCTGCTTACATGCGGTCAGCAGGTCTGCTCGACCAGACAGACTGAAATTAATCAGCAACAAGAACAACAACAATACTGTATGATATTTAAATATTTCTCTATGATGCTATTGTATGTTTTTATTTCTAGTGATGTAATGTATGTATGTATATGTGTATATATGTATGTATGTAAACTTATGGATTTGTATTTTTGTGAATATTTTTCGTAGGTATGTGGTTGTTTTCAGTGAAATATTGTTTGTTATTGAATGTTTTCGTATTTGTAGCTAATGTTTGTGTTTACTCGTGGTGGTTATATTCTGTATTCATATATATATATATATATATATATATATATATATATATATATATATATATATATATATATATATATATATATATATATAATGGTTGTGTGTGTGTGTGTGTGTGCAGTAAATATTTGTGTGTGTGTGTAGTGATAGTTCATGTGTGTATTTTCATGGAAGAGTGTGTGTAAGTGTATGGGACATCACAGGCATCACTGCCATATTTTTGAGCCCCTCGTGGTGCCCGTCCTCCCCACTGACAGGATATCGGGTTTGGATTAAAGTCCAGTTGTGTCACGGCCTGCCTGTTGTTGTTCCCAGTATTTGTAATATTAGGCACGTGTTATTGCGGCGGGGTCTTGCCAGTATTTGTAATATTAGGCACGTGTTATTGCGGCGGGGTCTTGCCAGTATTTGTAATATTAGGCACGTGTTATTTGCGGCGGGGTCTTGCCGGTATTTGTAATATTAAGCACATGTTATTGCGGCGGGGTCTTGCCAGTATTTGTAATATTAGGCACGTGTTATTGCGGCGGGGTCTTGCCAATATTTGTAATAATAGGCACATGTTATTTGCGGCGGGGTCTTGTCAATATTTGTGTTATTAGGCACGTGTTATTGCGGCGGGGTCTTGGAGCCTACCCAGATGGTGGTCAAATGGTAGCATGGTGAGCTGGAGACAGGCAGGTCGCTGGTTCGATCCCAAATGTTTCAGGGAACAGTTGTAGAGATATAAATAAGTATCTTCTCGCATTAACCTTTCAACCCGAGGACATTTCTTTAACCGAGAAATGACTTTTTCAGTTTAAAGGAGAGGTCTGCTAGTGAAGGAGGTAAGGAAGGCAGTATCAAACCACTCCACTGCAATAACTCTCTCCAAATAGAATGACAATCATATAGTGGAAGTATTGAGTATAATAAGACATCAGAGTGAAAAGGTTAAGTGGTTAGAGTGACAGGATTGTAGGGTCACAGGCTGGATTACAAGTGTTGCAATTATTAATTTGAGGATGTGAACACGAGTGATACGACTGCTGGACCTCGGGAACGGGTTTACTAGTATGTGTCAAGAAGTGATGTGAAAAACGAAAAAGAAAAGGGAAATATATTAGTGCTGGCATCACGACTTTTAACTAACTCTGCCATGGTCAGGGTAACTCTTAGCACTCCATTCCAACCAACACCAAACGATGTATTTATCTGAGTTTTGCACAGGAGACTGGGGGACTTAACAACGTGTTTTTGAGGTGTTGCTGCCACTTGGCTGGGTCGCCTTGTTAATGGCAAAACAACTTGTAATGTTTTATTTTCTGACCGGCTCACTGAATGATAGTAATATTGTAGTAAAAAAATATGCATGACTTACTGAGTGACTTCTGGACGGAGAGTTATTCTTTTATTTTCAGCCACCAGCTAACGGGAGTATAGGTACGTAGGTAGGTATGTAGGTATGTAGGTAGGTAGGTAGGTAGGGAGAGAGAGAGATAGAGAGAGAGAGAGAGAGAGAGAGAGAGAGAGAGAGATGGACTGTAGTTGATACACTACAACTTAATGTTTCTGATTATGTCCAGAACATGAGCTAGGATACCCATATTCAGCCTTGTTACATATTCATTTCGTCCTCCTTACTCTACTCCCCTCCTTTCTTCTTCCCTTTTTTCCTTTGATCTCAGTTTTCCTCTCCTCCCCACCCCATTATTTCCTCGCCTCGAATCCCTCCTCTCCTTTCTTCCCGCGTATCATTTCCGTTGCTTTTCCTTTCTTTCTTGACATCATCTTCTTTATCTTTTATCATTCTTTGACTTTTCCAAATTTTCCCTTCTTTATTCTCTCAATTTACTCTTCCCCTCTCATTTCCTCTTTTTTTTTTTTTACTTTCCCTTCCCAATCTTTCTTTTATACCCTTTCCTCTCTCTCTTTTTTTTTTCCCTTTTCCTTTTCATTTCCCTCTTTCCTCATTCTTTTTCCTCTCATCCTTCTCGTTTGTGTTTCCCTTTTTTTATATTAATATAGTTTCTTCTCTCCCAGTTTCCTCGCTTTTCCCTTCTCTCCGTTCTTTGTTTCTTTCCTCTCCTTGTCTCTCTGCTTTCCTCGTCTCTTATTTCCTCTCTTTTCATTTTGTACCCTCTTCATCCTCTTTCCCCCCTTCACAATTATTCTGTCTCCTCTCCCAGCCTCTTCCCTTGTCAGCTTGCTCTTATTTGTCCTCTCCAATCCTCTTTTCTCGTCTCCTCAGCTCTTCATCTCTTTTCCCGTCCTCTCGTCTCTTCTCAGCTCTTCTCACATCCCGTCATCTCCTCATTCCTCCTCTGTTCTTTTTTTGCACCTCTCCCATCCTCTCTTTTTTTTTTTCCTCCTCTCTTCTATCTTCTCTCCCATCCTCTTGTCTCATCTCCATTCACACACTCTCATATCTCACTGGGAGGCAGTATCCTTATTGACTACGAGAGCTGATTGAATTCGTTTGCGAAGTCAGAGAAGGAAAAATAAAAACCTCGAGCCTAGGGAGGCAAGTACTGTATCCAAGTGAACAGTAGACGACTGTGTTCAGATGATAGAAATCGTAGCAGTCATAAAGATTTAGAACTACCTCAATGAACTCCTTCGTTGCCGTGGACGTATTGAGGTATTTCATTCAGAATAGCACCAGACAGTTCTGGTCAGCTAACCCAAATCCCAACAGCCAGTTGGATAACCCTTTCACTTACGGTACTGTACATGACATATTTAGTATTTATTCTTGCTGCTGACAGACAGTTTAATCGGAATAAAGGTAACGTTTCGAACTGTATGGGTTAAATGTAGCCTTCATTATCCCTTCACTACCAGACGTCTTTTAGATGTTGAACAGAACTGTCTGAAGGTTGCAAGAATAACTTAAGTATTACTGATCGTGAAGAGATTAGTTCTTTAAGTACTTTTGTTATTATTCTAAAAATAACAGACACAGGAGGTTTAGTTTATATCTTAAGAAAATAGGCAAAGAAATTACTAATCCCATTATATATCGTACCAAGCTCTTGGTTTTTTGACGGATATAGAAAGGAAATGAGGTCAGTTCTTTTTTTTTTTTTTTTCAGTTTTTTAAAGAAAAAAGAAAAGCATGTAGAAAATACAAAAGTGCATTCAGTATTAATCGGATAAATGCAACTCCTGAACCATTTGAACTAAGATGAAAATAGAAGGAATAGGAAGATCAGTTTCTTATTTTTCTTTCTAACTACTGAATGCAAAAATCAATGTAAAAGTAAAAGTAAAGAGTTATGCGGTAAATGTATATCCTAAACCTACTGGTAGATAATTACAGAAAAAGTGAAGAGAATGGCAGGGTTAATTTATTTCTCGTCTTTATAATTTAGGAAAACAAAAATTCTGAAAAAAAAAAGTATTATAAGAGATCAGTGCAAATAAACGTAACATCTAGACCACTTGCCAGAGAAGGAGACCGAATTATACAGAAAAAAAAGTCGGCTCCTTTTTTTCGCTAACTTTAGAGGAAGGAAATTCATCATGATATTATTTTGAATCTTGATTTAAATGTCAGGGGCATTATCCTCTGTCTGGACTAAATGGCCTAAGTTAATTAGTTAAGGCATCATTCATATTAATCCTATAGAATACGCTAAGCTAATTGAGGCTTCTCATAATTAAAGAAGTCGTTAACGTGAGGATTTGAGTAGAAGTAATTACTTTGTGTTGAAAATGTTTTAGATGTAAAACCTTCGACTACAACTGTTTCTCTCCAGTAAACGAGGTGTATGGAATGTAAGAGGACTACTGGGCCTTGGGAGCAGGCTGTGAAGCCTATGCCCAGAGTCAAGCACATAAAAAAAAAAAAAAAAAAAAAGGAACGTTTTTAACCCACGTAACATTCCTCGCTGTACCTGCTGCAGAGAAATGAATACTTGACGTAGGTTCTGGTGCATTTGATTCCAGGGAATGATCTCGGAAAATATTCTTGCGATTTGAGCCTAAATAAAAACTCAGTGCAGTAACAGCAGGAAGTGTACTGTGAAGAGTACATGGGTAAGAACGTCTTAGAGTGGCATGAAGGAATGTAGATGTGATGAGATAGCAGAGCTGTAAGGCATTTAACCCTTTCAGTATGGTGACATTGTACCAGCAGGCTGTTTTATTCAGCTGAGGATATAACTCTTATTGTAAAGGGGTTAACCTCTTCCACCATTGCTATATTCTTGCCACCCCTACATGATTGTATTTACACGAGGAAACTTTTCCACCTGCAACAATTACATGGAAGCCTAATTACCTCCTTAAGTATTAAAGTTGAAAGTAATTGTTGGATACAGTGGTAATTATAAGTACTTCATCGTACCAGACGGTTTGATCCTAGGCAAGCGTACGTGAAGGAGGGCGACTTGGACTGGCAGGAGGGACTGGAGGTGGTAAATGATAGAAAGGCTGGTTTGTATTTTTATAGCGATCACCCTGGATGAACTCTGGCTTTGTGCGTCTAATAATACATTGGCAGATTTAAATCTTGCACAGGAGAATGGAAAACCTGTGTGTCACTTTACTCATAGAAGTCCACCACGATTTTTTTTTTTTTTTTTAATTATGGCTTAGATTACTATCGGAAGTTTTCTTCTTGGTCACGTTCATACTTTTCTGTTACTAATATTGGTATGTTATTGTTGGTGTTTGTTCCTTGTTCTTACTGATATATTATGAGATTCACCTAAGCCAAGGAGAATACGTCCCATACACTAAGCCGCTGGTGTCGGCTTTGGGAAGGAATTCTCTTTATGAACAGTTCACAAATACTTTTTGTTAACATCTTTAATACCATGACGAATTTTATATCATGGTTGCCCACAACTTTTTTTTTTTTTAATTTATTTATTACTTTGGGCGAATCTTATTTCTGTGACGGGGTGTTGTGGACTGGTGATGGTGGAGTGGTTAGTTGGCTGTTGTTCGAAAGGACGGTAGTTCGATCCCAGAGAATAGTTTAGTGTATGGAATATTGTTTATAGAGAATTTCCTAATGTTCCACAAGTCCCATCGACTTGTTATAAAAGCACCCCCGCTAGTAATACTGCACAATCCCTGAATGCAACAGCCCCGGCGTGTATTCAAAACGGACGGTGGGTAATGAGTATGAGGATCTAAGTACTGACATAATGAAGAAGGACGCTGGGTATGAGGATCTAAGTACTGACATAATGAAGAAGGACGCTGGGTATGAGGATCTAAGTACTGACATAATGAAGAAGGACGCTGGGTATGAGGATCTAAGTACTGACATAATGAAGAAGGACGCTGGGTATGAGGATCTAAGTACTGACATAATGAAGAAGGACGCTGGGTATGAGGATCTAAGTACTGACATAATGAAGAAGGACGCTGGGTATGAGGATCTAAGTACTGACATAATGAAGTGTGTCACGGAGCACCACCGCTGAATGGAATTTTAAGTCTGTGCTCAGAGTCAGACATACAAAAAAAAAAATAATAATGATCGTGACCACTGGATTAACTGTGGAAAGGGGCGTGTACTTAGCTAGACATGTGATAAATGTGGCTCGAGAGATGCGGGATAGTTAGGATATGTAGATAGGAAAACAGAAGTAAATATGAAAGATGAGTAGATTGACTGAAACATAGACAGGTAGATAGATAGATGGATATAGATAGATAGACAGATACATAGGAAGACTTTTTTTTTTTTTTTTACGTGTCCGACTCTGGGCAAAGGCTTCAGGGCCTTTTTCTCGGGGGCAGTGGCCTATCCCAAGGCCCAGTAGTCCTCCTACACCTTCACATGTCATCATTTCGGCGCTAACGCCCACCATCCATATTGAATACATGCTAAGGCTGTCTCATACAGGACTGGTGTATTGGTATTAGCGGGGGTATTTTTACGACATGTCGGCGGGTCATCTGGTAGATCAGGAAAGTCTGCTTTTAGGAAATTCAAATCCTTAAACTGTTCCCTGCCCCAGCCGGGAATCGATTCTGGGTCCATTAGGACTGCAGGCCGCAGGAGAACATGCTGATGGATGAAAAAGGGTTATAAAAAGTAGATGCGAATGGACACAAAGAAAGCATTTCAGTAAACGGCAAGATAGATGGATAGATAGACGTATAAGTAAATGCGTTAATAGATAGATATATAAAAGGATAATACATTGATGCATATCGTACATATTGAGAGGCAGAGAAAAGACAGAAGCGTAGATTAAAATGTTCAAAAGCTTAATTTGTTGAGACTGATTTGCATAACACGAGGGTATATGGGGAATGGTGAAGGTTTGTGCAATATTGAAAACAAATTTTGCATGATTTTGTTGATGGGAGAGAGAGAGAGAGAGAGAGAGAGAGAGACAGACAGACAGACAGACAGATAAAAAATAGATAAAAATATTCGAAAGACATTAAAAATAAGTTTAAAAAATAAAGGAAACAAAAACAAAATACGAAAAGAATAAGGAGAGAGAGAGAGAGAGAGAGAGAGAGAGAGAGAGGCCCAGATTGTGAATAATGGAGTTATCGGTTGCAGGGGAAGAACTTTTACAGTGGGGAAACCCAGATATTCTCTCTCTCTCTCTCTCTCTCTCTCTCTCTCTCTCTCTCTCTCTCTCATTTTCGCAGTCACATGCATTATCACAAATTCACTCACGCCCAAATTAGACTTTTCTTGGCATTAATTCACTCACACATACACACACACACACACACACACACACACACACACACACACACACACACACATATAGGACTACATAATAGATAGATAAATAAATAGATAGATAGAGAGACAGATAGAAGCAGGAAGTCAAATGATGAGAAGGTGTTGTGTTTGCGAGAAGCGAGCAGCGCTAAACGCTTACACGGAGGAAAGCTGACGACAGCGGCCAGTAAGGAGATGATGCAGTTAGCTGTCAGCAGTCCTCTCGTGAGAAAGTTCTGTTGCCATGAGGAACATACGTGACACACACACCCTACTACACCAGATTTTAGGAAAGAGAGTTTAGAAGGAGACAAGCGACCCTAGAGAGAGGTCGAGACGGAGATTAGCCTTAGAACAGAGAGAGAGAGAGATAGCGAGACAGGGAGGTAGCTACCCAGGACTTATACTATTATACCTGTTTAATATTTCCAAGACAAATAAAAATAGTCCCATACTATTCTTTACCTCTCCCGTCACTACATGACATCTGGTGGGGAAACTACTACAAGATATAAAAGCCGCTCGACCACAAGTCTAAAATATACTTCTCTACAAGTAACTACAAAGTCTTTATGACATTTGGTAGCAGTGAACGTATACGAACCTCGTCTACGAATCAACATTAAATTCCTACAAAATATCAAGATTGACAACAACCAACAATATCAGCTCCTGCCCCCTCCGTCTCCCAGATCATTACGCTGATGCAGAGGTCAAGAGATCACTCGACGCCTTGCAGGTAGCTTAACGACAAACCAGCAAATCTGCGGACATCGTCTCCGAATTAAAAGCAAATTTCTACAAAAGCAACCGAGACTACAAGATTAGCTTCAGTTCTACAAAGTCTACAGCCATCTACAATCAACTACAGCCATCTACAATCAACTACAATTAACAACTCTACGTCGTCTGTATAATCTTCTACACGCACCTACAAGAAGCGGCAGTCTTCATCCCACAACGAGTAAATCACAAGAAAAAAGGACCAAGAATACATCAAGAAAGAAAGAAAACAAACAAACAAACGAAGAGTGAGAGACGACTCACAACTCATAACCACCAGACCTCACCCTCCTCTCTCTGCTACATCCACCAAACCCCCAACGCTTACGCAGGTGTGAAGAGGTCAATGCACGCAGCAAAACACCAAGTCCATATTTACAACTCATCTTACTCACTCGTCTTCACTCAAGTTACTCATCGCTACTCATTCACTCACCACAGCTACCAGTGTGGGAAGCCGACGTCACCATGTGCTGAGATGACATCACAACGCGAGTCTGCCATGCCAAGCAACGTGTGACTGACACCAGGCACTTCTCACCCACTACTCATTACTCATTATTCACATAGCTCCTACTCATATTCACTTATTTTCACAGTTAAGTTGGAAATTCGACGTTCTATGTTGAGGTTTGCCTGGGACAGCCATTAACCACTACAAATACCAGGCCATGGAGTTTCCTGAGTAATATCGTCCATCAACACACCACTAGAATTATCAAGAGATCTTCAATCAAACCTGTATTTTCTTCCGAGATCGACTTTTGTATCGACACACCTCTACGATCTGTATCAAGTGGGTAAAATTATACTTGCTCATTTCTTCTCAGTGCTAAAATTAGCTATATTCAACTTATTTAATCATCTAGTTTGCTAGGACATAAATAAACAAGAGGCGTATTTCATAACATCATATCTTAATGACAGGAATATTTTCGCAACCACCCACGTTAATACCAGATGACACACAAATTGCCACAACATCAGACTCACAATTAAGAGACAGCCCACCCATTGTACAACCCACACCACACGTTATAGATAAGGAAACAAATACGGGAGTTTCGGATGATGAGTGGGAAACCCCTTCAGACGTTGAGAGTATCGACTTCGCAGCTGCCTTAAATACGTATGCCAATATACTTAACAGGGTTCACCGGTCCGGTCATACATATTCTACCATTCCCTCACATAACGATAAACTCGTACAAGTTGAATTAACAGGGCAATCATTAAATATGAATCAAGAAACAAATACTGCTGATCTAAAAACCACACCTCACGTTTTTGTGTATCACGAGGATAAGACTGCCCCAAAATTCTCTGGCACAGACAAGGATCGCATTGATGTCATTTCATTAATCAGTCAGTGCGAACAAATGTTCATCAAGCGCCACATACTAGATGAACAAGAGAAAATTGCTATTTTTTCATCTTGCATAAGCCAGGAAAGATGTCCAGCAAGCAATTTATTGCACTCCGATAAGCTACATCGTGCTAGGACATATGATGAATTTAAAACTGAATTTCTGAAGAAATTTTCTGGAGGTATGAACTTCTTGCCAGGTATAATTCCAGAATTACATAAAATTGTAGATCTTGTAAGGGAGCACACTACAAACCATGTGCTCAGTGAAATAACTGCTGATGTCTCCACAATCAAGAGAACCCTATTAGCTACTCTGGAGAATTCTAAGTGGATAACAGATGATGGAAAGATGTCCCCAGACCTCGTCGTGGACATCATTGGTTATGTAGCTGCCTTGTGTAAATTACCTGATAGAACCCTGAAGATCGCCAAAACAATTGCGTACACCCCGGGAATGTGCTTACTAGACTTAATGAACGAGGTAGAGATGCAGTGCAGTAAAGCAGGTGTGGTCGACACACATGCACATTCTGGTAGAATCAGGGTACCTGAGACAGTATCAGCTGTGAAAACATCAACACCGGCCCCAAACAGAGAACAAAATCGATCGCGACCTGAAATGAGGCAGCCCAAACAAACAAAGACGCCTAGACCTCGTTCCCACACGCCTTCCTACAGGCAGTTTCATAAGTTTTCGCGCAGCCCGAGCAGGTCTCGCGCTATAAACAACACTTTTTATGGGAAATCACCTCGTAGGTCACAGTCAAGGGATAGGTCCATTCTGTGTCATTACTGTGCAAAACCAGGACACACAAGGTATGAATGCTTTATCAAGGCAAAAGAGGATAATCAAAAGACACAAGGGTTTGGTCCTTACTGTAGGCATCATAGATACCAAGGGCACTGGACTAGTGATTGCAAAACAGTAGAAAAATTGTGTCCATGTTCAAATCGGGGGAAGACCAAGTCATGACAAAAAACGAACAAACGTAAAGAAGAACAAGGTTAAACTTCACATAGGAGGCATGTTGGGAAATGAGTGTATCTTGATACCAGCTGTATGTGAGGATCAAAACGTTTCCTTATTTTTAGATACAGGCTCTCCAGTGAACTTAATAACACATGAAGAACTAAATAGAATTCTTAAAAATAAAAAGAAAGTAACTTTTCTGGATGAAGCTGATTTAGAATTAAACACAGTAGATGGTCAAGAGATTACAGTAAAAGGTATGATAAGATTAAATCTCAGTTTCACAGAAACTACAAGACCATTCTCTGCATTGTTCTATATCGTTGAAAACTTAGCAATTAAAGCTCATATGTTACTGGGCTTAAGATCCATGAGAACTGAGAACATAACTATACTCCCACAAATGAATGGAATAGACTTTGATAATGAATTTATAGAGGAAATACTTTCAGAGCCCTCACCGATTGGTAGAAGAGAGCCAAAAAGAATTGGTAATATTAAAGGCTTTAACAAACATACACAAACAGATGAGTGTATAGATCCACTTACACCAGCAACCCCATCCTCCAGAATTAGTGACCCAGATAACAGTACTGATTTATCAATTTTTCCAGCCCATCTCACTAATGATTTGGTTATACCACCTAATTCATACATGAAGGTTACCATAAAGAGCAAATTACGGAATAGTACTGTTCTTGTCTTAGAAGAATTATGTAAAGTAAAGGGATTGTCAGTAGAAAACGCATTATGTCATACGAACGACGAAGGGCTAACTCAGATATTCATTATTAATCACATGAATGGGGAAGTTCAGTTGAAGAAGGGAACTTGCATAGTTAATATTGAAAAATGTTTCGCCCCTGTGAAGGAAATAAATATTGGTGGAGTAACAAGTGAGATCAAATCTACGGATAGAGAAAGAATAATAGAGAATTTAATTCACTCAGGTGAATTTGACGAAGAAAATGATTTGTTAACCCTGCTGGAAACACACAGGGACACCGTAGCCTTGCCCGGAGAACAATTAGGGTGTACTAACTTGATTAATCACATGATTAATGTGCACCCAGAAACACCACCAATTTTCGTACCAGCTTATCGCATACCACACTCCCAACGTACACTTGCAAATCAGTATGTCGATGAAATGTTAAAGCTTGGAATTATTGAGCCTTCAGTTTCTCCGTGGAACGCTCCCCTTTTCTTTGTGCCCAAGAGAAATGGAGAAATGCGTGCGGTAGTAGATTACCGTAAACTAAATAATCACACCATCCCAGACAGATTTCCCATGCCATTGCTAAGTGATGGTCTACAGAATATTGGTCCTGAGAATAATATATTCTCGACCATCGATCTCCTAAACGGATACTATCAGATTCCGGTATCTCAGGAGTCACGTAAATACACTGCCTTTTCAACAAACAGAGGCCATTATCAATATACAAGAATGCCAATGGGACTGAGGACAGCCCCCGGTACGTTCCAGCGTCTTATGAATTACGTATTGTCCGGAATTTTAGGACAAGGAATATTTGTTTATCTTGACGATATTATTATCGCAACGAAGAATATTAAGGATCATCTCAGGAAATTAGACTTACTCTTACAAAAGCTTAGTGATGCTGGATTAAAAATTAAACTTTCTAAATGCAAATTTTGCTTTAAGGAAATAAATTTCTTAGGCCACAAATTAAGTTCTGATGGTATTCACACCACTGATGACAAAATACAGGCAGTGAGAGATTTTCCTGAACCCACTACGACTGACGAAGTTAGACAATTTTTAGGTCTGGCTGGGTACTATAGGTCCTTCGTACCACAGTTCTCTCATATAGCCTTCCCTCTATTCCAACTACTCAAAAAAGATGCTGTATTCCAATGGGAAGAAGAACAAAAAGGGCATTTAACAATCTAAAAATTAAACTAACGAATGCACCTTGTTTAGCATATCCAGATTACACGAAATCATTTCTTATTTGTACAGACGCATCAGTTAAAGGATTAGGGGCTGTACTGATGCAGGAAGATAAAAGAGGAAAGAATCAACCAATTGCATTTGCCAGCAGACAAACAAGAGGTGCAGAGAAAAATTATAGCACTACAGACTTAGAGGCACTTGCAGTGATTTTTGCATTACAAAAGTTTCGAGATTTGGTATATGGTTACGAAATCCACTTATTCACCGACCATAAACCACTGGTGGGTATGTTTAAAGAAAAACTCCTTTCTGGGAGGAGAGCAAGATGGAAATGTACAGTTGCAAACTACAATGTACAAATACATTATATACAAGGTAAAATGAATATAGTAGCTGACGCATTATCTAGGAACCCGAACACAATTCAGGTCGCGGCGTTAGATCTCAAAGGAAATATCCCAAACCACGAGGATATCGCAAAGGCACAAAGACTTGACCCAGTATGGTCAAAAGTAATATACAAGTTAGAAAGTGGAGATGACATACAATTACCCAAACTTCATGTCCCACTTGAACAATTCACAATGGTCAATAATACATTATACAAAATTAACTCTAAACAACCAAAACGCCAAAGAAATACTAACCAGTTGGTAGTACCTAATGACATGATACCCCAAGTATTACGAATGATACACGACAGCCCACATGCAGGACACCCTGGAAAGGATAAGACATTCAACCAAGCCCAGCTATTATATTACTGGCCTTCATTACGAAGAGATATACACAATCATATAGACAGATGCGAATCATGTGCGAAACACAAAGGATACCCAATCACACCTGCACCGATGGGTAATTACCCAGTACCACATCAACCATGGGACGTTGTCGCTGTTGATTTACTCAAGATGCCATTATCATACAATAATAACCTATACTTATTCGTAGCAACGGATCATTTTTCCCGTTATGTCATTTTAGCTCCAATTAAAGATAAGACAGCAGAGACAGTAGCAAAGGCAATAACAGATAATGTAATATGTCGCTTTACTACCCCAAAGGTATTAATAAGTGATAATGGAGGAGAATTTAATTCTGAGATCTTACAAGAAATATGTAAACAATACAACATCAAAAAGGTTAACGTTTTGGCCTATCACCCAGCATCGAATGGGTTGGTAGAGAGACAAAATAAAAAGGTATTAGATGTGCTACGACACATTCTCAGTGAAAATTATGCAAGCTGGGATGATTGGATTCCCAGAGTAGAGGCCTCCATTAATGGGTCTATAAATAAATCCATTGGTGACACACCACATTTCATTATATATGGCACAGATAAAAAATTACCATATGAGCTCCTAGAAGGTGACAGCATGCCTATATACAATTACGATGATTACTCTAAACTCCGTTTACGTGAATTCCAGGACATTCACAAAAGAGTGCAAAAACAATTAACGATGTCCAAGGAAGAAATGACGGAGGCATTTAACAAATAGGCAAAAGATTCACCTATCAGCTTAGGAGACATTGTTTACGGAGTCATTCATACGAGAGACAATAAATTATCCCCTAAATTTGAGGGCCCATACAGAGTAATTAACATAAAGGCAAACAAAGTTTTAATTAAGTCACTTTCAAGTGGCGAGGAAAAACAAGTTCATATTGACCATTTAAAACGAGTTTCAAGGGAATTATCACATAATTATTCAGCCTCGGATACAACCGAACAGGTGAACGTACCTCAAGAAACCAAGCAAGAACACAACAATGATTACAAAAAGAAATTAAGGTCATATACCAAACAATCGAACATAGGTGCAACTATTCCAATGAAATCTACAGTACATCATTTACGAGAATTAAATATCGATTTAAACTCCTTCTATAAATGAAATAACAGCCAACCGTAATGCACATCATCACTATCATCAACCACAGCTTTATAGGAAATTAATAGATTTTTTTTTCGGTAGGTTACGATGAAGGGACTTATGCTATGGATTCTCCTATACATAGTAAGAGTATATGCGCACCTAGACCCCAAGCATATAGTACGACAAGGATGCCTCATAGCTCCAACGGCCACGACTACAATCGTCAAGGACGTCATGAGTACTGAAATAAGTCTAGATTACTTGTATGACTTACCTACTTATATAGAAAGACTTGCGACGCCGATGCGAACTCTGGACTTCAAGATAGGGAATTATGTTTCACAATCACATATCACCAAGGAAGTGGATGAAATGGTGAAGTTAGCGAAATGGAAACTAGAACAGGCGAAGTCAACTATGCTCGTCATGATCCAAGATCTCCCATCTTATGGAACAGAGGTGCTGAGCGACAGGAACAACATCACACGTACTCGCCAAAAGCGCGGTTTGTTCGATCTGGGCGGCGCAATTCTTGGGAACATCTTTGGATTGGCTACAGAGGATGACCTTAAAGAAATAAACAAAAAATTTAATAAGATAGCTCAGGTACTAACATACCAAGATAAATTCATCACAGGACAGAACTCGGCAATGAAAACAATTGTGAAAAATCTGAAACAAGCAGAAAACGTAGCTCTCGAGAGTATAGATAAAATAAATGACTTGGAGGGTAACGTTACCCTTTTCCAGCACTTCTCCATCATCACAGAACATATTGACACGATTCTACTACAATTAGAGAACACTAGAGATCATTTCAGGGCACTTATGCAAGGAATTTCGAATGCTGGTGATGGCAAGATCACAAATGACTTACTCCCAGTTCATGAGCTACGTCAGATAGTTAGTCAAGGCATACATAAACATAAATTGAAGCCCTTGTTCCGCAGTAGGGAATTTATGCAATATTACCCGTACTTGGAAGCAACACTAACACCAACATCAGTGATAGTTCATGTACCATTCATCACGGAAGACCTGTTCACAGTATACCAAATACACCCCTTCCCCTATAGAAACAACAACACTTTAGTCATCATCAACATCAACACAGACACCGAACTCATCATGGTCTCCAAGAGACGAGACACTGTCACTTTCGCAAGTGAGTCAACGATTGAGCGAAAGTGCCGCACATCCTTACATGCTGTTCATCTTTGTCCTGCGTACATTTTCACGTTTCAGCCTACTGATACGGTCCCTTGTGAAATGGCTATCATCAGCAATAACAATATTCATCATCATTGCAACTTCACTTTTGCTCCAGATAAACTTGTACACCATCAACGCATTGGACACTCGCAGTTTTTTTATTTCCCTCATAACACATCAGTTTACATAGTCTGTCCAGATATACCACCATCTCATACATCAGCCTCAGGATTATACATAGCACCAGACTACTGTGCGGTATTTACACCATCCATGTCTACTTTTTCCACCATCAATCACTACGCCATTATCAATCAAACACACAAACATTTCCACCCACTGCCTGATATGGACTTAAACATGAGCACAAGTATTAAGCTGACTTCACCTAAGTTTGAAACTATGCAGCTGTTCAATGAAACTATGAAGCCCTGGGAAGATTTGAGTTTGAGTATGTTCAACCCATATTATGTGTATAGCCAAGCACCTTCTGTCTTTATAATTATCTGCATTGTGGTTGCAGTATTGCTGTTGGCCATGCACAGAATGCATGCAAGAATTGCTAATTTGGAGTCATTGTTTAGTGGGGGGAGAGTTAACATCACAGTTAACCACCCTGAATGAAGTGTATATATTTTGTATATAGTATTAATTATATATATAAAAAAAAAATAATAATAATAATAATAATAATAATAACACAAAGAAGAATGACCCATATATGACAAACCAGTACCATTATCTTTGAATGAAATATTAATAACTCTTACAATAATCTTAATTTTAAACTATTTTTATTCTTGCATGTATGCAATTCACTATAATACCCCAAGTACATACTGTATTACAGTTAAATAATTTACTTTAATGCATTTATTCCAATATGTATTCAACTTATTTAAAATGTAATATTACTGAATAATCACTATTTACTATGAATAATATATGTATACAATATTCATACAATTATGTTACTTTACAATATTATGTATTTCACTTAATTAGCTTATAAGTTCATTATAATGTGTATGTAGTATGTATTAATATATTATAACTATTAAATGTCGATGGTACGCCATTTTCGCGCGGCCGAGCAAATATAGGACTACATAATAGATAGATAAATAAATAGATAGATAGAGAGACAGATAGAAGCAGGAAGTCAAATGATGAGAAGGTGTTGTGTTTGCGAGAAGCGAGCAGCGCTAAACGCTTACACGGAGGAAAGCTGACGACAGCGGCCAGTAAGGAGATGATGCAGTTAGCTGTCAGCAGTCCTCTCGTGAGAAAGTTCTGTTGCCATGAGGAACATACGTGACACACACACCCTACTACACCAGATTTTAGGAAAGAGAGTTTAGAAGGAGACAAGCGACCCTAGAGAGAGGTCGAGACGGAGATTAGCCTTAGAACAGAGAGAGAGAGATAGCGAGACAGGGAGGTAGCTACCCAGGACTTATACTATTATACCTGTTTAATATTTCCAAGACAAATAAAAATAGTCCCATACTATTCTTTACCTCTCCCGTCACTACATGACATCTGGTGGGGAAACTACTACAAGATATAAAAGCCGCTCGACCACAAGTCTAAAATATACTTCTCTACAAGTAACTACAAAGTCTTTATGACACACACACACACACACACACACACACACTGTCTCCAAAGGAAGAGCATTATCATTTCCACTTAGCTCTGTTCTCAGTAATCTTCTGTCTTGCTTGGTCTATTTTCCCATCTTTACACATTGTTCACCTTTAACAAAGCCGTCAGTATACCCGAACACTGTTATATACATTTTTAAAAATTGATTTATTCTTCCTGGCGGCCGTATTTTCACATCCTAGTATTATAATTTCTCAACTAACATTCTCATTTGCTCATACTTCTCATGGTAAATATGTTTAATCTGTGGCCCATTTTTGCTCTATCTCTCTTTTTTTCTTATATATAATTTTTTTTACTGTTCCCTCAACTTGATCTTCTTCCACTCATACCAAAGAGAGAGAGAGAGAGAGAGAGAGAGAGGTACCGTATCAAGCCACTATCAGTAGGGGTTGTGGCAGTGCTATACCTCGTACATAATGGAGGGACGCTGTGTTATCGGATTAGTGTGATTAACAGATCAGGCCAGGCTTTGTTCACCACCCTCACACCCTCCACCACCACACACAAAGATAACTCTCTCTCTCTCTCTCTCTCTCTCTCTCTCTCTCTCTCTCTCTCTCTCTCTCTCTCTCTCTCATTGCCAAACATAATATAAAGACGAAGACCGATGTGGTTTTGGGGAAAGCTTATACATTTCTTGAAGCTCATCAGCCTTCCTGCGTTCACACACATTCATATATCACCACTTTGGCAGTAATTCCCACCGTCCATACTGAATACATGCTCGGATTACCTTCTTGCGTTGGGTGACGGTGTTCACCAAATTGTTTTTGACATGTTAGTGGGTGGATGGCTAGTTAAGATTTTTTAACTGTCTGAATCATAAACTGTTGCCTGCTCTTGCCTGTCATTGATATATCATCCCCGCATACTGCAGCCATATGCTACAATCCGTGTGTGCCACCCCACCCACTAGAGGAGCAGAATGGAGAGTATTGAAAGAGGAAGGAGAAGACTTGTAAGTATAAACGGGTAGAACAGAAGAATGAGGAAAAATAGGATGGAAGAAGAGCTGAGAGGAGTAAATAAGAAGAAAGACTGAGAACTGAAGACGAAAAAGGAATTAACGGGCAACAAGAAAGCAAGAAACGGAATATAGAATGAAAACAATTATGGAATAGGGTAAAAAAAACAATCAAGCAACGAATGGCTGAACAAATAAAAATAGGCGGGGAGTGAGAGAAACAAAGAAAGATTCAGATAAATAAAAATGAACACGCTTGAAGAAGAGAATAGAGTGAAAGAAGTAAACAGGATGAAAGAAAGTGGTAAATAAAAAAGAGAGGAAGGATTATACCCGACCATTTTTCAAAGGGTGAGATAGGACGGGGGTGAGAGCTGATAAAGGACGGAGATAAGGGTGGCGGGAATTGAATCTTGGTGGGCCGCAGGGGACGAGAGAGAGAGAGAGAGAGAGAATAATAATCGTTTTGTAAAGAAAGCATAAAGGAAATCATCATCATCATCATCATCATCATCATCCTTCTGTTCCAGCTGACGCCAGACGCTTTTATTCAGCAAAGAGTAATTCATGGCAGTCTGAAAGTGCCATTAACCTTCTGTTGGTGGGGAAACCTTAATGACTTTATTTAGGTGAGAGTGAGTCATAGGAACTTGAGAGCGTTAAATCCCAACCCAAGCATTGCTGACGATAATAATATTCCACCACACCATATTATTGCCGGATTATCTTCCTTTGCCAGTCATTACAGCACACGTCATGAGTAGGAGGTCAACACAGAGCACGTGCTTCTATTTACATCACGTGAGAGCACACGCACACGTGACTCAAACACGTGGCCGCACATGCACTCTGCTCCATAATGCAAATAATTTTCTTACGGACGGTCGGAACGACTCTGGTATTTTTTTCCAGCTGACCCCAGATGATATTATTCGGCAGAGGGTAAATATCAGTGTCAGTGCTAACAGTGCCATTAACCCTGTCATGGTCGGGACAACTCTGTTATTGTATACATCTAACGTCAGACGGTATTAGTTAGCTGAGAGTGAGTTATAGAAGCCTCAGTGTTTACTCCTTCGTTGCAGTGATACTTTTATTGACGTTTTTTCTGGCTGCCTCCAAGCGATAGTAATTATTACATTGGGAAAGACCTCTCGTGTTGAAGGGGTTAAAGAAGGATATATCTAACCTAAGCACGAAAAATATCTTCTTGGGTCAATTAAATCATCTGCAGAGCCAAAGAAGTGTGTGTGTGTGTGTGTGTGTGTGTGTGTGTGTGAGAGAGAGAGAGAGAGAGAGAGAGAGGAGGTGATGACATACAGACAGCCTGACATGGAGAGGGTGGAAGCAATCACTGTAAGAGTTACCTTCCTTCCTCTCATATCTCTCCTCTTCCCTTTCTCTTCCATTCTCCCTCTTTACTCTCTCATCTTTCCGTTCACCCCTACAGTTTTTCTTCTTTTATTTTCTACATCCTTCCTTCCTAACTTTTCATTTTAGTCTTCTGTCCCTTCTTTCTTTATTATCTTATCCTTTAACTAGTCTGTCTTTTCCATTTTATACTAATTTTATTTTGCCCCCTGTTATCCTTCCATTTCACACTTTCTTTCCTCTTCCATATCATGCTCTTTCCCTAATAGTTCCCCTTACCTGTTGTTTATTTTTAATCTCGTTTTATTTATTTGTTTGTTTGGTATATCTTATACATTATTTCTAATTTCGAAAACAGTTATGTGACTAATTAATAAAACCAAGTACGGGAAGGTATAGTCCAGCTCCTGGATTATGACGGTTAATAGTAAAACAGTGTGAGGAGAGGAAATGGTTAGACAGCATTACACTCCACATAACACCATTGACAACGAGGCACAGGCAGCACACTTCTTTAACCCATTCAGTATGGTGACCTCTGTTCTATACTTATTCTTGCCACCTCCAGACGATTTTATTTAGCTCTGGGTAGGCTTTTCGATGTGGAGGGGTTATATACAGTCTTAGTTAACACCTTCACTGCTAGAGAGCCTTCGAGAGTTGAAGAAAATCGTCTGGTAACAGCAAGAATACATTACAAAACTGTGTCATGTGTGTGAATAATTATGCAAAATATTGTGGGATGGACTTTCTCTTAGCGATCTCTGGCTAAATGTTACGTACTATATGGTTTTCCTAATAATATCTGCCTCTGTCCACTGTATTAGGTTTCTCGTGATATTATCTGTATTTGTCTACTATATTTGTCCATTATACAGGTATTATGTTTCTTCCATTATCTCTCTCATTCTTTTCTTTTTTTGTCCACAATATTATGTATTTTCCCCAGTATTTATCTAATTTTTTCCACTGTATTTTCTTTCTCTTAATAACACCTGAAAGTTTGTGAGGAAGTGCAGGGACGGTGACAGACTGAATGGGAGAGTGTGTAAGAGTGAGGAGGGTGGGAGAAAGAGATGGAGATGGAGAATGAGTTGGAGAGATAGGAGACTGGGAGACTGACTTTGATAATGTGTTAGTGTGAGAGATTGCCCAGGAGACGATATTGAGTGAAATGGATAGGAGGAGGAAAGGGAGATTTAGAACAAGATGGAAGGATAAGGTGAGAGAATATTTGTATATGCCACTATGTATGTACAGTATGTATGTATGTATGTATGTATGTGAGGGTGGTGTGTCGTGAGAAGGGTCGTTACTGTGTAGGAACAAATACATCAGGAGGTGCTTTTGTCAAGACCACCTTTCAGCAGGAAGGGTCGCGCAGTGTAGATGGATAGATAAATAAATAAATAGATAAATAGGTAGGTAGGTAGACGGATAGGCAGACAGACGTATAGACATTTTTTAATAGATATGGACTGACAGATAGAAAAACAGACAGATCGATATATATATATATATATATATATATATATATATATATATATATATATATATATATATATATATATATATAGGTTGATAGATAAATGACGCATACATAGGTTGATAGATAGATAAACTGGTTGATTGAGATAAACATAGATAAACTGATTGACTGACGGAGATAGACAGAGATAAACTGATAGATAAACAGATAGATTAATTGTCTGAAAGATAGATAAGTGGTTGGATAGGTAGACAGATCAGACAGAAGTTCTTGTTAACCCAGGGAGAAAGGAGTTAAATTTGGTGTAGTATCTCAGAGTACAGTGACACAGTGGTGATGTTGGTCTATCTGTCTATCTATTGCCAGACGCCATAATTCCGTAAGGGGTGGCCATTTGACTCTTGAGTTATTTGTTTTACGGGGAGGGGCATTAACCCTGCACCAACCCACTTGCTGACACGTAGGGAGCACGTATGGTTTGGGTATATGGTTACCACCCAGCGTTGTAAATGGATTCTTGGCTTACAGGAAACCATTTGGCTTGTCACTCAATGTAAAGCCACCTGTAAAGGAAAGAAAAGCAATAAGAAGTGACAGGAAAGATGGGAGAAATAAGAAGAGAGGAGGGCAGGCACAAAAAAAAAAAAAAATGATAAAGTCTAAGGAAGATGTAGGCAGCATTACATCAAGTGAGTGGATGATGGTCGCCACCACTTGCCACGAGAGTAGTCAGGGTGTTTCAAGTCGACCTTAGAAATATGGGCAGTCTTTTTCAGGGGTTACTATGGGGTCCGTATCAGGCGTCATGAACAGTAGAGGACAAGTGTTCGCCAAAAATTTTCTTCCCGTCTATGGAAGGGGGGTTTGTGATTTGGAGGAAGGGCAGCTGAATGGCAGAGAACAGGGTGACGTGGAAGCGATATGTTTGTTGCCACTCCTTACTGGATTAAGGCGTTTGGACATAAAAAGATAATTAAACTCTGGTGGCTAACATACCTAGGCTGAGAATCTTGGCAGGGAAGGGAGTGAGGAACATGGCGTAAGTGTGAAGTAGACGCAGTGGAATAGTAGGCCAACATTTGTCCCTGACTGTACCAGCTGCTGTGTGTGGAGCAGGAATGCATTAAAAGCAGTGTGGTTTTGGCTCACTCTGTATTTACCCCCACATTCATTCTATTTTATTACTTCACTTTTGATTCTCTCTCTCTCTCTCTCTCTCTCTCTCTCTCTCTCTCTCTCTCTCTCTCTCTCTCCCCCTTTTCTTGTTTTCTGTTTTCCTGTTCTTTCCCTTTCCATTCTCCTGTTTTTTTTTTTTTTTTCTAGTTTTGCCTTCTTTTCAAAACCGTCCCCCTCTTCCCTTGTTTTCTTTTTCTGTTCTCCCATCATTCTCTTGTCCCTTTCTCTCTCCTTCTTTTGCCGTTTTCTTCCACCTCTTTTGCCGCTTTTCCTCCCTCTTCTTCCTCACTCCACCTCCACTCCTCCTGCTTCTCTCTTTCTTGCTTCTTCCTTCCCCTTTTCTTCCTCTTCCCCTCTCCCTCTTCCTTCGTTCTTCCTCCCTCCTTCCATCCTTCCTCCCTCCCTCATCTCCCTCACTCTTTCACCCTCCTTCACCTCCCCTTCTCTTCCAATCTCATCCCCTGCCACATGAGAGATACAACGGAAAGTAAACAGCAACAGTCTCGTTGACCTTTTCGAGGCTTTTTGTTACAAAGTAGGCTGTTATTAATCTTTAGACCTGCCTTGATAGTTTGAGAGATTTCATAACGCCTTTTCCTCAGCGCTTTATTTTGCACATTACACCTTTACATCGTCTTGTGTCAACTTTTTTTTTTCAACATTAGCTAACATCAGACGATTTTATTCAGTAGTAGGTG
>NC_137011.1:36245608-36298108 GCF_032717465.1 Coenobita brevimanus
TACTATATGCCTTGCCAGTGCCGTCGTTGGGCTGGTGGTGGTGGTCAGCGTGGGTATTGGGTGGGGTGAGGCACGTGAACCATTTGTCGTGTGTACACAGCTGGTTCATCACGTGGAAAGGTTGGTGGGGAGAGTGAGGGAGATTAACTGCCTCGTCTCAGTAGCCTAGCACTCTTGACTTACTGTATTAAAACGGTGAGACAGAGAGAGAGAGAGAGAATATTGTAACTTGCCTTCCGAAAACAGTTCTCTACGATATTACTATTTTTTTATCAGGATATCCAAAGTTGAATGAATGTCACTAGATATAATAAGAGGTCCTCATAATAAAGAGGTGAAGATTAAGACGCTAATCCTACGTGTAGTCTGTAGGCAATAAACTTAACCCTCCTCCTCCTCCTCCTCCTCCTCCTCCTCCTCCTCCTCCCATTTCTTTCCCCTTCCCTCTCCTATCTACTTTCTTCTCCTTCCCCTTTCTTCTCCTCCTCCTTCCGCCTCTTTCTTCTCCTCCTCCTTCCTCCTCTTTCTCCTCCTCCTCCTTCCCTTTCCATCTCCTCCTCCTTCCCCCTCCTTCTCCTCCTCCTCCTCCTCCTCCTTCCCTTTCCTTCTCTTCCCCTTGTCTCCTCCCTTCCTTCCATACCCTCATGACCTTTCCCGCTTTCCCTCCTCTTCCTCCCCACCCTTTTTTTCCTTCTACTCTCGTTCCTCCCGCTGTTCTCCTTTTACCCTCTTCTTCTTCAGCTCTCTCGCTCCCTCTCCTTCCTCTTGTCTCTCCTCTTCTGTTCCTTTCTCGCCTCACCTCTTTCCTTGCCTTCTTTTTCATTGGATGGGGACTTAGTGAGGAATCCTGTTATTCTTGTACATATGTTGTCACCTTACCTGCCCTTCACAGTTTCTGTGCCTTCTTTTTTCACTCCCGTGCTCTCTCTCTCTCTCTCTCTCTCTCTCTCTCTCTCTCTCTCTCTCTCTCTCTCTCTCTCTCTCTCTCTCTCTCATTTTTTTCAATCTTAGTTTCCCTTTTTCTCACTTCCCCTCGTTCTGTTCTCTCCTTTCCATTTTCCCCTTTACTCGCTCATATTCCACCTGCACCTCTTTTTGTATTCATTTTTCATTTCGTGTCTCCCGTTCCGTACTTTTCAATTCCTGCTTTCCTTTTCCTCTGTCTGATCTTCCTCTTGTGACTTTCTTCATCTTTACCCCCTTCCCCCAGCTTTCTTCTCATTTTCCCTTCTCCCATTGTTTATTTCTCATTTTTCTCGGTCCCCTCTTTCTACCCCTCCTTCGGTCCCCTCTTTCCACCCCTCCTTCATTCTCATTTCTCGCCATCTTCTTCCTCGTCCTCTTCCTGTCTTCCTTCTCCCCCTCAGCCCTGCTTCCCTCGCTACTCCTTGTCTCCCCTTATCTCCCTTAACCTTTCCCCTCTACCGTCAAGCGTCTCTAAGCTCACAGCCACAGTTTATAATCTCATCTTCATATGAATATCTCTCTCTCTCTCTCTCTCTCTCTCTCATACTTTTTCTTGCTCCTTTCTTTTCTTGCTTTTTGTTGTCCACTTTCAGTTTCTTTGTCCTTCCTTTTCTCGCCGTACCTTTATTTTCCACTTTTCCTACCTTTTCCTTGTACATCATCTCTTCCCTCCTGTTTCGTAACACACACACACACACACACACACACACACACACACACACACACACACACACGGTCACAGAGAAAACCTACAAAACACCAAAATCTAGATGGCAGTGTATTTTTAAAAGCTCTTTCGGTACAGTGTGATTTGTTTTATGTTCTTGCTGCGTTCAGACTGTTATTGAATAGTCTTAGCTTTTCCAATTGAAGGGGTTAATGAAAGCTTTATCTAGCGTCTCCAGTTCGAATTCCAAAAAAAAAAAAACAAGTAAAATCGCTTTAAGACATGAGGGGGGGGGGAGAAGCACCTACTTTTACTCAGAAGTAGGGCGGCCACCATCCACTCTCGATGTAGCTGATTTTCGCTTGGCAAACCAAATGACTCCTTGTAGCGTCCCCCAGAAACCTTTACAACGTTGGGTGGTAACCATATCACCTAGTGGACGCCTGGTGGTCGTGTGGGTTAAGGTGCTTTAACCGGATTTGGCTGAAATGGATTTATGTGGCAGGTGTGGTGGGAGTTTCTTGGTCACATTATGGCACTCAGGACAGAGGGACTGGTAACTCTGGCCTCAGGTGTCTTGATTTAGTAGCCTAGCCCCGACCCCCAACGCCCCTGATGGGGCAGTAAAAGTTTGGATGAGAGCAAACTTAAAAGAATACAGTTTAACCCTTTTCACTTTAGTGGCGTTTTAATTATATTCCTGTTACTTTCAGACGAGTTTATTCAGCTGGGGTAAGGCTATTCCAGCCTCAGGGCTAAATATACAGTAACCTTCACTAACCCCTCCAATACGGGAAAGCTTTCTCGAGTTTTATCAAATTTTCTGAAGGTAGCAAGGATAAATTGACACACGTTATCATGCTGAAGGGGTTATCGTGTTGATGGTTAGTATGCGTGTGTGTGTGTGTGTGTGTGTGTGTGTGTGTGTGTGAGAGAGAGAGAGAGAACTATAATAAACTTGATCTCCACCACACCACCAACCTCTTAACAGTTATCCCTCCTAGAGTCAGTAATCCCTTGCCTTGTGGTAAAGGGCTGGGTCGCATCTTGTGCTGTGTTGCCTGGGTGTTGTGCTGTGTTATGTGCGTCCTGTGGTGTGTAGGGAGTGATCTGAGGTGCTTTGTGTGTGTGTGTGTGTGTGTGTGTGTGTGTGTGTGTGTGTGTGTGTGTGTTCCTGGGTTGGGGAGTGCTCTGATGTGTTCTGTGGGTATTGTCCAGTGTTCTGTCCATATGTTGTGGTGTGTTCTGGTGTGGTCTGTTTTGCAGTGTGTTCCATGTTTTGTAGTGTGTTCTGTGATGTGATATGTTGTGTTTGTGTAGTGCTGTGTTGTGTGTGTTGTTTGTTCTGTGTGTTGATAGTATTCTAAGTGTTTTTACGTTTTGTGGTATGTTCTTTGTTCTCTCTTGTATAAAGGGTCATATAGAGGTGCTTTAAAATGCTCTGAAGAGATGCAGACCATAATAATTTTCATCCGTATTAATTCTCATTCTTTGGTGTTAATGGAACTTAGCGCAATGCCTTTGGTCTTGTGTCCTCTGCGGAGTATTGTTTATATTGTATTGCGGTATCTGTTGTATGTTAGGATGTATTTCAATGCTCTGCATATGGTGATGAGTGTTCTTGAAATCCTTTGTCTACTGAAATGATGATGCTGGGGATATCTTAGTGTGTTTTCAAGTTTGTAAATGAGATACGGAGAGTAATTTTATGTGTTCTGTGGTGTGTTGTACGTGATATGGAGTATTGTATGGTGTTCTTCGGCACCTTGTATGGCATAAAACATCGTCTGATGTTTCAAAATCTGAAGACGATAAACAGGACTACTTGTGAGCATTGTATAGAACATGAAGGACTGAAACTGTGATTACCTACGTAATACCCAGGCTCCTATGATTCAACATTACTTGAATAAAATCGTTAGCTCGAACACAATACTACAGTTGTCCCGAGCATGAGAGGGTTAATGGTATATCTATTAATACTTTCAGGCTCCTGTACCTCACTTTTATCTCTGTCTGTCTATGTATAGCCAGACGCCATAATCCCTTAAGAGGCCGTTTGATTTTGAGTTAGTTGTTTTACGGGGAGGAGCACTAACCCTCCGCTAACCCACTTGCTGACACGTATGGGTTGGTTATATGGTTACCATCCAGCGTTGTAAATGGTTTCCTTGTGCACAGGAAACCATTACGCTTGTTGCTCAATGTAAAGCTGTTTGAAAAGGAGAGAGGAATAATAAAAAGTGACAGGAAAGATGGGAGAAAGTAGAAGCGAGGAGGGCAGACACAGAAAATTCATGATAAAGTTGAAGGAAGAAGTAGGTAGCACTACTGTACATGAAGTGAGTGGATGATGGTCGACATTACCTACCACCACCTCACTTGTAGCTGAATGCAATTGTCTGGCGTTAGCTGGAATAGGACATTAGGTTTGTCTCGCTCATGAGAGGGTTTTATGATTGCATAGACGATTCTAAATGTTACAACTTTCTCAGTTTTTTAGTATGAAAGTAAAACAGATTTTTTTCCTTCTTTCAGGTGAGTGGCGCCATATGGTGGAGGTGGATAGTGTAAAGGTAAGACGCCTGAAATGTGACGAATGTTTGGATTCACACAGGAAAAACGCCATAATGGTGTCATTTGTACATGCAAGTTGTCAACCATCGTGGCTGGGATAGATTAATCTCACCACAGCCTCCATAGCAATAGGTCGGGATAAGTGGATGCGACAGGACAAATCACCCTAATGGTGTGACGGCCACACATGTTTGAGATGTGCAGTGGATCGGTGGGTTGGAGGAGCACACGATAGAGTTGCTTTACCAGCGCCGTGTTATATTCACACCTCTTTCTGCCATACCACACACTGCCACGCCTCACACACCTAAACAAGCCACACTGACACACGTAAACAATACCACACACACCTCCTTGCAACATTACACACTGCCATACTTCACAACCACACCACACACTACCACACTTCGTAAACACTCACACTGTCATACTTCACAACCACACCACACACTACCACACTTCGTACACACTCACACTGCCATACTTCACAACCACACCACACACTACCACACTTCGTACACACACACTCTGCCATACTTCACAACCACACCACACATTACCACACTTCGTAAACACCCACACTGTCATACTTCACAATCACACCACACACTACCACACTTCGTACACACTCACACTGCCATACATCACAACCACACCACACACTACCACACTTCGTCCACACTCACACTGCCATACATCACAACCACACCACACACTACCACACTTCTCACACACTCACACTGCCATACTTCACAACCTCACCACACACTACCACACTTCTTACACACTCACACTGTCATACAAACACTACCGTCATAACCACACTCACTGCCTCAACAGCCAAGATTGTCACAACTGCCACACTCACTACATCATCTACCACTGCCACTTCATCACTACCCTCTACCCCAACTACTCCACATTCTACCACAACTCCCGCACCCACTACCATAAATGCCACACCCTTTACCACAATTGCTTCACTGTCTACCATAACTACCAGTCACTACAACATACCAACACCCCACATTCTCTACCACAACTACCTTATTAACCAAACCATACCAAAATTCCCACACTACCTACCACAACAACCACGATTACTATATCCTCTACTATAACTACCACCATCACCCCACCCTCTACCACAACTACCACCATCACCACACCCTCTACCACAACTACCACCATCACCACACCCTCTACAACATCTTCCACCGTCACCACACCCTCTACCACAACTTCCACCGTCACCACACCCTCCACCACAACTACCACCACCACCACACCCTCTACCACAACTGCCACCATCACCACACCCTCTACCACAACTACCACCATCACCACACCCTCTACCACAACTACCACCATCACCACACCCTCTACCACAGCTACCACCATCACCACACCCTCTACCACAACCACCACCATCACAACCGCCACTGCCACAATCGACCCTGATGACTAATGATTGCAAATGTCAGGTTTCAATAGCCTTCCCCTCCATCTTGAGAGAGAGAGAGAGAGAGAGAGAGAGAGAGAGTACATAATTTTTCTCCTGTCTTCACTTACACACACACACACACACACACACACACACACACACACACACACACACACACACACACACACACACACACACACACACACACACACACACACACACACACACACACACACACACACACACACAATCAATCAATCAATCAATCAATCAATCAATAACAAAATATCGTCTCCCAAAATTCTGAAGCGGTAAAGACGACCGGATGACGGGATTTTTATCTCCTCCATATGATACTTGGTAGGAGAGGTAGAGGAAGGCCAAAAGAGACGTGGGTGAGGACAATGAGACGGGAAGCTGGAGATGAGTGTTGGGGAGATCTTGAGGAGTTAGCACAAGATAGGATGTGGTGGTGTGAGTTCATCGAGGCCCTATGCATCCCCGAGGGTGCCACAGGAAATGATTGATTGATTGATTGATATGATATGCCAGATTTCCTCCTCCTGTCTCCCTTCCATTCTCTCTTTTCCCCTATTCCTCTCACTCAGCCTCCTTCCTCCTTCTCTCCCCCCCCCCTCTCTCTCTCTCTCTCTCTCTCTCTCTCTCTCTCTCTCTCTCTGTCGCTTTATTTATTTCTTTATCTCTTGCTCTTCCTTTCCCTTCTTTCCTCTTCGCTTCTCACCCTCGTCCTTCTCCCCGTATCTCATTCTGTTCTTGCTCCTCCTTACTTTTTCCTTTCTTTTTCTTGACTTTCCCCCCTCCCCTCTCTCCCTTCCCTTACCCCACCCCTCATCACCCCACCTCTTCCACCCCGCTACCAATTTCTTCTTCAAAGGCAGTATTATATACCGTAAATAACACCACATACCCTCATTGAGATTCCATATTATATTATATTCTCTGTGGATCATTCAGCTGGATGTTTTATGTCGGTTTACTGTATCAGACGACTTAATAAGAAAAATCTCTGCTGCCTGCCTCCTACCCACACGAGTAGTTCGCCGTTGCCGCATGTGCGAGAGAGGGATGGCAGGGGGTAAGAAGACTCGTGGAGCCAACCATACCGTGCATATCATCATAACGGAGGGATGAACTAAAGATGGAGCTTTATGTGATATTAGCACTCTAATAATGCCACCTACCTACCCACTTTCCTATCTGCTTTGTTCGCTATTTGCATATTTCAGTCCTGCATAACACCTGCCAGCCACCATCTACTTGTTCTAATAACCTGCAGTATTTGTATCATCTTATTTTTTAGCGTATTCCGTTCAGGGCATAGACAAGACAACCCATTCCCTGATGCCACCCACCCACCTTGTTGCAACCTCCTATGTTGTCACTCACCACCTCCGCCCCCTTGCCCCACCTCATTCCTTACCTCCCGACCTATCCACTACCACCCTGCCGCCCTCCCTCCCTCCGGCTACTGTGCCTCCTCCCTACCAACCTTCCCGTACTCTGTGTCGTCCCTAACTCCCTGCCTGTCTGTCTGTCTGCCTGTGTGCCTCTCCTCTGCTGCCGGTACTGTGGATACGCCTGCCAGTGGGATTTATGAGCACACTTAACGATGTTACTGCTTACGGTACACGTGTTATTGTCACCGTTATGGCTGGCTGGAGAAAGACGATGCTGTTGTGGTAATGGTGGTAGTTGTGGTAATGACGATAGTTGACCTGAAGAAATGGGTTCCGAAGCTAGGATAAGGCGTCAGGAGAGGAATGTTAGAGCTTCTCGTAGGATAAAGCAAAACTTTGATAGAGGAAAGCATTTATTGTGTCTCTCCCTATGTGTGTAAGCCTTATCGTTGTAGGTTACGGAGGTTGAAATTATTGCCGAGTGGTTGATTATGCATTAACTCCTTCAGACGGCCTCTTTTTTAACAGACGCGGGAGCCTCTCTAGGAGCGGCCTGGTCCGTCCGTCATGCCCTGAGGATTTTTACAAGCAAGATGTTGCACTGTAGTGAAGTACCATGTGGTGCTTCACCTCAGCTCCCTAAGGATTAATCTTGCTGCCGCCAGATACATATTCACCACTTTGGGGGTAACACCCTTCGATCATACGGAATGCATGCTGGGGCTGTCTCATTCCTGGGTTGTTTTTATGACGTCATTGGGATTAGTGGTAGATAAGTAAAGCCTGTTTTAATGAAATAAAGATCCACAAACTGCTCCGTGCCCAAGCTGATAACTGAATTCGCTGCTGGTAGGACAGTAAGCAACGTCTCTAACCATGCGGCCATTTGTACTGATGGAAAATAGTAGTTGAGTTTTTCTGAATTGATACTCTAGACATGGACGGGAAAGGCAGCTTGAATTGGTATTTGTATATGGCAGAATACGAACAAGCACATACACACGAATATACAAGAACATATAAACAAGGAAAGAGAAGATGAAGTAAGAAAGAGCTAAAAACAAGCACAAACAAGCAAAAACAAAACGTACGAGATAAAACATAGTATGGTATAACGTCGATAAACAGACGTTATTTTTAGCAAATTAACTACAAGCACAAATACCCATAAATAAAGCTTTCGCAGATAATCAGACAACAGCGGCGTATAAGCACCAAACGAATGAAGACCATTGTACAGGCTGGCAAGCAGGCACAAAGAAACAAGCAAACAAACAAGTAGGGCGTGTTGGGTGCGACTGGCCTGAGGAATGGGCAGAGAATTTCACGGGATATATATGCACATTGTATGTTGCCTGAGAGAGAGAGAGAGAGAGAGAGAGAGAGAGAGAGAGAGAGAGAGAGAAGCACTAAGGGCACAAACTCAGGCATATATAAACCCATAAACCCTTCAAAACACACACACACACACGCACACACACACACACACACACACACACACACACACACACACACACACACACACACACACACACACACACACACACACACACACACACACACACACACACACACACACACACACACACACCTCCCCTTCAACACGGTACAACCCCCCACGCGTGCCCCCTCTCACCCCTGCCACGGTGGCCTTCCATCACGCCAACTACCCTCGCTAATTACCCCCTAATAACGCACCCCAATAACGCCCTTTAATTACAACCCTCGACGTGAACGTGGCAGGGGGATGGGATGCGTCTGTGCCTGTCCATCCGTCCCACTGATAATAACTAATAATAGCAGTGTTTGCAAGTAGTTAATAATAATAATAATAATAATAATAATAATAATAATAATAGTAATGATAATAATAATAATAATAATAATAATAATAATAGTAATGATAATAATAATAATAATAATAATAATAATAATAATAATAATGTGTGTTAGGCGGTATCTTGATTGTGGTGTTCTTGTGTGTAGGAGTCCTATTCTAATTGATACAGGAGGCTTCGTAGCACTTCTTCCTTAGTGATGTATTTTATATATTGCACCGTAACATTACCTTAAATGCATTTTTTATGGTTTTAATAATAACACTGTTTGCATCAATAAAGTACAAGACATTACTGAGGTGTACTGTGCACAATAAATCACTGAGGAAGATATGCAACGAAATCTGCAGAGCCACGTAGAATATGGCCGCAAGTTCCTTGGGTACGATGACGTGTTACTGTATATTCTTACTACCACCTTACGATTTTAGTCAGCCTACATATAACCAGTACAGTCCTTTTACCTTACGTTGGGCCAGCTTTTGTTCTCTTGCACCTCATTTCAGCGGCAGAGTAAGGTGATGCAGTGGCTGTACATCCTTTCCATAGCAGTTACCGGTGACTAGCATCGTATACTAATGTTAGTCACTTGTTACCAATCAAAGTTCAGAGTGTAGAGACGGCAATTTTTAGGCGAAATAGGAGTACAACGAGTATACCAGAGACTGAATATGAAGGAGACGCGAGGGTGTGATAGGGTGGGTAGCAGATATGAATTCCAGTATCCCGTTTGTCTCCCTGCAGATAATGATAATGATTATAATAAGAAGAAAAAAAAGAAGAAATATAAGACAATCGTACGATACTATTTTTACATTAGCCTAAAACTGTCACATCATCGTGAATTCTGAGTTGCAACAATAAACACAAGACCTTGGTGCTAGAAGTGCTATGAAAATAATGAAAGTGTTGTAGTACTGTCTTTTTCTGTCAGTGAGCTACGTGAAATAAGTTGCAGAAGGACGAATGTCTGGTATAACTCCTGATTACCCACCCCATTGACCTCATGTATAAAGGCTATATACAGGGCGGTCCATATATAACGCTCCTTTGGATTTCTTGCGTGCTGTGGGGACGGCTCAATCGAAGTAATGTAGTGTCTCTTCTGAATCATTTATTCATTCCTACTCCCAGTGCCACATCCGTACCCATACCAGCAGACTGAACCGTCCCCGCAACACGTAAGATAGTGGCGAGTATCTATACTGGAGCGCCGTTTACGGCCCCCCCTGTATAACCCCCACTGTTGGAAATGTGTCTCCAAAGCGGAATAGATTCATCTGGTGTAGCAGGAACAAAATGAAAATTATGTCGCAGGGCTAGAAGGGATAAACGTGGCAAAATTAAGGGGAAAATAATCAAGAGGTAGTTGTAGTGTCTGTAGAAATAGGTGGAGAGCTTGTGATGGAAGGAAGGAACACTGAAATTACAGAATATGGGCGAGAGAGAGAGAGTCGTTATGTTGGATGTTATTGTGTGTGTGTGTGTGTGTGTGTGTGTGTGTGTGTGTGTGTGTGTGTGTGTGTGTGTGTGTGTGTGTGTGTGTGCGTCACTTGTTTTGTGGTAATCTTCTGTTTATACTTAGACTTATCGTGCGGGTATATCAGTGTCTGTAAATATATCTTTGTGTGTGTGTGTGTGTGTGTGTGTGTGTGTGTGTGTGTGTGTGTGTGTGTGTGTGTGTGTGTGTGTGTGTGTGTGTGTATGTCTTTGTCTGTGTTTGTGTATGATGTGTATGTGTTGGTTTATATGTGCATGTGTGTATTTATTGATGTATATGTGTGTGTTTGTGTTCGTGTGTATGTGCTGTATTTATGTATATTTGTATATACTTTTGGACGTTTGTATGTATATGATGTATGTGTGCATATGTATAGATTCTTGTGCATGTGTGTATGTATGAGTATGTGTATGCCTGCGTGCCAGGATGTGAGTGTGGGTTGGGTGGGGGGTGTAGGGGGTGGGGGTTCGGAGGAGGGGTGCGGGGTGTGTGTGTGGATGGGGCGTGTAGGTTTGTATGTGGGTGAGTGTGTGGGTCAGAGGGTGGGTAGGTCAGAGTACAAGGATATGCTCTTTCACCCCCATGACGTTCTTCACACACACACACACACACACGGTTGCATCAAGAACAATTATTCTCATACATACTGAATTGGCCTCTCTCTCTCTCTCTCTCTCTCTCTCTCTCTCTCTCTCTCTCTCTCTCTCTCACACACACACACACACACACACACACACACACACACACACACACACACAGCCGGGAATAAAGAGGTATAAGAGTAATAAGGAAGTAACTGTGCAGTAACCTAAATATACCCTCGATGCTCTCATTATCTCCCTTATGCACTCCGGCCACGATAATGAAAGAAAATGCTAATATTAACAAAGGAAGCATGTACTGTATATTAGCGTAGCGGTATTTTATGGAGAGAGGACACAGCATCGTCAGTGTGTTCTTTGCTTTAGTATGTTCCATTTGGATTAGCATTCACAGGCTTTCTTGGCCAATATCACCAGAATAAAATAGTTTGTCGTCAGCTGGAAAAGAATACTGGAGCTGCCCAACCTTGAGGAGTTAAGAGTAGCAGTATTAATATTGATAATAGTCTTACAACTCTTAGCTGAATAAAATCGTGTGGCGTTAGGTCGAATAGAATCCAAAATCTTATGACCATGAAGGGATGATGATAATGATGACAAGTTTTAGTCCATTTTAGCTCTTATGACTTTCTGATTAATACCAACGTTTGGAAGTTGCTACAATAGAATGCTAGAGTTGTTCCGGTCATGAGAAGGTTGACAGTGTAACGTTGGTAGGGAACACACAGCGAATAAAGCGCCTCGGACCCGGACGGACCATACTTTGACAACCAAGGAACGGACAAAGGACATTCTTAGGGTGGGAACGTGGAATGTGAGAGGTGTGAATGATGAAGTGAAAGAGAGAGAGATTGTTCAGGTGCTTGAGGATGCAAGAGTGGATATATGTGGATTGACTGAAACTAAATGGAAAGGTGAAAGGGTGAGAGAATGGGAATATTCATTCATTCATTCATTGCCAGACACCATGTATCCCAAACGGGGTGGCCAAGGGCTTAGAGTTAATTGTTTTACAGGGAGGGGCACTAATCCTCCACCAACCCCACTTGACACGTATATGTGCGAGAGTCAGTGAGAATGAGAGGGCAAGAGAGGGAGTATGTCTGATGATAAGCAAGAAGTGGAAGGAGAATATAAGAGAGTATGGAACAGTGGGTGCAAGGATTGTATGGGTGAGGATGAAAGTAGGTAAACAAGCATGGGCGATTGTTTGTGTGTATGCCCCGACAGAGGATCGAGTGGCAAGAGTGAAAGATGAGTTTTGGGCGAGAGTAGAAGCATGTATGGACAAGTTTGAGAGGAGCGAGAGAGTGCTGTTGATTGGAGACATGAATGGCAAAGTTGTGAATGTACGAGTGGATGGAGTGGTTGGTCAGTGGGGTGTGCCAGCTGAAGTAGATGGGAATGGTAGTGCTTTGGTGGACATCTGTGCTTGTAAGGGGTTGGCAATAGCCAACACCTACTTTCGTCATAAGGTGATCCACCGGTATACATGGAGGGTAATGATGGGTGGTGAACTTGTTGAACGAAAGGCAATGATAGACTACGTGTGTGTGGATGAGCGAATGAGAAGACAAGTGTTGGATGCAAGAGTGTGGAGAGGGTGGGGGAATGGAGTCTCGGACCATCACTTAGTGATGGCCAAGGTAGAGCTGCAAAGAAAGTGGTTGAGGAGACGAAGGGGAAGTCAGGAGGAAGCAGCTCCTGTGAGAAGAGTGGAGAAATTGCAAGTTAGTGAGAAAATGACAGAGTATAAGAGCATAATGGAAGAAAGATTGGGAAGGTATGAGCTAGAACAGATGGAAGGGGTGGAAGACGTATGTAAAATATTCACGGAAGAGATAGGCGCAGCATGTGAGGCGGTTTTGGAATGAGGAGGAGATGCAAGGGTGTGCAAGGGACAGCATGGTGGAATGATGAGGTGAAACGAGCTGTGGAACAAAAGAAGAAGGCATATAGTGAATGGTTAGCGAGTAGAGGTAGGGGAGAAGATGAGAGAGAGAAGAGAGAGGTACATGTGAGCAGGAGAAGGGAGGTTAAGAGACTGGTGAAGGAGAGTAAGAAGAAAGTGCATGAAGAGTTTGGGAGGAATCTGAGTGTGAAATGGAGGGAGAGTAAGAAATTGTTTTGGAAGGAGGTAAAGAAAGTAAGGCAGTGTGAAGGGGGAAATAGTAGGGGAGTGAAAGATAGGAATAATAGATTGTTGGTGGAGAAGAGAGAGAAATTGAGGAGATGGAAGGAGCACTTTGAGGATTTGTTGAATGTAGAGAGTGAGAGCAGTGCGAGTATAAGTTGTTGGGGAATGGCTGGGAGAAGAAGAGATGAGAGGAGGGAGGAAGAGATCAGTAGGGCGGAAGTAGTGGAAGCGATGAAGAAGATTAAGTTGGGAAAGGCCCCAGGAATTGATGGAGTGTGTGGTGAAATGCTTAGGTATGGGGGTGAGATTGTTGTGGAGTGGATATGGAAGTTGTGTAGATTGGCTTGGGAAGAGGGAAGGGTTCCAGAGGACTGGAAATCAGGTATAATTGTTCCTTTATACAAATGAAAAGGGGAGAGAGAAGTATGTGGTAACCATAGGGGTATTTGCCTTCTTAGTGTGACTGGTAAAATATATGGTAGAATACTCATTGATAGGGTTAGGCATATGACAGAGGAGCTAGTTGGAGAAGAACAAGGGGGATTTAGGAAGGGAAAAGGGTGTGTAGATCAGATATTTGTTCTAAGATGTTTAGTGGAGGAGTATCTAGAGAAGGGAAGGAAAGTGTATGCTGCCTCCATGGACTTGGAGAAAGCTTATGACAGAATAGATAGGCAAGGTATGTGGAAGGTATTAAGAATATATGGAGTGGAGGGGAAGTTGTTGAGTGCTGTGAAGAGTATGTACGAAGGAGCTAGGGCTACGATGCGAGTGGATGGTGAGCTGAGTGAGTTCTTTGATCTCAATGTGGGACAGAAACAGGGTTGTATGATGTCTCCATGGCTGTTTAATATATACATGGACGGGGTTGTAAAGGAGGTGCAGGGTAGGGCAGTGGCTGTGGGGGTAGCTCTAATGAATGAGGGTGAAATTTGGAAGCTTCCGGGGTTGCTGTTTGCTGATGATACAGTATTGTTGAGTGAAGATGAATGGGAGTTGCAATGTTTGGTGAATGAATTTGGGACAGTGTGTAGGAGGAGAAATCTGAAAGTTAATGTAAACAAAAGTAAAGCTATGGTGTTTGAGAGGAATGAAGTCACAGAGTGTGCAGTGAGGTTGGATGGTGAGGATATGGAGAGTGTGAGTGCATTCAAGTACTTGGGTAGTGTGATGAGTAAGGATGGATCTTTGGGGGATGAAGTGCGTGAAAGGGTACAGCAGGGAAGGAAGGTTGTTGGTACACTGAAAGCAGTGATGAGAAATAGGAAGGTGAGTATGGAAGGTAAGAAGTCACTGCATGATAGTATTGTGATCCCTACCCTGACGTATGGAAGCGAGGCGTGGACCTTGCAAGAGGGGAACAAGTCAAGAGTGAGAGCAGTGGAAATGAGTTACTTGAGAGGAGCATGTGGAGTGACGTGGAGGGACAGGTTGACGAATGAAGAAGTGAAGGAACGCTGTGGGGTGGATGTGGAGGGGTGGATGTGGATGTGATTGAGAAGATTAGGAGAAATACACTGAGGTGGTTTGGACATGTGAAGAGCATGGAGAATGAAAGACTGACTAAGAGGGTGTATGTGGGTGAGGTGGAGGGAGGGAGAGGGAGAGGTAGACCGAGGATGAGGTGGAGGGGTGGAGTTGAGAGGTATATGAGGGAGGGGGGGGTGAGTTGGGGGGAGGGTAGTCAAATGGTAGGTGACAGCGACTTGGAGGCGTTTTGTCTGCGGCCACCCTTTGCGGGATTAGGGCGTCGGGCTATAGATAGATAGATAGATAGATAGACGTTCATCACAATTTTTATACAATTCACTGAAAATTTTCAAACTAAAAAAGGGGGAAGCGGGTTGTCTCGCTACCATTTTAAGATGGTGCAAGTAGGTAGGCAGGAAGGTAGGTAAATAGAGAGGTAGGCAGGAAGGTAAGTAGATGGCAAGGAAGGCAAGTAAGAAAGGTGACTAGAAGTGCAACTTAGGCCAATGAAAGCATCATTTAGAGGTAAGGGCCTTTGGTGTGTGAAGGAGCCCAAAACAGGGCGATACGTTACATGCCAGAAAATAATGCCCCTGCTTGGAAATGGTGGTTTGATTGACCAACATGTCACACATACTGACAGCAGCATCAGAGTGCAAGTTAATTCTTTATACGCTAAATAATTAACATGCACCTTAATGCATTCCAGCAAAATGATGACTTACTCGAATAGAGTAGTTGCCAAACTTGGGATCAGTGCATAACAAAGAATCAGCTGCACACGGCAAGCATCATACCAGACTTCGTTCTTGGGATCCTAGAATGACACACCAAAGCTAGTACAGTATTGTGTTTAATGACACACACTACCCCCAAAATATTATCTATTTTCATTCCTTTGATGGGTGTTTGTGTTACTTGAAGGATGATATTTCTACAGCATGTGTGTTTGTGTGTGTGTGTGTACGTATGAGAGAGAGAGAGAGAGAGAGAGAGAGAGAGAGAGAGAGAGAGAGAGAATACCATACTTCCCCTTACAGTCCATCCTGATCATAACACCTTGATAACTAACACCACCATCACTGCCATTGTTATTCCCACATAACTCCCACCAGCTGCTCTATACGGTAATACAGTGTGTGAACGCCAACGTACGTGCTGTTGTGTGTACCTGATGGAGTCTTACCAGATAATTCACTGCCCCTCGTCCCTCTGCCATAATGTATCGTGTTTAATACAGCCACCAAATTGACTTGGAAGTTATGACCAGGTGGAGTTTTAAAGCAGCTTTTTATGCCATTTTTTTTCTCCGACCCTTTATGCTCAAACATTTACTGTAAATTCTTTTACTGTTTTTTCTTTCTTTTAATTCTTCCTGTATGCTTTTTTATCACAATTTTTTTTCTTGTAGTGACTTTTTCATCATGTCCCTACTCTGTCTGTCTGTCTGTCTGTCTCTCTCTCTCTCTCTCTCTCTCTCTCTCTCTCTCTCTCTCTCGTCCTCTTTCATCTCCCACTCCCTTCACCTGTCCCGCTCCCCTTTCTCTTCCTTTCTCTTGCATCTGTCCCTCACTCCCTTCATCCCTTTCCCTCCCTCCCTGCCTCTCCCCTGCGGCTAACAAAGGGAGTAATACAAGGGAGGATAAAGGTGTTGTGTGGGAGGGAGCTTCACACCCCGCCCAGATTGGCTACACAAACTACTCTTGTCACAGTCACCGGGAAAGGCAGCAGAGGGAGGATGAGGGAGAAAATATGAGGCAATGGCAGGGATGGGCGTGATAGGGAGGGATATAGAGGCAGGGAGGGAGGAAGGGAGAAATAGAAAGAAGGGGGAAAGAGAGGGATAGAATTTAGGGAGAAATGGAGGGGGTGAAAGGAGGGAGAAAGGAATGGGAGTAAGGGAGGGAGACAGGGACAGGCAGGTAAGGGAAGGGAAATGAAGTGAGGGAGGGAGGAAGAAAGGAGAGTTGATTTTGCGCAGGAATGTGGAGAGGTAGGGAGGGAGGGGAGGGAGATAAGCTGTCTCTCTCCTCACCCTGCCCACCACTATGTATTACCCTGCCTACCACCTTGCCTCACCCTGCCTACCACTCTGCATTATCCTGCCTACCATCCTGCTTTACCCTGCCCCGCCCTACCGACCACCCTGCCTCACCTTGCTCATCCTGCCTCACCTTGCCTGGTAATCTGGGCGGTCATGAGAGGCAGGGGACTCATAGGACACACCAGTTACTTATATGGGCCAGGCATGACGCTGTAATGGCGGCAGAGAGAGAGAGAGAGAGAGAGACTAGAAAACGAAGAAAGATTGAAAAGTAAAAATTAACAGATATTATGGAAGAGAGAAATAAAGAAGCAAAAAGGAGCTTAAAAGAATTAATATAGGGAAAACAGAGAGGGAAAAGGAGATGTAGATAAAGAGAATTAGGAGGAGAATTAAAAGTTTCGTGGTCGGCTCTTGGACGACACACAATATTATTTAGCCGTGAATGAGTGGCCTCGTGGCGCAATGGTAGCGCGTCTGACTCCAGATCAGAAGGCTGGGTGTTCGAGTCACTCCGGGGTCAAGGGTCGTTTTAACTGGTAGGTGGGGGCGCCCATCATCCACCCACATAGTGAGGCGGTACTCTGTTTTTCAGGGTAGCTCACTGAGTGGCAAGCGAAATGATTTCCTGTAAACCAGGAAATAATTTACAACGCCGAGTGGTAAGCTTATAACTAACCACGACGTGTTCCCTATGTGACAACAAGAGGGTTGGCGGAGGGTTAGTGCCCCTCCACAGAAAATAAATAACTAAAAATACGAACAAGAAGCCTCGGACCAGGACTGACCAACAGGTGACGACAAAGGACCGAACAAAGGACATGGTAGGGATTGCGACATGGAATATAAGGGGTGCAAATCATGAGGTGAAAGAGAGAGAGATTGTCCAGGTGCTTGAGGGTGCAAAAGTGGATGTATGTGGATTAACTGAAACTAAATGGCGAGGTGAGAGTGTTAGAGAATGGGAGTATGGATGGGGTATATGCGCGGGAGTGGGTGGGAATGAGAGGACAAAAGGAGTGTGTATGGTTGTGTGCACGAGATGGAAAGAGAGTATAAGAGAGTATGGATCAGTTGACTCAAGGACTGTGTGGGTAAGATTTAAAGCTGGACAGCAAATGTGTGTGTGTGTGTGTGTGTGTGCGTGTGTGTGTGTGTGTGTGTGCGCGCCAACGGAAGATCGTGCAAGCAGAGTGAAAGAAGAGTTCAAGACAAATGTGGAAACGTGCATGGAAATGTTTGATAACCAATACCCTCTTCAGGCACAAAATGATCCACAGGTACACGCGCCTAGTGATAAGAAGGGTGGGTGGTGACCGGAATGAACGGAAGGCAATGATTGATTGTGTGTGTGGATAATAGAATGAGAAGATGTGTAATGGATGCAAAAGCATATAGAGGTTGGGGGAGTGGACTTTCTTAACACCACTTGGTGGTGGTGAAAGTCAAGGTTGAAATGAAGTGAAGGTATAGAAGAAGGGACGGACAGGAGGAAGTAGTTCTTACAAGGAGGGTGGAAAGGTTGCGACAGGATGGAAAAAAAGGCAAAATATAAGCGAGAAGTGGAGGAGCGATTGGGTAATTATGATTTGAAGCAAATAGGTGTGCAAGATATTCACAGAAGAAATCTGTGCAGATGTGAGGTGGTGTGTGGGGTGAAGAGAAGACGAAAGGGGGTGCAAGGAACAGCATGGTGGAAGGAAGAGACGAGACAGGCTGTGGCACTAAAGAAGAAGGCATATAGTAAGTAGATGAGAGACAGGGATGTGGAGGAAGTTGAGAGACAGAATAGAGAGTTATATTTAGAGAGGAAGAGAGAGGTGAAAAGATTAGTAAGGGAGAGTAAAAAGAGAGTAGATGAGGAATTTGGAAGGAATTTGAATGTAAAGTGAAGGGAATATAAGAAAATGTTCTGAAAAGAGGTAAAGAGAGTTAGAAATGGTGTTAAAAATGCTACTTTGGGAGTGAAAAATAAAAATGGTAGATTGCTAGTCGAGAAGGGAGAAAAAGTTAGCAGATGGAGAGAACACTTTAAGGAATTTTTAAGCATAGAGAATGAAAGTAAAGCTAGTATAAGCGGCTGGGGAATGGCTGGGGGAAGGGATGTGAGAAGAGAGGAAGAAATCAGTAGGATGAAAGTTGTGGCTGCAATGAAGAAAGTTAAAATGGGGAAAGACCCAGGAATTGATGGAGTGTGAGGTGAAATACTGAAGCATGGGGGAGTGATAGTAATAGAATGAATGTGGAAGATGTGTAGACTGGCCTGAGAGGAAGGTAAAGTCCCGGAGGATTGGAACTCAGGTATAATTATTCCCCTGTACAAAGGAAAGGGGGGGGAAAAAGAAGTGTGTGGTAATCATTGGGGCATTTGTCTTCTTAGTGTAATATGGTTTATGGTAGGATACTTATTGACAGAGTTAGGGAAATAACAGAAGAATTAGTTGAAGAACAACAGGGAGGTTTAAGGAAGGGAAGAGGTTGTGTAGATCAGATATTCATTCTTAAGTCTATAATGGAAAAGTTTCTAGAGAAAGGAGAGAAGTTGTATGCGGCCTTCATGGATTTGGAGAATGCATATGACAGGGTGGATAGAGAAGATTGTGGAAAGTATTAAAAGAATATATGGAGTAGATGGGAAGTTGTTGAATGCCGTGAAGAGTATGTATGAGGGTGCTAAGGCTGCAGAGCGTGTGGACAGTGAACTGGTGAATGTTTGTATTTGAAGGTTGGATTGAAACAGGGATGTGTCATGTCTCCATGGCTGTTCAACCTGTGCATAGATGGGGTTATAAAAGAGATACAAGGTAGGGCACTGGATGTTGGAGCGGCACTAATGAGAGAGGTCAGTGTGTGGAGACTCCCTGTACTGTTGTTTGCAGATGATACTGTGTTAAGTGAAGACGAAGGGAAGCTGCTAGGCTTTGTGAATGAGTTTGGGAGAGTGTGTAAGAAACGGAGTCCAAAGGTGAGTGTAGGGAAGAGTAAAGTCCAAATGTGAATGTAGGGAAGAGTAAAGTTATGGTCTTCGAGAGAAATGAAGTCACCGAATGTACAGTGAGGTTGGATGAGGAGGAAACAGAAATTATGATTGCGTTTGAGTACTTGGGTAGTTTGATGAGTAAGGATGGATGTTTAGAGGGTGAAGTGCTAGAAATGGTACATCAAGGAAGAAAGGTTGCTGGTTCTTTGAAAACAGTGATAAGAAACAGGGAAGTGAGCATGGAAGTGAAAAAGCTACAGCATGACAGTATTGTGATACCAGCTCTAACGAATGGAAGTGAAGCTTGGACCTTGTTGGAGGGACACAAGTTAAGAGTGAGAGCAGTGGAAATGAGTTTTTTGAGAGGAGAATGTGTAGTCACATGGAGAGACAGACTGACAAATGAGGAATGTGAAGAAGCGTTGTGGTGTGGATGTGGATGTGATAGGAAGCGTTAGGAGAAACACATTGAGGTGGTTTGACTATGTGGAGAGGATGAAGAGCAAAAGACTGATGAGGAGAATGTATGTGAGTGAGGTGGAGGGGGAGAGAGGGAGTGGGAGGCCAAGGATGAGATGGAGGGTTGGAGTGGAGAGGTATAATGAGAGAAGTGGTTGTGAGCTGGGAGCAGAGGAGTGAAGTGACTGGGGACAGGGCGACATGGAGGCGATATGTTTGTGGCCACCCCTTACGGGATTAAGGCGTCTGGCAATAGATAGATAGACAGAGTGAGTCTCAGGAGCTTGGGCAATAAGAGAAGTAAAGAATAAGCAAAAGTAATGAATAAAGATAGTAGAAAAGTAAAGATAAAAAGGAAGAAAACAGTGGGAGGAGTGGAGAGGGGAGGACCGAAATGGAGGGAAAAGAGAGGAGGAGGAAGGAGAGAGAGAGAAGAATGGGTGGGATGGAGGAGAGGGTAGGAGAAATGGAATAAGTTCACCTGAATTGCAGGAAGGAGGGAGAGAAATTGTAATGTGGGACAGGTAGGGAAAAGGTTAAGGAGAGAGAGAGAGAGAGAGAGAGGATAAATAGTTATGCGTGGGTGGAAGTAATTGAATTAAGGGAGAGGGAGGGAAGGACGGGAGAGGGAGGGAGAGTTATGGTTTGGAAGGAAAGGGGTGAGGGGCTGCTGGAGGATAAAAAATGAGAGAGAGAGAGAGAGAGAGAGGGTGAAAATGTGAGGGGATGGATAGGAAGAGAGAAAGAATGAAAATAGTAATAATGGTGAGGGGAATCTTGGCATAAGTCAGCGAGAGGAAATAAGTTAAAATACTGCAGATTTCCAACAGAGGGGAATGCATGATATTGTCCACACTGCTACAGTACATATTACATACGTCTGTACATAGTGCCATGACGATGAATGAATATACGAGAACACAGGATGCCAGAGTTTATGTTTATATGGTTTGACATTTGACCACATAGAAGCCCTCTAAGTCATCTAAGTAAAAAAAAAAAAAACGTTATCTGAGGGATACTGGCACAAGGAACAGTTCTGACAAATTTTTTAGCGAATTGGTGAAGAATTAACGAATGGGACCAAGGTGAAAAATGTTGGAAGAAATAAAGGAAAAAGAAAGACAGAAGAAAAGAAGAAAAATAGAGAAGAGGAAGAAGAAATGAGAAATAAATAAATAAATAAGGAAAGAAAGAGAAACTGAGGGAATCCGGCAGGTGTCCTCACCATGGTGTAATAACCTGAATATTGCAACTGGTGAGAGCTTAAAGGAAAGAAAGTCTTGAGAAAGTGGGAAGGGGGGCGGAGAAACGAAAGTCAAGGAGAGAAAAAAAAATCGTAGAAAGCAGAGGGAGGGCCGTAATAGAGATAACGAGAAATGAAGGACAAGGAGAGACATAATCGTAGAATGTAGAAGGAGAACGGAATTAGAAATGAAGAAGTGGGAAGAAAATAGGCGTGCTGATGCCAAGATGCAAGTCTGTATGATATTCCCCAATCTGAAGAAAAGCAGTGGGCAAATAATACCCAAGTTGGTGACATTGTCAGCGTACAACAGCTGCACCTGTTGCCACAGGCCTATGCAGATCATGCCAAGGGATTCCATAACGACCATGTGCTTTATCCAGAAGCATAAGAGATAAGTAAAATAATAAATAAATGAAAAATAAATAGGTAAATATATAAAGTTAAATATATTTAAATGACGAAATAAATTCATGCCAACTGCAGGTATGACAGGGCCGTATTCTAGGTTGCATAAGAGATATTCATCCTCACCAAAATAGTTTGTATTTTTCACCCTTTTATCCTATTGTTAACTTGCGGACAGGAACATCGCTCCACTTTACCATGTAGCGATCATGAAATTCTGTGCTGTAAAACATTGTTGGCATACGAACATGATAAATGGATTTCCAAAGCCATTATTCACTGCATTGTTACTTATCGCAGTGACACGTAGCAATATTTATATCCACGGCTGTTAATATCGTAGGGATCTTGTTTCTTTTTTAACTCTGACTTGATCTAAAACTGCCATCTTTCCATCATGGATGTTGAGCAGTAACATTATATCTACAACAGAATATGATACTAATCACGAGGAAGTGTTATGACTCGCTCCCTCTCTCTCTTTTCTCCCCCTCTTTTTCAGTCCCTCTCCTCCTTTTCCTTTCTCTCCCCTCTCATCAGCATCTCCTATCCCCTCCTCCCGTTCGTCCCTCTTCCCCCTCTTTTCCATTCCTTTGTCATGATCCCTACCCTCATTTCTCTTCCACTATCCCTCTCATTAGTATCTTTCCTCTCTCGCCTTCCGTTCGATCCCCTGCCTTTCCATTCAACCCCTGCTCTCCCATCTCTCTTTCCCTGTTTTCTCCTCTTTCCTCCCCTTCCTCACATTTCCTCTCCCCTCTCACTGCAACTACCCTCCCTTCTCCTCACTCCCTTTTCCATCCATCCCCTCCTCTCCCTTCCCTTTTTTTTTTTTTCCATCTTACTTTATATTTCAAGCCTAATTAGTCCTTGACATTCAAGAATCCTTCATCCTTACATCTGTCCTTCCTTACATCCTCCTTCGCATTTTAACTGCTCACTTCATTCCTTCATTAAGTCCTTCCTTCCTTCTTTTATTTTTTTTTTCCAATTTTTATTCCTTTCTTCACCCTCTCGGGGAGAAGGGAAGGGTGTGCTCTTGCACGCACGCGCCCTGTGAATATTAGATATGTATTTAGTATTTTCAAGCGGACATTGTTTTCTCGAATACAATTCAGTTACAGTGTTGGAAACAGACTTACGTGGCTTGTAATAATGATAATAATAATAATAATGATAATAATAATAATAATGATAATAATAATAATAATAATAATAATAATAACAACAGCAACAATGGTAACAATATTTCATTTATTTTCCTTCAGTGTTTCCTTCCATAATACCTTTGTTTATAATCTTCCTGGTTTAATTACTGTCCTGTCTATTCCTTCCTTCCTTTCTTCCTGTTTGTATTGCTTTGTTGCCTTCTTTACTTCTTATAGTCTTTAACTGTTACCTTTTTTTTTTTTTTTTTTTTTTTTTCCTTCATACTAATTCGTCCCCTTTTCTTTCGTTCCTTCTTTCCTGCTTTCTTTCTCTTATTAATTTCTTCGGTCCTTCGTCCCTTCCTGCTTGTCGATCCTTCCTCCTTCGTACCTAAATTCTTCCCTGCTCCCCGTATGTCTTGTATTCCTTCTTCTGTCTTTACAATCCTCGCTGTCTTCCTGCTTCCTTCTCCCTCTCCAACCTCTCCAGTCTCTGCCACTATCTCCCATTTTTCCTCTTCCCTCTCTCGCCTTACTCTTTCCCCTCTCTCTTTTCTCCATATCTCCCCTCCCTCGCTCCTCTTCTTACCCCTCCCTCTTCCCCTCTCCATTTTCCGTCCTACCCTTTTCCTTCATTCTTCCTCGCCCCTGTCCTTTTCTCTTTCCTCTCCCCTCTCCTCTGCCCCACTCCTTTTCTCCCTGTCCCCTCCCTGTCCTCTCCCGCCTCTCCTCTCACGCTTACCCTCCTCCTCTCCCTCGCCGCTCCTCGCTTTCGGTCTCCCCCACCTCTTCTCACTACATCCTTTCCCTCTTAATATCACTCTCAACTATCATCCTTTAACTTCTCCTCTTCCTCACTTCTTTTCCCTCACGTCCATTCCCAATCTCTCTCCCTCTCACTCATCTCTCCTTCCCTCTCCCCCTTCTCCTCTCTCTTGCCCTCTCCTTTACTTTTCTCTCTCCCAGTTCCCTCTTCTCTCCTTCCCCTACTTATACCCTCTCCCTGTATCATTCCGTCTCTCTTTTGTTCTTCCTTTTCTCCTTTCCTTCTCTCATTCCTCTTCTCCTCGACTGTCTTTCATCTCGGTCAGCGCCTCCTGTTTCTCCAAATTAAGCGTTAGGCAGGCCACAGTTAATTGCATTACATTCATCAGCCCTAATGAGGCGGTGATGAGGCCAGGAGGAGCAGGAGAAGAAGAAGTGGTGGTGATGATGATGGTGATGGTGGTAGTGATTATGATGTTAATGAGGAAGAGGAAGAGTAGTGAAGACATGATAACGATGGTGAGGATGGTAACGATGAAGGAGAAAGAGCTGTAAGTAGGAATGTGTTTAGCAAGGAAGACACTTGAGCAGAGAAATGAGAAGACGAAATGAAAATGATTAGATGGGGAAAGAAGAAAGACGAAACAGAAGAGTAGGAAGAGCAATATTAATAATGATGATGATGATGATGGTGATGATGATGATGATGATAATAATAATAATAATAATAATAATAATAACTAGAACACCATAAAATTGTCCAAGAACAAGATTGCTAAAGAGAAGCTTCTCACAACCATTGCCTACTAGAAGGGATGTTGAAGCTAAGGTCACTGATCTTGTGCATGTTTCCTTAGGTCAACACATTCTTTAAGTCCACCAAGTTTGGTGGCTGTAGCTTAATCTTTCGTGGAAAATTAGATGACACCCAGAATATCCGGAAGAGTCCCAATTTTTTTACCCCAGGCAATCTCAGAGAATAATTAACCGATTGGAACCATACTCTATCAGCATTGCGTCTGCCTTAAGGCTACATTGTAGTAAAATTTCAGCTTCCTAGCTTAGGCGGCTCTTGAAACAGCGTGACTGACTCACTTTTCCGTGTGCTGAACGATATCCGGAGATCCGGCTGACAGATTGCCAGAGTATTTGGCCAAAAGAAGCAGACTAAGATGACCAAGTTTTAAGACTCTAAGCTATATAGACTTTGAAATATCGCAGTTTTAATATAAGTAATAATGATAATAATAATAATCTATCTATCTATATACCTAGGCTGCTTCCCCCTCGGAAAGGGAGGTATCCGAGACAGGACGACACACTCCCCATGTACTCATCCATTCAAACACATTCATTCGCATCTTAGCCCCAAAGGGGAGAACAGACAGATCCTCACCGCACCACACCGCACAAGGGTCAATTGCGCAATGCAATCAGTGACATCCGCAGCAGGGCCCGACAGCAGAGCTGGTTTACCCCTGCCACATCATAACAGACTCATCCCCTTACCCGCACCTGACCTGAAATAGCTGATCAGACCAAATGCGGGAGAATATCCCCTCAGGGCTGCGTCATCACTTATTCATTCACAATTTCTCTCCATTTATTTCTGTCACGCACAGCCACTCTTCCTTGCTCAACAGACATCCCTCTCGCATCCAGCGCTCTCTTCACACTGTCCATCCATCCTATTCGTGGTCTTCCTCTCAGCCTTACACCTCTCACATCAGATCTAGTTATCTTTTTCACCAATCGCTCATTATCCATTCTCTCCATATGCCCAAACCATCGCAACACCCTCTGCTCCACTCTACCAGCCATCTCCCGAACAACTCCAGTTCTCCTTCGCAATTCATCATTCCGCACCCGATCCATACGCGTCACTCCACACATACTCCTCAGACACCTCATCTCCATTACATTCAAACTTTTCCTCTCTGCTACACCCATATTCCATGTTGCAGCCCCGTATAATGCAGTCGGTACCACAATAATAATAATAATAATAATAAAAATAATAATAATAATAATGATAATAATAATAATTGTAAAAAATAATAATTATAATAATAGTAATGACAAAAACAAAAAAAACTTCCCACAGGGATGTGGGAATTTTTATTAATATTAATAATAATAATAATCATCATCATCATCATCATAATAATGTTACTAATAACTAGAACAACGTAAAATTGTTCAAAGACAAGTTTGATAAAAACTTCCCACAGCCATTGCCTACTAGAAGCTGAGCTATAAAGGGACCTTGAAGTCATGATCACTGATCTTGTTCTTGTCACCTTAGGTCATCACAGTCTCTTAAGTCCATTACGCTTGGTGGCTCTATCTTTAATCGTTCATGGAAAATTAGGTGACATCCTGAATATCTGGAAAAGTCCCAATTTTTAACCCCGGCTGTCTCTGAGAATAGTCAGCCAATTGGAACCATACTCCTTTCCGCACTGCATCCGTCTTAAGGTTATGTTGTAGTAAAATTTCAGTTTTCTAGCTTAAGCAGTTCTTGAGACAGCGTGGCTGATTCACTTTCCTGTGTTCTGGATAATGTCCAGAGATCCAGTTGATGGATTGCCATCATATTTGGCCAAAAGAAGCTGACAGCTGCCTGACTAAGTTGATCAAGTTTGAAGGCTCTAGGCGGAATAACCTCTGAAGTATCGCAGTTTTAAAACTAAAGAGGCAATCAGTGGAGCGCATCTCTCCGACAAGGGCAGCATAATTTGGGGGTCGTAAAAAGTGTTTTCCGAATCCAGAATCTGCAGTACGATTCGGATCGGTCCCGAAAGTTAATCGATTTTTTCCTAGGACATGGGCTATGTACCCACCAGATTTGGTCCAAATCCCTTTTTTAGTTTTTGAGTAATTGTGCCAACAAACAATTAAACAAACAAACAAACAAATAGGGATGAAAACATACTCTCCAAACATGCTCTCCTTGTTGGAGAGAATAAGTAACAATAATGATAATGATAATAATAATAATAATAATAATAATAATAATAATAATTTTAACAAAAACAAGAGAACTTCCAACAGGGATGTGAGAAGTTTAAAAAATGACAATAGTAAAGGAAGAAGAAGAAGAAGAAAGAGAAGGAAGAGGAATACAAATGAAAGCAAACAGCAAAAGCCGTTATGGTCCTTTCGAGGCTGCTTGTTACAGAGTAGACTGTGACTACGAGACCTACATGCTGAAGGATAGGATAGTACAGCATGAAGGCTCCCCCCGCCTCCAAACCTTCTATTTAAAACTTGCAGGAAAGACTGACTAAGAAGGTGTATGTAGGTGAAGTGAAGGGATGGAGAGGGAGGGGAAGACCGAGAAGGAGGTGGAGGGATGAAATTAAGAGGTATATGAGGGAGGGGGGATTGAGTTGGGGGAAGGGCAGTCAAATGGTGGGTGACAGCGACTTGGAGGCGTTTTGTCTGCAGCCACCCTTTGCGGGATCAGGCCGTCGGGCTATAGAGAGATAGATAGAGGAGAAAATGAGAACCACCATGCAACATGAAAAAACTGACATGGAAATGTCATAGGAAAGACTGAAAAGGAAAATTAACATTCTGTAATACCGTACTTTATTTTGTAAGTTACCAGTCTGAATAACCTGAGAGAGGAAGTAGTAAAGTAAAATGAATAATCAAATAATAAATAACTAACTCTTGACGCTATGTACGGGTACACTGAGTTAACGGGGCGTCTGTATGCACAGTGTGGAAATTGCACAGTGTGGTGGAGGAGGAGGAGGAGCTAGCAGAAAAAAAAAATGAGGACAGTAGGGATAAGGAAAACAAAGAAGAAAGAATTGGGCGATGATAAGAATGGAGAGAGAGAGAGAGAGAAAGAGAGAGAGAATGGATGAATAGGAGGTGGTGGAAGAGAATGATAGCTGAATGACGCTGGTGTCATATTGCCCCCCCCCCTCTCTCTCTCTATAGGAGGTGGTGGAAGAGAATGATAGCTGAATGACGCTGGTGTCATATTGCCCCCCCCCCTTTCTCTCTCTCTCTCTCTCTCTCTCTCTCTTAATAAATAAAGAAAATATATTGTCTGATTAGATATATGAAAATATATTATCAATAAATATAAAAAAATTCGTAAGTAGAAATTCTTTGTCGAAATAACCCATCATTACGATGACAAGAAAATACAGAATTTCTTCCTTCCTCTGATGACCCTTTTTTCTGTAATATTAATACCATGGGACAGTTTTATTCAGTTCATGGTAGACTTTTGCAGCCTTAAGGTCTACTCAGCCTTCACAGCACACATACGCTTCAGGCAAAATGCTGAACTTGTGTGAGGGGTTAGTGACCTGACCACCACGGATTTATTTTGTTAGAATAAGACTGAAATATCTTGATGTCATCGCTGCTGGCATTCATTAATACTGAATGATTTTGCTAGTAGTGTATATTACCCTTTGTGTGTGTGTGTGTGTGTGTGTGTGTGTCTGTGTATTTTTCTCCTCGTTAAGAAACCAAACTTCAAAAATTAATTCGATCGTGATATCTTCTTCATTGTGTACTTTACTGTACTGTCTGTACACGTGTGTTTAAAACTGGGACGATTGTCACTGTCATCACTGCTACTGTCAGCTACCACCATTGTCACCACGACCACTACCGTAACTACCATCACTATGCCATAGCCTCCATCACCACCGCCACAGCTATCACAGCCATCACCACTGCAACGACACGGTCACCACCACCACCACCACCACCACTAGCACCATCATTACCACCATTACCATTAACACTATCAGCACTGCTACCACAGCCACTACCACACCACAGCTTCTGAGACTACCACCGCAACTACCCCACCAAAGCTTCTGCCACTACCTCACCACAGCCTCTGCCACTACCATAGCCACTACCTCACCACAGCTTCTGCCACTATCACAGCCACCACCACACCACAGCTTCTGCCACTATCACAGCCACCACCACACCACAGCTTCTGCCACTACCACAGCCACCACCACACTACATCTTCTGCCACTACCACAGCCACCACCACACTACAGCTTCTGCCACTACCACAGCCACCACCACACCACAGCTTCTGCCACTACAGCAGCCACGACCTCACCACAGTTTCTGCCACTACCACAGCCACCACCACACCACAGCTTCTGCCACTACCACAGCCACCACCACACCACAGCTTCTGCCACTACCACAGCCACCACCACACCACAGCTTCTGCCACTACCACAGCCACCACCACACTACAGCTACTGCCACTACCACAGCCACCACCACACTACAGCTTCTGCCACTACCACAGCCACCACCACACCACAGCTTCTGCCACTACCACAGCCACCACCACACTACAGCTTCTGCCACTACCACAGCCACCACCACACTACAGCTTCTGCCACTACAGCAGCCACGACCTCACCACAGCTTCTGCCACTACCACAGCCACTACCTCACCACAGCTTCTGCCACTACCACAGCCACGACCTCACCACAGCTTCTGCCACTACCACAGCCACCACCACGCCACAGCTTCTGCTACAACCACAGCCACTACCACAGTCACAACTGCCACTGCCACAACTACCACATCTACCACGATCACCAGAAATATCACTTTTACCACAGTAGCCACCAACATCATCACAAATACCGCCATGATTTCCGCCACTACCGCCACCACCACAGTTACTGCCGCTAGCACCACAATCACTGCCACATTTATCACCATCACCACCACCACCACCACCATCGAGAAGTAGAAACTGGTGTTATAAATAGTGAGGGAATGAGAGAGCTTGTTGTGATGCCATTTACACCAGCTGACTTTAGTCTTATCATGAGGAACAAAATGATACCGTTATCACGTTATTATGTATGGCTAATAAATGAAGGCATTATCAGTCATCAGCCAACATCCATCCACTGCAGGATAAAGAACTTTCCCTATGCATTCTTCACTCTGAGTTACTGGTAGAATTTTTTGCATCATCATATATATATATATATATATATATATATATATATATATATATATATATATATATATACAGTATATATATATATATATATATATATATATATATATATATATATATATATATACAGTATATATATATATATATATATATATATATATATATGTATATATATATACAGTATATATATATATATATATATATATATATATATATATATATATATATATATATATATATATACAGTATATATATATATATATATATATATATATATATATATATATATATACTGTATATGGATCTCTTTAACTCGTTCGTTACGTAATGAAATATTTTACATTTAACCCTTTGGCTACGGTACACTAACTATATTTTATTCCGGATAGCGTCGGACGGTTTAATTTTTCAGCTCAGAGAAACAAACAGCAGGAAAAAGGTGAAGACTGTCATCGTTGTATAACCCTTTGAATCCCATGACGTAATTTTTTTATACAATTATTTTCATTTATATTTCATCAGACTGAGAGTTGACAGTGGTCATATTAATGCTGTCATATTCCGGCGACTTATTCCTTTGAATAAAATAATTATAGCGTTAGTTGGACTAACAGTTGTAAGTTGTCCCCACCAAGACATAGTTGAGTCAGGTATTGGAAGATTTTTTTTTTCTGCCGATATCTGGGTTTTAAAGTAAGGAGATAATATTTAAAGGATATAATAAAAAAAATCAACTTATAGGAGAGGTTCAGTCCGTGTGTGAACTTAGAGAGAGAGAGAGAGAGAGAGAGAGAGAGAAAGATTGGCTTTATCAGATCCTGACTCAGACGCAGCTAGAGAGAGCGGATGAGTGGGAATGAGGTGACGAAAGAGTAATAGAGCGAATGATGATGAAAACGGGAGAGATGATGGAAGTGACGAAGGTAATGGAGAAGAAATGAGCAGGAAAGGAGGTGGAAAAGAGAAGTGAGTGAAGACGTAGAGAGATGAGGAAACCGAGGATGAAGAGAAAATGATATAGGAAGAGGATGGAGATGTAGAAGAAAGAAGCTGCAGGACCTGATATGAAACGTAAATGAGATAAGAAGAGGGATGTGAAGGTAAAGAAACGAGATGTTCAGTACAGACGTGAGGATGATGAGGGATGTGAAGGAAGTAGGATGAGAAGAAGAAAAAACTCAATGAAAGGGACTGATTAGGTAAGGAAGCAGAAAAAAAAGGGGGGAGAGAGAAAGATAGGAACAAGAAAGAGAAAGATAAAACAAGGATAGTGAGAGGGAAAGATGAAGTAAGGAAGAAGAAGGGAGAGAAGGAAAGGAGGATGGATAAAATAATGCAGGGAAGGCAGGAGAGAGAAAGGACGAGATAAGGTAGGGAGGTGGAAATTAGGGCTGAGGTTGGGTAGGAGAGGAGGTGTGAGGTACGAGGAAGAAGAAAATGAAGCATGATACAGGAAGAAAGAAAAAAAGGAGGTAGGATGGGATGCATGAGGGAGAGAACAAGGAAAGGGAGGAATGAGGTGAAAAGGAAGAAAGGGATCGATGAGATGGGGAGGAAGAAGGAAAAGAGCAAAAAGGAGAGGAATGAAATAGGGAGGAAGAAGAAAGAGACTGATAATATAGTGAGTATGAAAATAGGGAAGAAGAAATGGAAGCATGAGATAGGGAGGATGAAGAAAGGGAGGGAGAAAGGGCAACTTGTTTGAAGTGGTCTTGACGAGATGTGAAGGGGGTCCCTTAGAGAAGAAACAAAGAGGTAAATGGGAGAGGTAAGGGTGGTGTAGAAAAAGAGGGGAAGGGAGAGGGAAAAATTAGAAAAGACGGAAGGGAGGAGGAACGGGAGCAATGACTGGGGAAAAAGGTAGGATAGAGAGGGAAGAAGTCAAAAGGAAGGAGGGAAGTTGCAAAGAGGGAAAAGAAAAGGGAGAGAAAAGGGGAGAGAGTACGGAAAGGAAGAGGGAAGGAGCAAAAAGGGAGTGAGAGAAGGAGGGAGGACGGAAGGAAGAAATGGGTTGAGAAAGAGGGAGGGAGGGAAGGAGGAGGAAGAGAAGGGAAACTGGAAGAAGAGGTGAAGCAAAAGAGGGAGAAAGACGGGGAGAGGAAGGAAGACGGGAGAAAGGAGGTAAAGAGGAAATGGGGTATGGATGGTGAAAGGAGAGATGGTTGGAATGATACAGAAACTGCTTCCTAACCACGTAAAATAAGAATGCATCTACACCCCTGGTATGCCAGGGTAATATAAGCAAGGCGACGAAGTGACATTTACTTCCATCGCTAACGTCTTTCAACATAAACCATACAGCTACACCCCCACTATTTTCTGCTTCACCTGCAGTGCCATCTTGGCTAAATCTCTTCTCGTCTTACTAACTACCCTGTTAAGAGAGAGAGAGAGAGAGAGAGACGGAAAGGAGGAGAAAGAGAGCAGAGTGAAAATGCGAAGGAGGAAGGGGGGAGGTGGAAGGGTGTCGGAAGGGAGGAGGAAGGAAACAAAGATGGTAGGTAGGTAGAGAGGAAGTGAAAGAAGAAGGGGATACCTAGAAAGGAAATTAAGAAGGAGCAGAGAGAGTTGAGGAAGGAAGGAAAGAAGGAAGGAGGAAGGAAGGCAGGAGGAAAAAAGGAATCAAGAGTGAGAAGCAAGAGAAAAATAACAAATGGGCAAGAAGAAAAATTATATAGTGAGAAAAGCTGAAGGACGGGAAAATGGAAATGAAATGAAAAGAGTAGAAAAGGGGAGGAAGGAAAGGACCAAAGACTAGATACTGTAGAGAGAGAGAGAGAGAGAGAGAGATTATTCTACAGCACTAAGATATACAGTCCCACACATACATACATACCCACGCTATCACTTAATAATTGCCTGCCTGTCTAATTCCTTATCTACTATACCAGACTCCTCTCTCCCACTTGTATCCTAGTTTCCTGTGTATCTCTGTATATGACACTATTTCTGCTTTACATACCTATTAATTAACCTGGGCAATTAGAAGGCACAACAAGTCTATATTCATGCTGCTACCGGACTACCTGGTACGGGTAGTAAGAGCTTTGTATAAACTCTCTCTCTCTCTCTCTATCAGTTTCTGTCTATCTGTCTATCAGTCTTTATATCTATAACTGTCTGGTCGCTGAGGAAGACAGAAAACAAAATGAGAGAGAGAGAGAGAGAGAGAGAGAGAGAGAGAGAGAGAGAGAGAGAGAGAGACGGAGTAAACCTGCGTGAAATTTTAATAGACCTTCCACCACTAAGGGCCCTTCAGACTCCCTTACCCCCTCCCCCCTCTGCCCTTCAGATACCCCTCCCTGTATATACACTTGCCTCTCACCCCCCCCCTCTCTCGCTCTTACACACACACACACACACACACACACACACACACACACACACACACACAGTCTCTCTCTCTTTCTCTCTATTAATCTATCGGTTTCTATCTATCTATCTATCTGTCTATCTGTCTGTCTGTTATCTATTTCTCTATGTATCATCATCCCATGTGTCACCCTTCAGTTGTATATCCTCCTCCCCCGCCTGTCCCTCACCCACACTACATATTCTTCTCCACCGTTGCCTTACCATACTTTACTCCAGACTCATCAAACATACCAGAGTCATTGCCTGCCCTGCAGTAGACCGCCTCCTGTACACGAATGGATATGTTACTGTCTGCATTTCTTCAGACTTTTATCTTAATTTACCTTATCTTTCTTCCCTGTTTCCAGTCCCTACAGTATATCTCTTCCCATCTTTTTCTCCCTTTCCATCCATACACTTCTCAACGTCCTTTCCTCCACCCCCTTCTCTCCCTCGTACCTTCCCTGTTTCCTTCCACTCCCTTCTCCCCCTCCTCACCCTCCCTCCTTCATCCTCTCCCTAGTCATATAGGACCGTGTTCAGCAGCCCTCCTCTCGCCACCATCCCTCATCACTGCAAACAGCTCCTTCATACAGTCCGTCATTAGAGGCAGGCAGGGGACAATGGGGAACGACGAGGGGGGAAAGAAGGGGGAGAAAAGGAGGGAGGGCTCAAGGAAGGTTGAAGGGGTGGCGAGAACGAGGAGATGGATGGAGAGAGAGGTGTTAAGGACCTTTGGAGAGAAGGAGGGGTGTAATAAAAGATGGAGAAAGGAGTACACAGGTATAAAAGTAAAGCAACAATAGATATTCGTCCTTTCGAAGTTGCTTGTTATAGGGTAGGTTATAATAAGGTATCTGATCTGTGAATAAACAACAAGGAAGGAAAGAAAAAAACGTCTGGAAAAGACAAGAGGGGCCACTGTGCAGTAGAGAAAAAGATGTCTTTTTTCGGATTGGAGGGGTTGCAAGTAACTTTCATTAAATCTTCCCTACTAGTAGGCTCTCCTGTACTGAATAAACTAGTTTAGTTACCCCCTCCCAGGGGGGTATCGCACCAGCCGCGAGCCGATACATATCTAGCGTAGCTTGGTATCTGACCTTGACCTTGACCTACTTTCACCAATTTCGAACCCGTAGAGAGATTTTCATCCAAAATACACACCTGTAAGATTTTGAGATATCTTGAGCGGTTGCGATGTTGTCGTGGTAACAGACACACAGACCTTGACCTACTGTCACCAATTTCGAACTCGTAGGAGATTTTCATCCCTACTGCACACCTGTAAAATTTTGTGAAGATATCTTGAGCGGTTGCGAAGTTATCGTGCTAACAGACACACAGACTGACGGACAAACAGAAAACAATACTTGTAGGAGATATTCATCCCTACTACTTACCTGTAAAATTTTGTGATGATATCATGAACGGTTGCGAAATTATTGTGGTACTCGTAACAGACAGACAGACAGACCTTAATCTACTTTCACCAATTTCGAACTCGTGATCGATTTTTTCCCTGTTACACAACTGCAAAATTCAGTGATGATATTTTGGGCGGTTGCGAAGTTATCGTGCTAACACACACACACACACACACACACACACACACACACACACACACACACACACACACACACATTGAAAAAAATACCAGCTTCGCTATCGCGGCTGGTGATAACTCATAAAAATATGTCACTGTGTTGAAAGTGTTAAAGATTATCCCACCAGCAGTCCTTACGGTACCCCACCTGCAGTTTCTTGCGTCTGGTTCCTACCCTGTTGTGTGTGTGTGTGTGTGTGTGTGTGTGTGTGTGTGTGTGTGTGTGTGTGTGTGTGTGTCTCGGTGACATTGAGATGTTGAGTCATATTAAAGAATGTTGTAGAATGACAGGTTAGCAGATTGATTGGTGGGTACAGAAGTATGTTGCAGAGTAGGTTGGTGAATAGGCCATAGTGTATCTTTAAGTACCGTAGGACATTTGTTGGTAGGTAGGTGGTGCATTATATTAATGCCCTGGATAGTAGGTGGGAATATAGTGTAGTGTTAAGTAAGTATGAATACTGGTAGGTAAGTAAGCAGTAGGTTTTATAGACTGGTAAAAGAGTTGATAGGTTAGTAAACGGTATAGAGGTAGGTAAGTAGGGAGGTTAGTAAATGGATAGTTGGTTAAAAGTAGAATATATAGACAGGCAGGATGGTTAGATAGGTAGATAAATGAGAGAATAGAAGATTGGTTGGAAGCTGAGAAGATAGATTGGTTGGGAAAGAGAGTAGGCAGTTGGAAAGTTATTCGTAGGACACTAGAGGGGACGGTAGGTAAGCAGGTAAGAAAGAGAGAGAGAGAGAGAGAGAGAGAGAGGATATTTGTTAGCTTACCTGGGTTGTTCAGCAGGTAGACAAACAGATAGGTTGATAGTGTGGTAGGTAGAGAGGTAGATGGTAAGGTTGTTATTTGTCGGGGCATGAGAGAGAGAGAGAGAGAGAGAGAGAGAGAGAGAGAGAGAGAGAGAGAGGTGAGCACTTAAGGGACCAGTGATCCCTGGTAACTTGAGAATGATCATATCCTGAGCTGCATTATCCCCCTCCCTCTCTCTCCCTTTCTTCCTCCTCTCTTATTCTTTTTTCCCTCCGTCTCTTCCTTCTCTACGTTTCTCTCTTCTTTTCTCATTTCTTCTCCATCTCTCTTTCTCTACGTTTCTGTCTCTTCTCTCCTCTTCCCATTCTTTCTCTTTCTTGTCTTCTTTATTCTTCTCTTCCTTCTATGTTTTTTTTTTCTCTTCTTCTTTCTCCGGTACGTTTTTCTCTCTTTTTTCTCATTCTGCATTTCTCTTCTTCTTTTCTTCTCATCTCTTCTCTTTTCTTCTCTTGTCCTCTCTCTCTCTCTCTCTCTCTCTCAAACTAAAGAAAATTGACTTCGTGGAGTCATTGTGAACGTACTTTTGATTTAGGCATCTGCTCATTCATAAGCTACATAGGTAGATGGATGGTAGAAAAATGGTAGACTGATAGATTATTTGTTTATTTATAGGTTATTAACTCTCAGGGAAAGCTCTTGACGCACACGCAGAGAGAGAGAGAGAGAGAGAGAGAGAGAGAGAGAGATTCCATTTGTATTTTATCCAGCTTATCCAATCCTCTGGAGAGAGAAACTTGTATTAAGTCTCTGTGCTCAATTAAAGTTTTTTGAGCTGCCCCATCCCACTACTGGCACAGTTATGCCAAGTTGTGATGAGCTTCATGGCCACAAGTTAATTGAATAAGAAAAGAGTGAGAGACGTGTAAAAGAAATTGTGAGTCGTGTGATTGTCTTGTTTTGTGGCTGGTTAGTGATGATTGGTGAAGGGTGGGTTAATTATCGTCCGTCTAGCGAGGCGATAATGTAATTGTGTGTGTGTGTGTGTGTGTGTGTGTGTGTGTGTGTGTGTGTTCCATGTCTGTGTTTGTGTGTGTGTGTCTGTTACCAAAATATCTCACCATCAGGAGGGCAAATTGTATCCAAACTTTTGGGGCAGTATCCAAGGATATATAGCTTATTGGTTAATAATATTAGCGAAGCTCCGATGATACACCTCCGATTGCCAAGGCATTATTGACCTTTTTTTTTTTAATGAAAGTAAAGAGACAGTCACGCGCAACGGGCGTAATCTAAAGACTTTTTTTATTTTGGTATCGCCCGCCTAGCCAGGCAACAATGTAATCTGCGTCTGTGTGTGTGTGTGTGTGTGTGTGTGTGTGTGTGTGTGTGTGTGTGTGTGTGTGTGTATCTGTGTCAGTTTGGTACCAAAATACCTCAAAATCAAATGGGTAAATTGTATTCAAACTTTGTGGGCAATATCCCGCGATATACGACTTGTTGGTTAATGATTTTGGCGAAGCTGCAATGATAAGTCTCTGACTGCTAAAGTATTACTGATCCTTTTTTTTTTTTTTTTTTTTCTAAAACGGCGAAATCCTAAGACTTTTTTTTCGATTTGGTATCTCCCGCCTAGCGAGGCGATAACGTAATATCCTGCTTCCGTCCATGTGGGCGTGTTTCAACGTGTGTCTGTGTGTGTCTGTGTTACCAAAACTTCTGAAAATCAAGTGGCCAGATTCTATCCAAATTTTGTGGGCAGTATCCCAGGATGTATGGCTTGTTGGTTAATAATTTTGGCGAAGCTACGATGACATGCGTGGCTTGTTGGTTAATAATATTGGCGAAGCTGCAACGATGTGTCTCTGATTGTCAGAGGATTATTGTTCTAATTTTTCAGTGATGGCGGTTGATACGCATTCGTGAGCGAATGTTTAGCCTGATGGGAGCCTTGTGTGGGGTGAGGTTGTGGGATGCGTGTGTGTGTGTGTGTGTGTAGATAGATAAATGGTTAAATAAGTAAGTGGAAAGAGAGAGAGAGAGAGAGAGAGAGAGAGAGAGAGAGAGGGTGCTATTTCCATGTAATTTTAATCACCGTAGGATAGTTCTCTATCTGGGTGAATTAGATATTGGTCTTAACTATACTCTTTTTACTCTGACTTGACCGAAAGTTTGCATAATATGATGTTGGTTATGAAGAAGTTCTTTTGGGAAAAGTGTAGACTTGTAGCATTCCCACCTACTTCTCTTTAAGCTGCGAGAAATAACCAAAAAGAAAAAAAAAAAACGACAATCTGTGCTAAGTTTAAGTGTAAGAAGTATATTATACATTATTCTGAAATTGAATATTATAGTTTCGAAACATCAGTAAAGAAAATAATAAATCGTGGTACTGAAGGGGTAATTCAAGGCATGTACACACACTGGTCAACTCTGAAACTGTCTGCCTCAGTCTGCCATTTCCTTCTGCCTTTGGCCATCAGAGGTTCTGGAGCTGGACACGGACGCCTTCACGCGGTGCCACCGATACAACCAATCAGCTCTACTGCCTGGTTTTACAATTCTCTCTCAACCGCCTTATTTCCTATAAAGGGGATGATGTGCAACAGAACAGGGGCAGCTTCAGCCTGCAGTGCAATGGGCTTCACGCTCAGATGAACGTGTGGTTACAACTACCACTGTTACTACGGTGTGTCCAGTCTTTTAACCCTGATATCTCTAGGAGTTTCCCAGTGCAGTACTTAGTAATTAAACAAGTCATTCTCAGAGGTAAAATCACTTTACCCCAGTGATTTACATTTCAGTCATGTTACCCCAACGCTAAATGAACGATTAGTTGGAATGAACAGGGAGGTTTTAGGAAGGGACGAGGTTGTGTATCAGATATTCATCCCTAGGTCTTTAGTGGAAAAATTTCTAGAGAAGGGAAAGCAGTTGTATGTGGCCATCATGGGATTCGAGAAAGCATGTGACAGAGTAGATAGACAAGGAATGTGGAAAATATGAAGAATATATGGAGTAAATGGGAAGTTGTTGAATACCATGAAGAGTATGTATGAGGGTGCTAAGGCTGCAGTGCGTGTGGATGGTGAACTGAGTGAATTTTTCTGTGTGAATGTTGGATTGAAACAGGGATGTGTCATTTCTCCATGATTGTTTAATCTGTATCTGGATGGAGTTATGAAAGAGATACAAGGTAGAACAGTGGATGTTGGAGCGGCCATACTGAGAGAGGGCAGCGTTTCGAAACTTCCTGTTCTGTTGTTGCAGATCTTACTGTATTGTTAAGTGAAGACGAAGGGGAACTGCAAGGCTTAGTGAATGAGTTTGGGAGAGTGTGTAAGAAACGGAATCTAAAGGTGAATGTAGGGAAGAGTAAAGTTATGGTCTTCGAGAGAAATGAAGTCACTGAATGTACAGTCAGGTTGGATGATGAGGAAATGGAAAATGTGAGTACATTTAAGTACTTGGGTAGTGTGATGAGTAAGGATGGAAGTTTGGAGGATGAAATGCATGAAAGTGTACAGCAAGGAAGAAAAGTGGCTGGTTCTTTGAAAGCAGAGGTAAGAAATAAGGACGTGAGCATGGACTAAAGAAGTCGCTGCATGATACTATTGTGATACCAATTCTAACGTATGGAAGTGAAGCTTGGACCTTGTTGGAAGGACACAAGTCAAGAGTGAAAGCAGTGGAAATGAATTATTTGTGAGGAGCATGTGTAGTTGCATGAAGAGACAGACTGAAATGAAGGAGCGTTCTTGTGTGGATGTGGATGTGATAGAAAGTGTTAGGAGAAATACATTGAAGTGGTTTGGCCATGGGGAGAATGAAGAGCGAGAGACTAACGAGGAGAGTGTATGTGAGTGAGGTGGAGGAGGGAAGAGGGAGGGAGAGGCCGAGGATGAGGTGGAGGCATGGAATGGAGAGATATGAGTATATGAGAGAGAGGGATGTGAGCTGAGGGGAGGGCAGTGAAATTGCTGGGGGCGGGGTGACTTGGAAGGGATTTGGTTGTGGCCACCCCTAACGGGATTAACGCGTCTGACGATAGATAGATAGATAGATGAATGGATACCCCCACACGTGTTTTTTTCAACTTAGGTCACACTAGAGGGGATGGCTGTGGTGCTTATTATACCCATTTTCTACGAGGTCCTAACTAAACTGAATAAAATTGGCTGAGATAACAAGAATTTAATTTTAAAAACTGTCAGACGCAATTCCCTCTCCCTTCCTCCCTTCCCTTCCTTACCCTCAGTCCCCCTCCCCATCCTCTCGCCCTCACTAATTAACTCACTATAGGACCCAGACGCACAAAAATTTATTTTCAAAAACAGTGTTAATATACTCACACATTTTTTCAGTAAGTAAGGTTTAAAATGTGCATTAGGATTCAGAGTTAGCCGGTACAGTTCGTATTTGAACGAAATAGTGGTAAAAAGAATTGTTGTTTTAATCACTTCAGTTTAATGATGTATTTAATATATTTATTTTTATCCAGAAATACACTGAGGTGGTTTGGACATGGGAAGAGAATGGAGAATGAAAGACTGACTATGGTCCTTTCACCGCAAGAAGTCCGTTCAGGGTGGGGCCCACCTGGTGAATCACCTCTAGCGATGCTGCCAAATCAACCGTAGTACATGCCTCTCTCTCTCTTATTTCCCATTTATGTGCTATTTGAAATTGTTTTTATATTCTGTATATAATAAAGGAAGCTATATAGTACATTATCACTTTTTAGAATTATAACAACGATTTGAATGAATTCTATGACACGTGGCAGAGCTTTTTTCCCATGTTGCCACGCTGTAGAGTTGCCAATTTGACCACCAATTATCGGATTATCACTCTCTCCCTACCTACCCCCATCCCACCTCTCTCTCTCTCTCTCTCCCTCTCTCTCTCTCTCTCTCTCTCTCTCTCTTTCTCTCTCTCGTCAATATAACAGAAAGTTCTGATGACGAAGAAGATTATGATTAAAGATCAGAGAGAGGATTAGGCCTACAGGGGAAACCTCTTAAAAATAAAACGCGCCTAGACTTTTACCTCATAAGTGGTGTGGAAAAAAAATTGAAAATAAATAATAAATATATATACTATATATATATATATATATATATATATATATATATATATATATATATATAGAGAGAGAGAGAGAGAGAGAGAGAGAGAGAGAGAAACAGGTGTGATGGGGGTAGGTAGGGAGACGGAGTGATAATCCGATAATCGGTGGTCAAATAGGCAACGTCGCACTCGGGGGAATTCCAACTTCTGCCACACCCTGAACGGACTTCTTGCTGTGAAAGGACCATAAGAGGGTGTATGTAGGTGAGGTGGAGGGAGGGAGAGGGAGGGGTATACCGAGGATGAGGTGGAGGGATGGAGTTGAGAGGTATATGAGGGAGGGGGGGTGAGTTGGGGGGAGGGTAGTCAAATGGTGGGTGACAGAGCGACTTGGAGGCGTTTTGTCTGCGGCCACCCTTTTGCGGGATTAGGGCGTCGGGCTATAGATAGATAGATAGATTTTTATCCAGAATATTTTATTAATCATGAGACTTCAAACAGTGGTCAGATGTAGCCTGCCATAAGCAAATACATAATGAAAAAGGACATCGTAGTGAGTGGATTAATTTCAGTTTTATTATTCAGTTTTATTTAAAGACGAGTCAGCATATAACGTGCCCCTTCCACCCCGCCAGGTGATGTCCTCTGTGTTGCAGGGACGGCTCAGTCAGCGTTATCATTGTTTACCCGGCATCCTACGAGTATATTCATGCCCTTACTGTCTCTGTCATTTCCACACACCCACTGTTACACCCATGCCCACACCAGCAGATTCAGCCGTCTCTGCTTCACATAAGATACAGCCAAGTGAGTTTATAATGGGGAGCTCTTTATGGACGACCCTGTAATTAAATTCTTTATTTACCATTCAGTACAAACCCCAACAATATGAGGGAACGATGTCACTGAACAACCAGGAATGGGGACAGTATGACAAGTAAACACAAATTGGCATGTACATACACACTCAGATAACCAGTCTTGGCATAGTACATGCTATTTAATGGTTTACGATTTATAATAGTTTTCACACTTTTATTAGTCGTTTGATAGACTGTCTTGCTGATAATATACGTCTTTTTTTTTTACAATGTATTTTTATACTGTGATGAAGAAGCCACTGAATTTTCTATTGTTTTTCTCAGCAAATTACGCAGGAAAAACCACAGTCAAACATTGTAAGGCAGATAGGCATAATGTTGCTTTTCTTTATAATACCAGCAATATATACAGTATAATACATGCTTTACAGTAATGCCTTTCCCATAAACTTGATGACACTTCAAGTTTTTTTCTGTTTTACGTTGTGGTCTGCACTTTTTGTGCTGCCTGCTTCAGATGGGGATTGGTGGATGAGCGTTAGCCTTTGCTTTATCATTCCTATCTTAATATCATATTAGGTACCAGAGTGGTGGATGTGGATGTGGATGTGATAGGAAGCATTAGGAGAAACACAATGAGGTGGTTTGGCCATGTGGAGAGGATGAAGAGTGAGAGACTGACGAGGAGAGTGTATGTGAGTGAGGTGGAGGGGGAGAGAGGGAGGGGAAGGCCAAGGATGAGATGGAGGGATGGAGTGGAGAGGTATATGAGAGAGGGGTGTGTGAATTGGGAGCAGGACAGTGAAATGGAGGTGGAAAGGGTGACATGGAGGCGATTTGTTTGTGGCCACCCCGTATAAGGGATTAAGGCGTCTGGCAATAGATAGACAGATAGGTACCAGAGTCATACCTAACCCTGTAACAAGGGCTTGAAAAGATAGATGGGCATATTTTTGTTTACTTACCTTTGTGCTCACCAATATTTTCATACATCCTCCTCATATTTATAAAATTGTATTCATCCTAACCCTACAGTCTCTCGCTTTCCTAGTGTGCTTTCTGACCTCTCTCTGTTTCTTTTATTCCCTCCTGCCGCACTGCCTTTCCTTTCTCCTCTTTCTCCTTCTCCCTCTGTTTTCCCTTCATTCACTATTCCTTTCATTTTTTGCTTCTTACCAACCTTCCTTCCTCCTCCCCTCCCTCTTACCTTCCGTCCGTCCTCCTCCTCTCAGACTCTCCTTCCTCCCTCCCCCCGACTTCCTTTCCTACGCCTTCTCTTATTTCTCTTCTTCCTTCCCTCCAACTCCTCTCTTCCATATGTTTTGCCCCTTACATTCTTTCTTTATTGTTTCCTTTCATTATCACTTTCTTTCCTCTTTCTCCACCTACTCTATAACCCTCCTTCTTTCCATCTGTTTTTAATTAAACTTTATTTACTACGTACATTGTTGTGGTAGTAGCTGAATTAGTAGGTTATTACACAGTAAGCTGGTTTTCTCGGTTAAAAGATATTTCGTGTGAAATAACCTATTCTTAAACCTAACCCATCTCTATATTATATATAAGTGAGGGAAGGAAGTGTGCGTCGCTCACCATCTGTGCACAGTCACCTTCACGTGTTGATCGGTCATCTGGTAGACATCTGCCGTGGCTGTGAACAGGATTCCTACTTTTGCTGTTCTGGCTGTGAAGGTCGGGAGATGCTGGCTCCATCCCGATCTTGGCACCACTACCAGCAGTTGGCTAGAGAGCACCGTTCTTGTGCTGCTGTGTGCGGCATGAGCTGGTAGGCAAAGACTGACTAGATGAGGCATTTGTTGGACTTTTGAAGGACGGTCATGGCTCCAACATCATGACGGTGTTCCAGTGAGTCCAGCTATGGAGGCAATGGGAAGTCTTGGACCAGACGAAGGGGTCTTTTTTTCTCCCCAGCTTAGTAACATATCTGGTGGCACTGAATACCCTGACCAGTGCTGCATTCTCAAGGCGAAGGTGGACTTATTACTTGTATAAGGTTATAATTATGTCCCTGCTGGTCAAGGTATCTTGCCAAGTGGCGGAGGGCTGACACTTTGTGTGAGGATGCCTGACAGATATTAATAATGTGCCTGTCGTTTCTCAGCTCTTCGTTCATGTCAATACGCAGAATTGATATTTGGTCCTGCAGAGGTATAGCCTTGCCATCAATATCTATCGTGTCCCTTATGGCAGCATCGGCAGTGGGAGAGCAGAAGATATTACATCGTTTGTGTCTTATCAGAGCAAAATTCACTCGCCAGATGGTTGCCCTCTCTCTGATGGTTTCCAGGTTGACGTGCCCAGCCGCTTGCAGGGAGTTATCACGGTTATATGAGAAGGGGAGCGTGCAGCCGTCAGCATATTCTGACAGTTGTGGGTGTTGTTGGAGCAGGTCATTGATGAAGATGTTCTCAAGAATTGATCCAGGAATAGATCCTTGGGGCACAGATCCACTGATTGGATATTGCTGTAAGGTTTGACCAGCGATTTCATCCTCCTCTCTATCCCCTCTTCTCCCTTCCGTCTCTCTCACTCTTCCCATCTTCTTCCCTCTTCCCTCCTGCTATTTGTCTGTCTCTTTCTCTCATTCCCTCTTTTTTCTTCTTTCTCTCTCCTTCTCTCCTCTTACTTCTCACTTTCCTTTTCTGCCTCTCTTCCTCGTTCTCATATTTCTCCCTTTGTCCCTTTTCTCCCTCTTAGGTCCATTATCTCCATCTTAAAGACATATATAACGATCTTTCCTTCCATTACGTTGCCCCCCCCCCTCTCTCTCTCTCTCTCTCTCTCTCTCTCCATTCCCTTTTCCTGTTTTGCCTACCTCTTCGCATCCCTTTGATTTCATCTCTCGTCTTTTCACCCTTCTTTCCTCGTCCCCATCTCACTTCCTTCCCTATCTTCCCTTCCCCCTCTCTCTCTTCCTCTCCTCTCCTCTTTTCACCTCTCCCCCCCCCGCTTCTTCTTTCCCTCGCGTTCCTCTCTCTCCCTCTCCTTGTCTTTCCTTCCCCTTCCCTCTCCCCTCCCCTTCCCTCTCCCTTTCCCTTTCTCTTCCTCCTCCTCTTCTCTGCCTCGGTGCACCTCTGATGGAACAGTATTGGAAAAGGCAGCTGATCCTTTTGCCATTTGAATATAAACTTGACGCTTTGGTTTGACGAAAGCAGACACTGCTGTGTGTGTGTGTGTGTGTGTGTGTGTGTGTGTGTGTGTGTGTGTGTGTGTGTGTGTGTGTGTGTGTGTGTGTGTGTGTGTGTGTGAGAGAGAGAGAGAGAGAGAGAGAGGAGCAAGGGTAGGGTTGAAAAAGATAGAGAAAAAGGAAGAGGAGGAAGGATGGGAGAGGAGAAGGGAGGCGAGGCCAGGGGAGTTAATGCACATTGAGCATGGATGAATCAGACAAACGAGGGAGGAAGAGGAGACGGAAGGATGGCAGGAAGGGAAGGGAAAGGAGGGAGGGAGAGAGAGAAAGGGAGGGGAGAAAAGGTAATGGATTTGCACTTCAGACGGAAGAGGGAAGGAAACAGGGCAGATAGGCGAGCGAGGGGAGGGAGAGGGGAAAGTAGGGAAGATAAGATGGAGAGATTGGCACGGAAGAGGGTGCGGAATGGGGAAAATGAGAGAGAGAGAGAGAGTTGACGGGGTATACGAGACAAGAGAGTAAGTAATAAAGGGAGAAACTGTTAAATCTTGTACAGTGGTAATGGGCTTACTGTAACTCACACTTCCTGGGGATGAGGTGGCAGGGACGGGAGGGGGAAAGGGAGGATGAGGTGGGAATGAGGATGGGGGGAGGGGAGGAATGAAACAAAGAAGAGGGTGAGGATGGAGAGAGGTAGAGATAGGAGAGGGTGATGGAGAGGGAGAAGGAAGGAATAGATGGAGGTAGGGATTGGGGGGAGAAGGAGAAGGAAGAGAGAATGGGGATTAGGGAGGAGAGAGTATATGGATGAGCAAGGGGGGGAGAATGGATTCGAAAATGAGCGTGGGAGGAAGAATGGAGACGGAACAGGTGGATGGAGGGAAGAGAATAGAGTAAAAATGTAGGGGAGAGGGAGGAAATGGAAAAGGTTGAGGATTTGGTGAGAGGGAGAAAGAAAGGAAAAAAGGATGGAAACAAGGAAGGCGGAGACAGAGAAGGAAAAAAATACGTTTGATGTCAGGACAGAGGGAGAATGGGGAAAAGCAGGGAAAAAGGGGGAACAGAAGGAAGCTCAGGGTGCTCGGAGAGAGAGAGAGAGACTGGACAATAAGATAGGAATGATGATAAAAATGAAGAAATGAAGAGGAAGGAGGGAGCTGATAAATTACAAGAAAAGCAAAGACAGTACGTAGAGAAAAAGGAATAAAGAAAAAAAGAGGTGGTAGGCGGTTAAAAGGAGCAGTTAATAAAAGGGGAGAGATAAATATAAAAAGAATTAATAGTGGAAAGAGGAGAGGAGAAAATTAGTAGATGAGGAGAGGAAACTATAATTCCTTCAATCGAAATTACGTACTTATGTTCTTGCATTCAGGAGACGATATTCACCTTGTGACTCATCCAGGATGGGTTGGATGTCGCCTTCATTCACCCCTTCACTGTAGTCGGTTTGTTTTCATCTGACGGAGCTGGACCACTTCTGTAACTTGAATACTAAGTCGTGTGTTCATGAAATTAAGTGAACCCTAGTTATGAGGTAGGAATGAGTCTCCTTGGTTACTAGTTATATCAACCGTCCAGTCAGGCTAAACTTGGTCATCAACTGAACTGAAACGTGTTACGGTTTTTGTCACGTCAGAATAAACTCCCTGAAGTAGAAGTTACTCCGTGCTGGCATATAGTCGATTGGTGGCAGTCTCAATTCAATAAAAATATTTATACGTCATCATAGTGAAGTAGTTAATGGCTAAAGACAGACTAAGAAAACGTAATGCTATCTAAGAGAAGGAAAAAGTAATGATATTAAAGGGAAAGAAAGTGATGAGAGGAAAATGGAGGGAGGGGAGAGGGTGAGATCCAGGGAGAAAGAGAGAGGAAGAGATAAAAAGGGTAAAAGAGAGGGGGAGAAAAGATAAAAGGGAAGAGAAGGGGAGATAATGATAAGATGAATAGGAAAGGTAATGATGGAAAAACATCCGCGAAGGGGAATGATGAAAGCAACTGAGAGAGAGAGAGAGAGAGAGAGAGAGAGAGAGAGAGAGTCGGACAATACATACAGTACATACCTACATTGATGAAAGTAACTGAGAGAGAGAGAGAGAGAGATGGACGGACAATACATACATACCTACATACATACAGACAGACAGACAGACATAGCTTACAGACAGACGGATTGACAGACATACATACAGACAGACAGACATACAGACAGATTGACAGACATACAAATATACATACAGACAGACAGGCATACACACATACAGACAGACAGACATATAGACAGACAGGCAGACAGACAGGCATACAGGCTGGCTAACTGACTGTCTGACTGACACACACACACACACACACACACACACACACACACACACACACACACACACACACACACACACACACACACACACACACACACACACACACACACACACACACACACACGCTCGCACGCACGCACGCACACACACGCTCGCACGCACACACACACACACACACACACACACACACACACACACACACACACACGCTCGCTCGCTCGCACGCACGCACGCACGCGCGCGCGCACACACACACACACACACACACACACACACACACACACACACACACACACACACACACACACGCTCGCACGCGCGCACGCACGCTCACACACACCCACACACACACACACACACACACACACTGACTGATTGACTGATTGACTGACTGACCGACTGACTGACTGACAGACTGACTGACTGACTGACTGAATGACTCGCTGACGCAACTGACTGACGCACGCACGCACGCACGCACGCACACACACACACACACACACACACACACACACACACACACACACACACACACACACACACACACACACACACACACACACACACACACACACACACACACACGAGAGAGAGAGAGAGAGAGAGAGAGAGAGAGAGAGTGAGGGAGGACTGACAGACAGACAGACTGACTACCTTACTGACTGACAGACAGACAGACAGACACAGACAGACAGACAGACAAACAGGCTGACCGACCGACAGACAGACAGCAGACAGACGAATAGATAGACAGAGACAGACATAGAGACATACAGACATACATAGAGACAGCTACATACAGATAGACATACAGAAAGTGAGAGAGAGAGAGAGAGAGAGAGAGAGAGAGAGAGAGAGAGACCTGATAGGCCTAGTCATGAGGAAGGGAAGGAAGGGAGAGGGAGATGAAGAGGAGGAAGGAGAGAGGAGGGACAAGGTGATGAGGGGTACGGGAGGAAAGGAGAGGAGGGGCGAGAGGGGAGAGATGACGGGAAGAGGTAGTAGGTGGAAAGATGAGTGAGAGGGGGTGGGAGGGGAAGCTAGAAGAAAGGGCGTTGAGAAGAAAGAGTGGGGAAGAAGGAAGCAAGAAGGGGGAAGAGGTAATGGAGAGAGAGACAGGGGAAATGAGGAGAAACGGCGAGGGAGGGAAGAAAGGCAGGAGGGAGAGAGTGAGTCAGAGAGAAGGGAGCAAAATGCTTAGTGAATTGAATGACGAGTAATTTGTTGGTAGTTACCGTCAGCAGTTTTGGTAGAGAGAGAGAGAGAGAGAGAGAGAGGAAATGTGGGAGGATGAACTGGAAGAGAATCGAAAAAGACTGAAGGAAAAAAAAAAATCGAATGAACCAGGAGAAAACACAGAGAGGGAGGGAGAGGACAGGTGACAGAAAGGAGGAGATGAGGAAGGGTGAAGAAGAGGACAGAGGAAGAGGGGAGGGAGGTGATGATGATGATGATAGTGTCAAATGGAGTGGAAGGGAATCATGGAGAGAAGGTGGCTGAAGTGGAAGGGAAATTAAAGTGTGATGTATGAGGAAGTGGTGAATAAACGATTGGTGATGATGATGATGATGATGATGATGATGATAATAGTTGTCCGGCTTCCTACCCTTCATCACTTTTCTTCTCTCCTTTCCATCTGTCCCTCCCCATTTCCTCCCCTCTTCCCACCTCCCAAGTCCTCACTTTATAAAAAAAAATGTAAATGCTCATTCTTTTTTTTCTCTCCATTTATTCATTGTTCTCTCTCTCTCTCTCTCTCTCTCTCTCTCTCTCTCATGATGGCCTCAGGGTACGAATAAGTGGCCAGAGATGAGAAGGGGAAGAGGCGTTCGGAGGGGGAAGAGTGGGGGAGAGGGGAGGAGGGGAAAATGAGATGTCACAGTTCAATAGCTCTATACCACACCTACCGTCCCCACCCAGCCTTCTCCCCTACCCTCCTTCCTTTCTCTTCTATTCTTCCCTCCTCTTCTCTCACCCCTCCCCCTGTCCCACGGCAGATGGGTTGCTGGAGGGGATATGTGGCGGTGGGGGGAGGGGGGGTTAATCTGTAAACAAAATGGCGGGTGTTGGCCGTATTGTGTCGTGTTGTTGTTACAGGTGTCATGTTGGCTCACCTTACCGGGGTCAACCCCAACACGTGGTCCTGAACCCCGATATAGTGCCTTTGTTTACATTAGTATCATCACGGTAAAACACATGTCAGTAACCTTTAGTATAATATATAGTTTCTCTCTCTCTCTCTCTCTCTCTCTCTCTCTCTCTCTCTCTCTCTCTCTCATTGCGACCCCAGTGGAGCGAACATCAGTGCAATAGGGTTGTGTTGAGATTGCTATTTGCAGAGCTGTTGTGGCGGAGGTGAAGAGGCAGGAGAAAACGAGGATGAGAGAGAGAGAGAGAGAGAGAGAGAGAGAGAAAGGGTGGAAATAAAATTCAAAAGTACTTAGCAAGGAAAGGGAGGAAGAAAAGAGTGGGAGGAAGGATGAGGAGGAGAACAAAGTAATGAAACAAAAATAACGGAAATGAGGGAGAAAAAAGTGGAAGGAAAGATATTATGTAAAGGACAGAAGAAGAGGATAGAGGGAAGATAAAGGAAGAGAAGAAAGATGAAAAGTGTTGGGGGTGGAGGGAGGGATCGACGAAGGGGAGGACACTGGGAGAAACGTGGGGAGGGGAGAAGCGAGAAAAAAGGTAAAATGAAAGGGGAGAGGAGGAGGAGGAGGAGGGCAGGAAATAAAGAATTTAGCGGGGTGAGGGAGGAGGAGGAGGAGGAGAGTGTGAAAGAACTCAAAGGAGATGAAATTGGAAATAGATGTATTTTTTTTTTTTATGTGCTCGACTCTGGGCATAGGCTTCACAGCCTGCTTCCAAGGCCCAATAGTCCCTCCTATATACCATACACCTTTACATGTCACCACTTCGGCGCTAACACCCACCGTCCAGATTGAATCCATGCTAGGCCTGTCTCATGCGGGACTGGTGTATTGGTATTAGCGGGGGTATTTTTACGACATGTCGGCGGGTCATCTGGTAGATCAGTAAAGTCTGATAAGAAATTCAAATCCTTAAACCGTTCCCTGCCCCAGCGGGGATTTGAACCTGGGTCCGCTAGGACTGCAGGCCACCTCTCTACCGATTGAGCCACCGCCTTCCCCAAACATATATCCTTCTGTATCTGTCTGTCTATCTCTTTATCTGTCTGAATACCTGTCTACCTCTTTGTCTGTGTCTGCGTGTCAATATCTTACAACATAAATTTCTGCAGGCATATACATGTATATATAGGTAGATAGATTGATAGATTGACATTTTATATATATATATATATATATATATATATATATATATATATATATATATATATACAGTATGTGTATATATATATATATATATATATATATATATATATATATATGTGTGTGTGTGTGTGTGTGTGTGTGTGTGTGTGTGTGTTTGTGGTCTAGGAAATTGGTGGTTTATTCTTCGCCTAATTTTGAGTAATAAACGTTTTGCCAACATGGTGCAGCTGTCACCCGTTATGGAGCTACAGTTACTGATGACAGTGTGGGTGAATTATGAAGGACACCATTTGCACCTGTACGAGTAAGGTTGTCAGTAATTGTAGCTCCGTAACAACTGAGAATTAGACCTGTGATACGTCTAGTAATCAATATTAACCAGGAATAGCGCATATAGGTCTCAGAATCATCCCCCAAATAGCCTCCTGAAGTGGCACTTGTTCCAGGAAACCATGTTTAATGGCAGGGAAAAAGTGTACGGTATTGTTTTGTGTACTGTGAGGGACGGTTGGCTGGGTGAGTGTTGGTGACTGCAGCTGTAGCCTTGGTGGCCTTGGTATGTGAACTTTTGCCTATTTAATCTCGCCAGCAAGGTTCTCCAACTCCTTTCAGCTCAGTTGAGAGCCAGGTGTACAGTAATCAGATTGAAGGAAAATACTGACTAGTAACCAAGGAGACCCATATTTACCTTTTAACTAAAGTTCATGTAATTTCATGTAACCCCGACAATATGTTTAACTTGGCAGAATGGCTCAGATCCGTCAGATGAAAAAATAAAGCGACTATAGTGTATGTGAGTTGTCTGTACTGGAGGGGAAAGAGGGACGATAAGGAAAGAGAAATGATGAAAAAATGGAGGAAGGAGGGGAAGGGGAGATATGAAGAGAGGAGAAAGATGGGAGGATGAAGAAAAGGGGAAAGGAAGTGAATGGAGCAGGGAAAATAGAGACGAGAAGGTGTGAAATATGGAAAGAGGGGCATAAAAGATAAATGGAAGAAGGTGAAGAGAGGAGAGAATGAGAGGAAGATGAAGAGCCGGGAAAGAGAGTAATAAAATGATTGGAAGATGAGGTAAAGGGAAAGAGGGTTAGGACAAGAGAGGGGATGAAGGTTGGTAATAAGAGGAGGATCAGGAGGGAGAAAAGGAGAACAATTTAGGATTAAGTGGAGGGAAGGAAGGGGTGAGTAGAGGGAGGACAAATGGGCAAGGAGGCATTGAGTTCCAAATAGCCACATCAATTATACCTCATCAGTACGAGGATTTAAGATGAATATGATGGTGTAGCATGAGTAAGGATGAAATACAGAAGATGTCATCGTATTGCAGGATGGTTGTATAAGATGAATAAAATAGCTTTGTGGTTGGCTCTGGTCAAGGAATGAAATATGTTATCAGTTTTGTATGATAATTATTTTAAAACCAGCCAAGCCAAATGTGGCAGGTGGCGGCACCACAGACAGGATGGGATACACAACACCCTGACTAAATGTATCATGGCTGGCACTGGAATAGAACCCAAGACTTGCCTGCGGGGCAAGTGTGCTTTTAATTACACCACCACCACCGCAAAGTGAATCAGGAAGACGGCCTGGAGAGAGAGAAAGAGAGAGAGAGAGAGAGAGAAAGAGAGAGAGAGAGAAAGAGAGAGAGAGAGCGATGAAGTGGGAAAGGAAAAATGAAAAGGGAAGAAAAGGAAGAGAAAACTAGCGTGAAGAAAATGGCGAAACGGAAAGGAGAAAAGTAAAATGAAGAAATGAAAATAGAGAAGAGGGAGAACAAGAGAAAAGAGAGGGAGATATGAAAAAAGGGAGCAGACAGAGAAGGAGAAAAGGGAAAGGGGCAAGAGGAAGGAAAGGGAGTTGGGAGAAAAGAAGGGGAAGGAAGAAAGAAAAGAGAAATAAACGGAACTGAAAGGAATGAGGGATGAGACGGTAGGAGAAAAATAGGACAATGAAGGGAAGGAAAACGGAAAGACTGGCAAGAGACGAGAAAGGAAAAGGTGGGAAGAGGTGAAGGGAAAAGATTGAGGACGTTAAAAAAGGTGAATTAGATAGAAGGAGGGAATGGGGACAGAAAATAAGAGGGTGAAAAAGGAGAAAGGAGGTTGGGAAGGAAGGAGAACAAAGAGCAGTTGATAAAAAGGGATAGTGAAGGTGAGAATATGTAGTGCAAAAGAAGAAAGGACAATGAATAAAAAAATAACTCGCTCCTTTTTTTCTCGACGTCCTCCTCGCCTTTTTCTTTCCACTTCTCGCCTTTGCCTTCCTCTCCCTTCAGGCCTTCCCCTCATTCCCTTCCGCTTTCTTTCCACTCTTTCCGTTCCTCCCACTCTCTCTTTCTCTTTTACTATCTCTCTCGCCTTTTTCTCCCTTCTCTTTCTCCCTCCCTTTCCCATCCTTCCTCGCTTTTTCACCCCCTTCCCTTTCCTCTCTCTCTCTCTCTCGTTGCTGCCTCATCTCTTCCTCCCTCTCCCTCTTCTCT
>NC_137011.1:36303108-36350608 GCF_032717465.1 Coenobita brevimanus
CTCCTTCCGAGGGTGAGGTTCGGTCCTGCAATGCTCACCCCCCCGCCTCTCTCTCTCTCTCTCTCTCTCTCTCTCTCTCTCTCTCTCTCACACACACACACACACACACACACACACACACACACTAAGCATAAAACTTATTTTTTGTAACACTGGATCAAAGCCCAGCGTCAGCATAAATGAAAAAGTTAACGAGTTTCAGAGAGTTTATTGAGTTTCCGTTAATGTACCAAGGCAGAATGGGTCTCTCTCTCTCTCTCTCTCTCTCTCTCTCTCTCTCTCTCTCTCTCTCTCTCTCTCACTCATACCCTTCACTACGTTGAGGCCTCTTCATTTGCTTAAGGGAGACCTCTCTAATGGAATGGTTAGAAACAATGGCCATTAACCCCTTCAGTAGGACTTATATGCTGTTTAATTCTTGCCGCCACCTGCTGATTTTATGCAGTTTAAAGGAGATATTTTGTAGGAAGGGGCTACTTTGAGCTGATACAATAAATTCCATCATCATCATCAGCATCAGCATCAGCATCATTTAAACAGCAGACTATTTAATCTGAGCTGATACAGTAAATTTCATATCATCATCATCATCATTATCATCATCATCATCATCATCATCATCATCATCATCATCTATTAAACCAAATTATTTAATCTGAGCTGATACAGTAAATATCATATCATCATCATCATCATCATCATCATTTAAACCAAATTATTTAATCTGAGCTGATACAGTAAATTTCATATCATCACCATCATCCGGACCTCTTTATTCTGGATAGCGCCGAACCATTTAATTGAGCTGCTAGTGACGCCTGTCGTAATGAAGGGGTCAGATACGTTCTCCATTAGTTGTCTCGCTATGAATGACGCCGTTTTTGTCTGTTGAATCCGGCTTCCACCAAACATTTATTTATTTATTTATTTATTTTAGTTAGGAAAGACCTTAATTATGGTGTTTATTAAGGCTACACGGTATCCAACCCCTCCACTGCGACGAGTCCCCATGTGCTGATTAAAATCATCCGGAGGTGTTTTAGAGAGAGAGAGAGAGAGAGAGAGAGAGAGAGAGTCATTAGATGGAAACGATCAGCTGCTACATTATACTCTTAACTGCTGATTCTTTTATAATAAAACTTTATTTGTTTGTTTCATCAGTAGTCCCCGTACGAATAATAAAATCGTCTGGTGGCGGTAAGAATAAAGTATAATAGCTGACATTGGATGGAGACAATAACTCCTTGATTATATTACTCTTGATCTGTTTTTACCAGATAACTTCTTTTGTTATTATATTTTCATGTGAGGGGTGGTTGGCATTTGTTGTCCACGAAATGACACTTAGGGATGAATGAGGCTGTGCACTGTTGCCTGAAAAGTCGGGACGGAGCAGCCTAGCCCCGGGTCCCCACGCACCGAATTAGGCATAAATAGGATTTCTTGACAGACTTATAGAGGAATACGTGTTTTTGTGCCTGCTGCCACATTTGTCTGAGTGTTGACAAGTTCCATGTCCTCTTACCCACATACCCACTCATCCATCCACTCATTCATACCGATCCACATTCCCACTCATCCACCCACTGATCCATGCCAACCCACGTACCCCCTCATCCACCCATTTATACAACCCTACCCACACACACACCCAGCCACCCTCTTATATTAACCTACCTATATACTCCCTTAATTACTCATCTGTCCAAGCCCACCCTCATGCCCACCAACCTATATATTCATTCCTATCTACGAATATAAAATAGACTGTGCACATAAGCGGTGTGTTTAAAATATTGTGGTTAATAAGATATCTTTCAGTCTGTCAGTATGCCTGTTTATCTTTCTGTTTGTCCGCCCATCTATCTATATTTATATCTAGGCTATCTGCATCTATCTGTTTTTTTTTTGTGTGTGTGAGTGTGTTTTTTTGTCTGTCTATCCTCGCCCACCCACAAATTCATGTATCTCAGCCCACCCGCACACCCACTCTCACACACTTCCAAGTCTTATCATTTTTATGCTGTTTTTCTGTGTACCGGCGGGGAAATCGCTGGAATTCAGATTTATTATAATCTCCGTAAAATGATGGAGATTATTTTTTGTCTGTCTTTAGATATATTCCAGTTATTCCTTACAAGGTGCTCGGAATATAATGCTGAGTTTATGCCGACATATTGTTAACCAGAAATTTACTTATAATACCCAATCCGCTTCATGTTATATGCAACTATCTTTCTGTCTGTCTGTCTGTCTGTCTATCTATCTATCTATCTGTCTGTCTGTCTGTCTGTCTTTCTGTCTGTCTTTATTTATTTATTGAGACATTATTATTGCTCGTACGTTACCGGATAGCAACCAATTCCTATTGGAAAATTGGGTAAGCTTCTTGGGATGGCTTGAGAGTGTACTTGACAAGAAGTGGTTAACCCTTGCACTGTCCTTGATACACTAAGGTGTTTCCTTATATTTCATTTTGATTTCTTTACGCACTTATTTTCTGAATTGAGAGAAATTCTAGTAGCCACAAGGTTCAAGAACAATGTCTGGTAACACTTCTCAGCTGTGGGTACACCTTATGTAAGTAGACTAATGCTAGTCGTTTTATTTTTTATTATGGAGATAAATCTTAATAATCATTGAGTTAAAGGATGAAGGAACGAAGGTGAAAATTAGGTCAGGTTGGAAAGAAACATATGGAGGAGATGATGACAGGAACTGCTACACCTCTCATTCATCACTTTTCTTATTTACTTTTTTTTTTTTTAATGCGAGGGAAAAGGAACCAAAGGCCACGAGCCCGCAGTTATTGTTCCTTCCAAGAGAAAAACAAAATACAAGAGAGAGCCAAATTCAAGATCCGATTATTTTGAGATGCCTGGACACACTGCGTTTGAAAGACTCGAGATCATAGGAAGCAGGAAATACAGACAGAAGGAGACAGTTCCAGAGTTGACCTGTTGCATAAATGATGGACTTGGAGTAACGGTTATCTCTTGCATTAGACGGTTGGACAGAAAAGGGATGATAGTTTGCTGCTAGACGGGTGCTACACGCCCGTCGTAGAGGTGGAGGAATGCATGCAGACAGTTCAGAGGAGCAGTGACCATTGAAGTTTAGAGATATAATTACTAGTGCTGAATCAGTATTAGAGGGATAAGTACTATGGTCACTTCTTGTGTTGTAAAATATCTGTGGCATGTTGGTTACAGTGGTTATGGGTGTGGGATACATAAATTACCGTTATTTGTGAAGTTTCCATTATATCTCGGTTAGGATGGCATGATATAAATAAATATTTCTGATTTTCATTAGAGCAAAACAATAAATCGGCATTAAACGTTACACTGAGTGCGGGCCTGTTATAGTGTACACTTGGTAAGTAATATGACATTCTTAACAGTGTATCTATCCAGTCTTTTCCCTTATACTTCTGCTTATCACACTTAACGACCCCCAATCACCCATCCATTTATTCTATCCCACCTCACTTACCTATCCAAAAGCACCAACTCACCTGTCCCCGTCCACCCACACCCCAACCTACTTATCCAAAACTATCCTCCCGCCCATCCAAAACCATCCCCACCCTCAAGAGGCCATCCAGCCACACAACCAGCATCCTACCTGTCCCACGAACCTACTCACGTACCAGTCCATCCACACTCCCACGCACTCAATCACCTTCACACACCCCACCCACCTATACAAAACCAGCCACCCAGTTACCACCCCACACGTACACCTAGCCACCCACCTGCTTCAGTCCAGATCATTTATCAAAAAAAAATCTGACATCTATACCAGTCCATCAGACTATCTCCTAGTTTACCAATCCCATCCTACTCACACAAATGCACCAGCCCACCCAAGCCACCCACCCATTCCACTTATCCCCTTCCAGGCACACAGCTATCCACCGTGAGCCTGGCAGTCTCAAAGGGTGAAGCCCAGATTACTCTCAATTGGATTAGTGGCGTGGCACGCGCGCATGCACACACACACACACACACACACACACACACACACACACACACACACACACACACACACACACACACACACACACACACACACACACACACACACACACACACACACACACACACACACACACACACACACACACACACACACACACACACACACACACACACACACACACACACACACACATTGATATCACGGTAGGACAGTTTTGCTGAGTCTTCCAAGATAATACTTATGATTAGTGTCTCTGTTCCCTTCATGCTTCTGTACACACACACACAGGTATGCAGTGAATCCCTTACACACAGCTGGGCTGCTCCCCCCTCCCCCCACACAACATTTCTCTACTTCCTCTTCACGCTTGGGGCAAGAGAAAATACCAAGCCTCTCTGCTTACGAATATTATCCAGCATCAGTAAAGTAGTAAATAGTAGTAGTTATACATAATGCAGTTTGTGCCGGACTGTACACTCTTGAGCCATAGTCTGTGGCCATCCTGTGGTCCTACCCCAGGCTGAGGTGAAGTTGTAGCCAGGGTATCACGCCGAACGAATTCCTGTTGTTCAGTGTTAACGCAGAAATTCATAGCTGGGCTACTCTGCACGAGGAACTGATGGTGCTTTAAGAAAAATGTATCAGCAATAAAACTCTGCTATTTCCTAACAGCTGTCAAAGGGCCAAGTGGGAGTGTGTGTGTGTGTGTGTGTGTGTGTGTGTGTGTGTGTGTGTGTGTGTGTGTGTGTGTGTGTGTGTCCAAGGTATGGTGTGTTGAGTAAGGTGGTGTGTCATGGATGGCGGGGGCCGTACTGAGTACGAATATAAATGCTTTGATCCGTGTTCTTTTCAACTTAGAGGGTTTTCTAGCACGTCTTCATTACCGGTTTGTTTCTGCATCTAGCGTGTTGGTATTCCCCTGTCTGTTAATCTATGCCGATATAAGAAAATCGTGAGCAATGGACAAGAAAGAAGTGTTGGAAAGACCTCAAGCTGACGAGAAGACCGCCCCTTGAGGCCTTGTATTGAGGCCATCCCTCAGGATACGGTAATGCAGTAATAGATACACATCGTAGTTCTAGAAATGAAATTATTACTTGCTGCAGTTTGTTAGGCTATTTTATTCTAGCGTAATGCGAAGGTGATGTTGAGAATTCTCTATGTGCAACACTTCATCGGCAATAACATACGTGAGTAGTCATGCAGAGAACGGTATTACTAAATTTGCTTTATACATATTGGCGCAATAAAATGAAGCCCTTTATATTTATGCTTCTTTATACTCTACCCCATCCTTAAGTGAGAGAAAGGTAAGATGATGATGATGATGATGTTCATTTTAGCACTAAAGCGACAGTCATAAGTATGCAAACAGGGGTTTTATTAAATGTCCCATTTAGGTAATGCAGTACTTTAATATGAAAAAGTCTTAATATTCATGCAGAGAAACAAGACGTTGAACGTTATTAGCTCACTTTGCGGGAGTAGGTAATTATGGTATTATATATGCTGCTGGCAGGTGATATTACTTGATTTAGGAGAGAACCCTAGCGGTTGAGGGGGTTAATGGAAGCTGTATCTAACTTATGCAATTAGAAAAATATCTTATACTCAAGATAAAATTGTCTAGAGTTATCAAGAATTCAAAAAATGACGCCCTGTAGATGACGGGGCTAGTGCATCCACAAAAAAGTCATGTAAAATAAAAAGCGTTGAATTTATATAAATTTTTTTAAATCAGATAATTATAATCTTTTAAGCGTAGTACACTAAGAATACCATTAATATTTTAATATACAGAGTTAACCATTTCTATTTATGCACAGAAAGGCGATGCTGAACGTACCCTTTACGTTATGAATCAATAAAATTTAGCAGTGAATTCATTTCTCCTTTACATAATCCTTCAGCATATACAGTATATATATATATATATATATATATATATATATATATATATATATAATTGTTTTATGACAGTGCATATTAGCACATAGCCTAAACCCATCTTCTGCTGTTCTCCTTCTGGGTCAGCCTCCCACCACTTATTTTCCCCCTAAGACTTGTTCCTGCATTGACTAATCATTCTTCCATGACCAGTTTTCTTCCCTCGTGGATGTATTTTTCCTTATGAACCCATTTTACCCAAAAAACTGTTTTCCCTCATGGTTCTCCCCTCGAACCTGTTTTCTCTGTGTACCTATTTTTCTCATGAACCTATTTCCCCATGGATCAATTTTTCCAAATGGATCAATTTTCCCACATGGATCTATTTTCTGCTATGAACGTATTGTCAGCCATGGACCTGTTTTCCACCATGGACCAATTTCCCACGTGGACCAAATTTCCCCTATGGATGTAATTTTCCCATGGACCTAATATCCCTCAGTGACTCATTTTTTATCAATGATAAACGGTGACTCCCCACATGAACCTCCTTTTTTTTTTTTCCTTTTGGACGTACCATATGTTTCCACTTGAGCCTCTATCGCCCCTAGGACGTATTTTCCAACATGAACCTATTCCAACATCAGAGAACCAAACCTTAACATTGTTCCCCAGTCCTCGTGTGGTGTGCCACAAGGGAACATGGTTCATTGCATCGGACGGCTGTGCTAGGACGGTTCCTTGCCTGCGGTTGATGAATCTGCTCGGCCGGATAGTTCAGGTTTCCTGAACAACAACAACAACAATAGCAACAGTACTGCTTCATTTTGTACTTCTCTTAACCCTTTTCATGAATCATAGTGTCCGTGTTTTACTGCTGTTGTTTGTATGGTTGAATACTAATTTCACGAAGTAGCCAGATAACTCATCCCCGAACTGAGCCGTCCCCGCAACACACAAGATAGGGAGCACAATATACGGATCATCCTCTATATGGCAGTTTGAAGAACAGTTACAGAACGGCTGATGTTTTACCGATTTTCATAGTGAAATATAATCCTCTTATTTTTCAGGGAGTGGGTGACAGGGACTGGCAAGGATGCAAGGTAAGTCATAATTACCCTTTCATACTGTAGCAAGACCATCATATTCAGCTCAGGGGAATCCAGTTTCTTAGAGAGATGAAGAATATTCCGGTTAGCCATTGAACTGCTAGAAATTCCCTCATTTGAATCAAATAGTCTGAATGTAGCCTGAATGAAATACCCAAGAGCGTCCATATCAGTTTGGTAATATTCACATCTATCTAGCTTCAATTTTTGAAGGAAAGCAGTATGAAAGTACCCTATATTTTACAGAATGTAACAATATTTTGCGACATTCTAGAGAGTGTTAGCATAATTTCTAGCCATTGTTGCAGTTCTAGTAATACTTCCAACTTTCTGGAGTTGTCAGTATTACTTCTAAATATTCTGAAGTTTCAGGCGTCATATAGGACGATTTTTTTTTTTTTTTTTTTTTTTTAAGTCTGAAGCATTACTTCTGGCGACTGTTGAAGCTTTTAGCACTATTTCTTGCTACTTACGGAGTTTGGTGGAGCTGACTACTTTCCAGCATTCTGTGATTCGGCAACTGTATTGGTGAATATATGTAGGAGGTAATGGTAGTCTGGAAGAATGGTGGATAATTGTGTTATTGGGTTATTTTAGTGCAAGAATAATACCTGTATTATAAAAATTGTATATTCAGAAGGAAAAATAGTTTCGGCCCGACGTGGACCCTCTCCGATGTGGTGTAGGCCACTTGCTGGGTTCAAAGACCGAAACATACCAAAGAAGCGCTGTGGACGTTTTTACTAACTAGTCATGAAGTAAAAATCCGTAAACTAATCTAATTTAACCTGATCTAATGTAACATAACCTAACTTAACAGTTTGCCTTCACTTTTTAGTTGATTTATAAAAATGCCTACAAGGTGTCGTGGTACTTTCTAAAAAGTGAAAACAGAAAAAGTTACTACATGACAGTATTGTGATACCAACTCTAACGTACGGAAGTGAAGCTTGGACGTTGTTGGAAGGACACAAGTCAAGAGTGAGAGCAGTGGAAATTAGTTATTTAAGAGGAGCCTGTGGAGTCACATGGAGAGACAGGCTGACGAATGAGGATATAAAGGAGCGTTGTGGTGTGGATGTGGATGTGATAAGAAGCGGTATGAGGAACACACTGAGGTGGTTTGGCCATGTGGAGAGAATGGAGGGTGAAAGACTGACGAGGAGAGTGTATGTGAGTGAGGTGGAGGGGGGAAGAGGGAGGGGGAGGCCGAGGATGAGATGGAGGGATGGGGTGGAGAGGTATATGAGAGAGGGGAGTGTGAGTTGGGAGCAGGGCAGTGAAATGGCGTGGGACAGGGCGACTTGGAGGCGATTTGTTTGTGGCCACCCCAAACGGGATTGAGGCGTCTGGCAATAGATAGATAGATAGAAAACAGACTGTTAGGTCAAGTGAGATTAGGTTAGGAAAAGTTAGTCTAGGTTAGGTTAGGTTTTAGGTGAAGGTAAACTAGCTTTGCAATTTTTCCTTCAGGGTTGTTTAGAAAAAAAAAAAAAAAATGTCCACAGCGCGTTCTAGTGTTTTTTTGTATTTTCAGAATCCAACGTTATATATATCCAGGTGAGTGGGAAGGGAGGGTAAAGAGGAATGGTAGGGGGAAGAGAGGGAGGGAAACAGAAAGGTTAAGTGTAGGAAAGAGGGAGGAGAGAGATCGCTGTGAAAAGCGTGGATAATCTGTTCAGGAAAGTAATATGTATATGTACATAAATTATGTGAGTTTATAGTGCAAGTAGTTAACCTTATCCAGATCGGGATAATCCTCGTCACGTATTCCGAGTAACATCATCATCATCATCATCATCATCATCATCATCATCATCCGTGTCACGGGGTCATGTGAATTTATGAATTAAAAATGCTTAGATGTTGCTTGAAAATAGAGACAAGGAATTGACTTGTGAAAATCAAGCAGTAAGTTTTACTTTATGCCGGCTTACTTCGCCAATTCTCTAAGGACGAGAATTTATAAACTTTCTCAACAGTACACAGCAGAAACTAATTACTCACGAGTGCTGTTTGTAGTACTGTTAGCCTCTCGAGAAAGTGACTCCACCCCTGACAATCAATAAATAATGCTAATAATGATAAACAGGTTCTTGCCGGTGCATCAACTCCTGGCTGGCACAACGGATTTAAGCTTGATACAAAAGAACTGGCCTAAGTACCAATTATGAATAATGTAAAGCATTTGTGCAAACTAGGAGCGGCAACTAAAATAAGCTTAATGTGGAGAAATAAAACACTAGTTTAACTACATTAAGCTCAAAGAAAAAGAACTGTAAATTTATTAATTACATTGAAATAAATTTACGTTACATGAGTCTCAAAAATGAATTCAAAATAACAAGGAGAATACACTCACTCGTTCATTCAAAAACTAACACACTTAAGCCTAGAAAAAACGAAAAGAAATACTGGTCAGTGGAGGGGAGCTAAGCGAAAAGAACTGGGCACCTGTGCAGGACATCAGATGCTGCAATTCGCTAAACCCTCTTCACCAATTCACCGTCTAGGTGGAGATTCAGGAACTCGCTGTACAACGGCGGCGCTGCCTCACGCTTGGCACAAACGATCCTACTCTCGCGACGACTCAGAGCTGACTAACTTCAAACTATGAAAGAGGGCGAGGGATGGCCGTGTTCGAACTTCAGTGGTCAGCGGATAGAGAGCGATATATGCTCACAATAAATCACTCAGTGAAGGCACTAATGTCGTGCATAAGAATGATCACTTGTGAAACAGTGAGAAATGTTCTGAAAACCATCCCGATCGGAGTGAATACGAGGACGATTGAACTAAGTGATGCGCAGTGGGAATTCCACTAGAATTCGTGGTTTTCTCACTGATACTATGTCACGAATTTAAAAATACGCTCGCGCGAATTCGTGACAATCCGGACCTACTTTCCCACCCTAGGGCAGGGTGAGGTGACAGGGAGTGGATGACAGAAACTGGCAAGGATGTCCATGTGATGTTAGTCGACTGAGAGTGCATCGTAGGAGACTGAAAGATACTCCCGACATCTACCCTCTCATGGTCGAGACAGTTTTAGTATTATTTTCTGGCTAACGCCAAACGATCTTATTCAGCTGAGGATGTGTCAGAAGAGTGTGACAGAATTATACTGTTATAGGTAAGCTACCATTGCTGTGGGTAGGTTGTGTAGGTAGATAGTCTACGAGTAGGGTATATTTTGGTGGATGATGTAGGGACAGGCTGTGTGTGTAAATAATGTGTAGATAAATTATGTTAATAGATTACGTAAGTTGATAATCTGTAGCTGGTTGTGTAGGTACATTATCTACTGTATGTAAGTAAATAAGCCTTTGATAGATTGTGAGGTTGCTTAAGTGTTTAGGTAATTTTTGCAAGTGTGCAAAGGTAGATATATACCGTAGGTAGTTTATGCTAGACTGTTATCTGCGTAAGTAAATATGGTAGGTATATTACATATAAGTACAGTACACCTAGTTTCAGGAAGCTCGATAGGGATGTGTGAACATGACAGACTTACAAAGCTACAGACATATTGCGTACACGTAAATTAGGGAGGTAGATTTAATAGACAAATTAGCTTGACAGTATACAAATTTTGGTCAGTCTCGTCTCAGGAAAATTATGTGCTGTGCTGTACGTCAGGTTATCACTTGAAATACACAAGAAGATCATAGTTTATAAAGAAAATAACTTTTTTATAAACAAATCATATCAGAGAACGATATGTGCAATTGCAATCAGCTCACACACTTACTGACGCACGAACTAATTCATCATTCCTTCCCTTCATCCATCCATGTATTGATCCATCCATTCCTTCATCCTGGGCCCCTGACCTCTCATTCATCTATCTCTTCCTCCCTCCCTCACCGCATCCATTCATCCACCCATTCTTGCAACTTTCCTGCACGGTTGCATCGTATGAAAGTTGCGCACTGCACAGCAGATATTCAGCACTTGCATGGGGTTCCGTGGTGAGTTGCCTAACTTTGCAACACAGTCTCTCTCTCTCTCTCTCTCTCTCTCTCTCTCTCTCTCTCTCTAACCAATTGTACCAAGCTAAAAATACCATTATCTAACACCGCCACTATCAACATCGTATCAGCATCAGGCCGCCATAAAATCATACATTATCATCAACAACACCAAACACAATCAGTAGTTTTCATGCACAACACCATTTTATGCAAGTCATCGTGAGTCAGCAGATTTTATGTAACGAGGATATAATGTGCTCCAGGTCTAAATTGCCTCGCTTCTTTTAACTCCGACTTGTGTTCTGGGTGGTGGTGGTTGTGATGGTGGCGATGATGATGATGATGATGATGATGATGATGATGATGATGATGAGGAGGAGGAGGAGGAGGAGAGGAGAAGAACGAATATGGTGATAGTGAAGGTGCTGGTGTTGGTGAGGGTGTTGGTGGTAACAGTGATGATGATGATTGTGGGTGTAGCTTGTGATTTTTATTTGGAAGTGTTGTTACAGAAAAATAACACTGTTATAATGTATTTTGTGTGTGTGTGTGTGTGTGTGTGTGTGTGTGTGTGTGTGTGTGTGTGTGTGTGTGTGTGTGTGTGTGTGTGTGTGTGTCATCACAGTCGGTACGAAAAATGCACCTGTGTGTTGTTGGTGTTGTTTGTGTGCGTGTGATATTTTTAAAGCTGTTGGGAGGTGGGGACGTGTTTATCAGTTTTATATTCACGGTACAAATTTTTGTATTGTTTTTTCGCATAATGTGTCATTTTGAATTAATTAGTATTTGGTGTGTGGGATGGCTTGGTTATTTTTGTCCTTTGGATGAGATTGTGATTTTTTCCACATTTTTTTCGTGCCTCATCGATGATGGTGATTGGATTTGGTGATTGGAATATTGAGGTAAGTAGGTAGGGATGCAGGAGGGAGGGAGAGAAGTAGGTAGGTAGATAAGTAGGTAGGTCAGTAGGAAGGTGGGTACGTAGGTAGGTAAGTAGGTAGGTATGCATGTAGGTAGGTAATAAGATAGATAACTAGGTAGGTATATTAAGAGGGATGGAAGGAAAGACGGGGCCAAATGAGAGAGAAGGAATGAAACATTCCTATAAAGTATTGGAAAGGTGGAGGTAAGGAATGGATGAAACCACTGAGGGTGCAATATTATGGGAGGGGTGGTCAGAGAGGCGTATGACGTTATGGGAGAGACTAAACTAAATGCTTAGAAAAACGAAGGTTTTTGTTATATATATATATATATATATATATATATATATATATATATATATATATATATATATATATACAATTTTTATGTGTCCGACTCTGGGCAAAGGCTTCAGGGCCTATATCTTGGGGGCAGTAGCCTATCCCAAGGCCCAGTAGTCCTCCTACACCTCCATATGTCACCAGTTCGGCGCTAACACCCACCGTCCCTATTGAATACATGCTAGGGCTGTCTCATACAGGACTCGTGTATTGGTATTAGCGGGGGTATTTTTACGACATGTCGGCGGGTCATCTGGTAGATCAGGAAAGTCTGATTTTTATGTAATTCAAATCCTTAAACTGTCCCCTGCCCCAGCCAGGATTCGAACCTGGGTCCATCAGGACTGCAAGTCGCCTCTCTACCGATTCAGCCATCGCCTCCCCCATATATATATATATATATATATATATATAGATAGATAGATAGACAGATAGATAGATAGATAGATAGATAGATAAAGTGCAGATAGCCAAAGAAAAGAAGGAAGTAGAAAGGTATAAAGTGAAGATATATACGACAATGAAGGTGGAATCTAGAGGGATATTCAGTGCCATTTGATAAAGTCGAAGAAAAGGAAAATGACGGAATGAAGGAAACATGAGGAAAACATTAACCTACAAATAAGGAGCAAGACACACACAAAAATAAAGAAAAGAACGAAGGAAAAGAGACAACGTAAAAAATAAAATAAAAAACATAGGGAATTGTACAAGGAAGCAAATAGTTAAACATAAGTGAATGAAAAAGGAAAGCCATTCATAAAAGAACAAATGAAGAGAGAGAAACATAAATATTTAAGAATGAGGAAAATTAGTAAAGACGCAAACGGTGGAACAAGAAGCACTGTGACAGTACAAGAGCCAGGCCCTGTATCGGTCTGAAGCTGAACCTTTGACCATGTCCTGTGACCCTGACCTTCCAACAGTTGTTCTCAAACTCAGATTATTATCCTTGCCTGTCCTTCAGCCACAAAGTTTGGCGCTTATTGGATCAGAGATGTGTTAGTTGACTTTGTCCTTTGACTTTATCATTAGCAAACCGTAAAACCTTCCACCAAGTTTGGTCCTAAACAAATCAAAATTGTTTTGAGTTAAAGAGCCCACCCTTTGACCCTGCCCAATACTTCAGACCGATTTCCCTCAACACTGACTCACTTCATCCTTCCTTGCTCCTCAACAATTCCGTCCAGGTTGGTCTAAATCGGGTCAAAGCTGTCTGAGTTAACCTTGCCCATGACCTGTGACATTATTTTGGGCAATGTTTATTAACTTGTTCCTCGCATGGTCCATATCCATTATTCCAGATATAATTCAGTTCCATTCAATAGTTTCTCCATACTGTTGATAATGGACAGTCAGACGGAAGGACAGATAGAAAAATAAACTGAACCAAACGCCTAACACCCACGCGCTACGCGAATTTACACTTTCATATAATATAGTATTGTGTTCCTGATACCGCTAAACGATTTTATTCAGTACACAGATTGATTAAGGCACTAAAACATTACGTAAAAACACACACTCAGTATGAAAGCACACACACACACACACACACACAGAAAGGCAGGTAGACAGATAAACAGGGGTCTTTTCTACCTGTAACTCCGTCAGTATAGAGTACGAGCGAAATGAGAGAGAGAGAGAGAGAGAGAGAGAGAGAGAGAGAGACTGCAGATGAACAGGAAGAGAGAAAGAGGATGAGGCAGGATGGAAATCGGAGAGGGGGAACTTGGAGGGTGAGGGAAGGAAGGATGAAATTTAAGGACAGGGACGGGACTAAAGGAAGGAAAGAAGATAGAGACAGGGAGGAAGGGAGAGAGGGTGGGAGATAGGAGAGAAAGAGAGGGAGGGAGGGAGGTAAGAGAGGGAGAGATTGAGGAAAGCAGGAGAGGTAGAGGCGTTGGCAAGTAAGAAAAGAGGAAATTGGAGATACAAAAGGAGGGAATGCATGAAAGGGGAGAGAAAGCAGGGAGAGAGGTAGAAGATGAAGGTAGGGAGGTAGTAGACAGGTGGAGGTAGGGAGGCAACCAAGTGGGGCAGCGGGAGAGGAAGGTAGGAGAGGTGGGGGAGGGAGGGAGGGAAGTAATTTCACGGTTAATGTGACTCAAGTGTTGGAGGAATTAGTGGAGGAACTTGTTTATTTGGTTTATCCCCCTCCTCTGTTTGCCCTTCTTTATATCTTTCCATCCCTCCAGCCGCACTTTCCAAGTTCTTATTAGTCTCATTGCCCTCATTTTAATCTCATTCTTCCCCTTTTATCTCCTGCCTTAGCTTCCTCTCTCTCTTCCCCTTACTCTCTTCTGTGTTGTTTTATCTTTTTCCCTTTGCCTTATTAGTATCTTTTGCATTCCAGGTTTACCCTACTCTAACACACTCTTTCTTCCTCTCTTCTCTCTCTCTCTTTCTCTGCTCTCTTTAGTATGCTCTTCCGCTTTCCCTCCTCTGTTTTTGCTCAGTTCTTCTTTGTATTCAGTTCGTGTGGTTCTCCGTACCTGTTGTTTTTCTCCTTCAGTGCCGATCTGTGTATGAATGTCCTTGTATCTCACCTACACTGTCACCCTCCCACCCGGCTTTCAACAGGTAGACACTGGATTAACGGGTGCCAGTGAAACGGCAGGCAGCGACGGAATAAGAGAGAGAGAGAGAGAGAGGAATATTTTTGCTTATAGATACTGTATTATTAGTGCACAAAGATTGGCCCAAAGGCATGAAGCTTACAAAATTTGCCCTATCCAGAGAATATTGAATGAAGGACAGCTAAAATCAGTGTATGCAATGTTCACTTTTCTCCTGTTGCTTGTGCCTCTTAGTGCCGTCATATTTCCGGTGTTTCACCATTTCGTGTCATCCCTGACGCAGCGGAGTTTCCATAATATTATTGTGTTGTGGCCGTGGTGGGCGCCACGTCTGCGTCCACTGCACCTGTGATATGGCTGCTGCAATAACTGAAAAATGTTTACGTGGATGCTGAGCCAAATATACTCGTAAACCCATACACTGACCAGGCTGGTTTAATATTACCGTGGTCAGACCTGTGTGTGTGTGTGTGTGTGTGTGTGTGTGTGTGTGTGTGTGTGTGTGTGTGTGTGTGCGCGCGCGTGAGTGCGCGCGTGTGTAGGTGCGCGCACGCATGCAGCATTCAGAGTCAAACGTCAAGGTCGAGTTTTCAAAATTACTTGATTTTTCCTTTTTTTTTTTTTTTTTTCTTTTTTTTTTTAATGTGGTGGAAGTAGGACTTGAACACACCATTAAGCCCTTCACCACAATAATATACTTTAATTTCCTGCCACTACCACCAGATTAGGTGAGTCCATTCAGTGTAAAGGGAGGCGTTGTAAACTGAAGGGGTAGATGAAGGCCATATCAAACCCATCCAGCTGGAATAACACCATCAAGTGAGTAAAGTTGTCTGCAGATAGCATGAAGAAAATATAAAATGTCATCGAATTTAAGGGATTCATAGTTTTTGTCGTTTTACTGGCAGAGTTTTCCTGTGACATTTATTTATTATTTATTTACATTCCTTACTTATTGTTGGTTTAATCCCCTCACTACGATGGTGTACTAACTTTATACCTCCTTTTTCTTCCACATTGTATAATCTCCTTTTTTCCCCTTGTATGTCTTCTTTCGTTTCTCTGTACTGTTTGCCTTATTCATTTTGTCATATTAACGTTAATAATCTTCTTTTCATGTGATTGTCACTTCCCTTTATCATCTTTCATTCGTTGTTATTACGCTTTTATATTCTAATTTGCTGTTTTTCCTAGTTTCTCTTTTTTCATGACTTGCAATCATTTTCTTCCGATTATTGAAATTTTCTTTTATTACTTCCTGTAATCATTTTACTCCATTTTATTATTATTTTCATTTTCCATTGAGTTTTACCTCCTGCTATCCTTTCACTCCCTTTCGTTCCTAGTATCATTTTCTTTTATTTCAGAATTGCATACTATTTTTACTTCATTCTGTCATCATATTCCCCAGTTTACATTCATTTTTTTCCCACCTTTTCATTTATATTTCTTCCATCGCCTCGTTTTTTCGTTTTTTTTTTCTTTTATTTTGCCCATTTTATCACATTTTTCCTGTTTTCTCATATCATTTCTCGATCTTTTTCAACAGTTTCTCCATTTTATCAGGTTTTCTAGTTATTTTACAATTTATTCATTTCCTTCTCATTTCAGTTTTCATCCAGGCTTTATAATTTTCAGTCATTTCTTTTACGTTCCATTACCTTTTTTATTTTTTTCCTTGACAGTTTTAGTTCCTTTGTTTTACCCTCCTTTCCTCTCACTTTTCCTCAGTGTTCCTCCTCGTAGTCTCATGTCTTCCTTTTACCATCATGTTCCCCGTCCTCCACCTCCCTAATTCAGCCGTCATCTTCCCAGGGTTTAAATTCAGCGATCGTGTAATCTTGCCTCAGAGCTTGATTTACTTACTGTTCATAATTCGCGAGCGCTATATTTGGCAGTGTATCGATGTGCACGTCAGCTAGTGCAGGCGATCTGGGCGGGCACACACACACACACACACACACACACACACACACACACACACACACACACACACACACACACACACACACACACACACACACACACACACACACACACACACACACACACAGCTGAATACTTTTTTTGGTGTGTTTGTGTGTGTGTGTGCTTTAGATAAACAGATTGACAGGTAGACAAGCTCCGTAAGACTTCTTCCCTCTTACTTCCCAGTTTTATAGAGCGGGGCTCCGGTGGGACTGTTATTCTGTCAGTTTTGTTGAGAAAGACTCTTCCTTGGCTTTGGGTTGCTGACCTCTTTCCTTAAGACACCTATCACCCTCACCTCCATCCTTATCATTATTCCCAACTCACCCTTACCCCCACCTCTATCATTCACTTTCACCCGTACTCTCACCCTCACATTCCCTGACCCTCACACACACCTTGTCCTTGTCACCCTTTCTTCACCCTAGTACCATCTCCACCCACAACTCCACTACCGCATCCACTCTGTAGCCACTAACTCTCCTTCACTGTTATACCCTCTTAAAATATACTGTTTTAGTTGTCACGCTATTTATATAAAGTGAATACTTGTCTTACTTTCTCTATAAGCTTGTTAATTACACATTGCAAAATTGATGTAAATCTAAGGGGCACTGATTCGAAGAGCGGGGTTAGAATTTATGCCCATCGAGTGCACGAGGGTCACTAAAACAAACAGTTTAGATTTATTAAGGCCAGTCATTCCCTAGAACACAACCCACATTCGTCGGTTTACATCCAGGTCCCAATAGACACAGCTGAAGGTTATACAGGATGATAAAAAATTAGGCACAACAGTAAGAATAACAGTTACCATTTTAGTCCATCCATCTGGACGCAGTTCAACTGACGTTCAACAAAATATCCCAGGTTGACAATGTTTTGCTGATTAGAAATTCCACCATTTACTTTAATACTGCTGAAAGTTGAGTTAGTTTTAAACTTAATACTGCTGAAAGTTGGGTAAGTATTAAAACTACCTTCTGTCAACTATTGTGCTGCAACTTTTTTTTTTTTTTTAAACTATCTACATAATGCTGTGTTGATGTATTGCAATATTTTGTTGTTGAAAATGAGTTATTTGAGAGGAGCATGTGAGGTGACATGGAGAGACAGACTGACAAATGAGGAGGTGAAGGAGCATTGTGGTGTGGATGTGGGTGTGATAGAAAGCTTTAGTAGTAGTACATTGAGGTGGCTTGGCCATGTCGAGAGGGTGGAGAGCGTGAAGACGAATGAGGAGAGTGTATGTGAGTGAAGTAGAGGGGGAAGAGGGAGGGGGAGACCGAGGATGAGATTAAGGGGTGGATTGGAGAGGTATATGAGAGACTGGGATGTGAGTTGTGCGGAGGGCAGCGAAATGGGAGGGGACAGTGCGACATGAAGGCGATTTGTTTGTGGTTACCCATAGAGGTAGGATTAGGGCAGAGTCGGCGTGAGAAGGCTCCGGTGAAGCCAGAGAACTGTCAAACGGCCATATTGGTCAAGTCAAGAGGTCACGGCAACACCTACTTAACGAAGAAGATTGCTGTGCACTCCTACCTCTATGGCTGTGCCCATAGAGGTAACAGTCCTAATCCTACCTCCGTGGGTGTGGCCATGAGATTATTAAGCCTTTAATACCTCCAGCTGTGTGTCCACCTGGTATTCTTCAGGGAGAATGCCAGAAACAAAGTAGACTTCATTCTACCTCTGGTTTTAGTTGTAGTTCAGCTGTGGGTGTGAGACGTTCTGTCCTAAGTTGTAACTCACCATCAAATAACCTAAGACTCCAAAAATGCCCACCACCTGTGCCGCATTTGAGTGTAAAGAAAGAGGAGATAAGAAATCTGACCCATCCATTACATTTCACCGGTGAGTATCTTTAGAGTGAATTATAATTTGTAAGAGTACATTATGTATATGACTGGAGTTAGTAAAGTCAAGCTGAATATTATATAGAATAATAGATATAAACTTTTTTCATAATGTGCTGATGTATATTATTTTAAATCATCTATCTGTCTTCCATCCTTCATTTTACCATATGTTCTTAAATGCTTCCTTTTTTTTCATTCATTAACTACTTTCTTTTCTCCTTCCATTCATAACCTACTTTCTTCCTCATTTTTTCTGTTTGCAACTAAGAAAACACTCGCGCCTGGTCAGCGGAACCAAGTCAGACAGCTGTCAAAGGGGTCGCCGCCATGTTGGTCGAGTCAGGCCTGTTGGCCTCACTCTGACCTACCCGTGGTTAATCCCTTATGCCGCCTCTACCTACTCCTACCTCTATGTGGTTACCCCTTACAGCATTATGGCGTCTGGCTATAAATAGACAGATTTGGTTGCAACTCAGAAGTTCGTATTCCATGAAGCAGACGAGGCTTTTTGGCACCTGTGTCTGTGTGATTTATCTTTTACATTGCACCTCGATATTCATTTATATGCACTTTACATCTTTTTTAATACCGACAGATGCTGAAAACAATAGCAGACAAGAATATGTGAACGATCCAGAAGCAGAAATAAACTCGTAAGGCAGAGACATTAAGAGAGCCTCCTAAGTTATCGATAATACGGCCAGCGAATGCAAGAGAATGGAAAGGTTAATTTTAGAGTGAGGTCAAGGTCACTGGTCCTTGTGATATTAGCTTTTAATGGACGTCAGCTGTGTTTTGTGACCTACCAATTACTTAATGAGTTAGTGATTTAATTTCGGTGAGACGAGGAAAGGACGAACAAGAGGAGGAGAAAGACGTAGAGCAGGAGGAGGAGAAGAGTAGGAAAAAGATGTAGAAGAACAGGAGGAGGAGCAAAAGAAGAGGGAAGAATACGAAGAAAATGGTGATTAAAAAAATAGCCTGATGAGAAAAGGCAGGAACAAGGGGAATAAGAAAGAAAAGCATAGAGAACTTGGAGAAAAAAGGGGGAATGAAGAAATGGATCAGGAAGGGCAGGAAGATTAGAAAGAGGAGGAAATGGAGGAGAAAAAAAAAAGCAGTGGATACAGGAAAAATGGAAAAAGGGAGAAAAGGAGTGAGAGAAGCAACGTGAAGGGGAGTAGAAAAGAAACAAACAAAAGGATCGAGAAAGAAAGAGAAGTGGAAGAGGAGGACGGAGAGCAAATATAGGAGAAAAGAACAAAAAGACAAGCAGAGGGATAAGTAAACGAAGACGAGGAGAGGGAGACAAAGAGAAGAGGATGAGAAGGAAGAAGAAGAAAAGGAGGATGAAGAGGAGATTCTAATTCTAAACTCAGACTTACCTCACGGATTTAAAAACCCAACAAAAAATACAGTGATTTTTACACACCCATCACTTCACCGATCCAACTTTTTCTAAGATTCAAATATTATCTTTATTCACCTAAAAAAAAGTTGACCAAGAAACCTTAAAATAGATCCTTTAGGCAATACGCTACTAAAGTTTGGTCGGACATTTTCACAAAAGTTGGTTCATTTGCACCTACCGCATATTCTGGAGCCATTTGTACATTAAAGAAACAATTAAACTAGCGCGCAAGTTTGTTAATAGCAACACAAACATTGTAAATAGACTTTCGTTCTCTTCGCCGGCCAGTATTACACGTTCAGCTGCTGAGGTGAACGTAGTACAGTGAATAGCTGTGGGTTAACATAATATCTTGATTATTACTAATGACTTTAGCCTTCAGTGTCTGGACAGGGTAATGTAGCCTCCAGTCCCTACGCTCCTGATAGGTACAGTATATAGAGGTGTAACGCCATTAAAAAAAAAAAAAATGTGTAGAAAATTTGTACTTTGTTGTTGTAGTTGCTGGTGCTGCTGTTACTGCTGCTGATGTTGTTATTGTTTTTGCTGTTTTTGTAACGCCAGGGTCATCTGAACGTGAGCCCGGTGGATCACAGGTTGAAGCTGCCCTTCTGCCATCCACCATCCTCCCTTTGACGGGCAGGGAAGGAGGTGAGGGATGTTTGCACAACCAGGAAGAGGAGCCTCGCGGTTGTTTCGTTGTCTCCAGAAAAGGCTGTACTGTATGTACAGAAGGTACAGGGGGTCCGATGCCTACCGAAAACATACGAACAACTGAGTACATTACGAACGTGTCATTATGTGTGAGCAGTGTCTGTTTATAAAAACATAACATTTGCTATATGTTTGCAAGAGGATATTGCTAGTTGGTGATATATATATGTCACCTCCCGACATCAGGGCTACCAAAGTGTTGTAGATCGGACACTAACACTTGTGATCTTCGTTCTGTGGTCCCTGATGTTTCACGCATATTGTTCACCGATACTTTTGTGACCCTCAGTACACCAGCTTAGACCAACTTGGGCAGTCATCATAGTTCTTCCACTGGAACAATTCACATCAGTGTGAAATGAAGACACACTAATGATATTGATAATACAACATGCATTCTTGAACGAAAATAATAAATAGAAACACCCACACACATGTAGTTACTTATTGGACGACAAACTTGTTAATTTGAGTCATCTGTATATACCATCATCCACGTATGCAATTCATCCTCCACTTCCAGCCACATTTAGTCATTATCGCACCGTCATCCATCTTCATCTTCTATCAGGCATCATCCTGACACTAATTCCCTTCATCCATCTTTAACCTACCATCGTACAATTTAGTTTTCAGTCACATGCCATTAACGGTTTCTAGCATCGCACATCGTTATCTGTCGTCATTCATCTTCACCAAAAAATTCTACTTTCATCCACTCTCATCCATCATCATTTTTCGTCGTCCACTATTAAACATTATCATAATTCTTCACCTTCCGCCTTCAAAATATAAACCTTCCCTTCCATGGTCTGCTTTCTAGCATCGCTTTTTCTTTCTATATTCCATTTTTCCCATGGGTACATTTTCTTCTCATCATCTTTTATTTTCTCCCTCCTTTGAAGTATATACTTTCCAACATCATTGTTCTCTTTCAAAATATCTTCCTCCCTTACATTTTACGGTTTATTTTTTGTTCTGTTGTTTTCCTATTTACCATTTTCTGACTCCTTTCTCTGTGTCCTCCGTGGTCTCACTTCCATCATTCCTTTTTTCGATATATCTCACCTTAATTTTTTCTTGTTTCTAACTAAATTCCTTCCTTTCGCATTGTTTGTTCTCTGCATATTCTCCCCTCTTTTGCTCTATTCATTTTCATTCCTTCTGTTTGTCTTTACTTCATGATTCAAAATATCGCGCCGCCCCTCCCATGTCCTTCTCGCTCTTCACACCCATTTCATTAACTTCATCTATCCTCTGTCTCTTTTCCTTCCTTCCTTTTCTTCCCTTCGTACTACACACCCTGACTCGATTAGAGATCTTGCTTCCCCTCTTGCCTCCTTTTCCTCTTTTCGTCATCTTTTCACATCCTTTCTTCCCTTCCTTCTTTCTTGCTTTCCTCCCTCCTCTTTCCTACCTCCCTCCCTCATTCTTTCATATTTCTCCCTCTTCATACACATTTTTCAGAAATTATCCTCCCTCCATCCTTTTTATTTTCGTTACTCCTCTCCTCACTTCTTTTCCTTTCCTTCCTTCCTGTTTCCTTAGATTTACAAATGTCTTTCGGTATGGTTCCCCATAAATAACTGATAGATAACTTAAAAGCAAATATCACTACCAGTGCCACAGTGACTGTAGCTGTCAGTATTATTACAGCCATAAACAGCAACCACCATCACAACCACAGCTATCACAATTAACATAGCCATCACTACCAAAACTACCACCACAGTTAGCATCCCTGCACAACGATCACTGCCACTACAACTACCACAGTCACCACCACAACTACCACTGTTAACCTACCCATGGCATGCACAACTGCCACCATTAACACAACCATTATTACCACCACAACTCTCACGGTTTACGCAACCATCACTACCACCACAACTACCACTATTAACATACCCATGACTGGCACAACTGCCACCATTACCACAACCATAATTACCACCACAAGTCCCACGGTTAACGCAGCCATCACTACCACCTCAACTACCACCATCACAACCACAACTGCCACCATCACAACCACAATTGCCACTAATAACATAACCATCACTGCCACAGTTAACACAACCATTCTTACCATCACAATTCCTAGCATCATTGCCACCACCACAAACAACCACCACCTTTAACAACCATTACCACTACCACCACCACTGCCATGACGACCACCAAACAACCATCACTGCCACCACAACTAACACTATTAACGCAGCCATTACTATCACCACAGCCACCACCATTAACATAGGCATCGTTACCATCACCACTACCCTCGCAACTGTCAGCAGCAGCAGCCACCAACATTACTGCCACATCTACCACCATTACCACCAGATGTTACTCTAATGGATCCTACCACAATGCCCTGCACTTACCAACATTATCAACACTTAGGTAGATCGTTGCTAACAACCGCTACAAGTAGTTACCATTTCAACTACTATTGGATTCTTAACATTATTACTTTTCTCTCTCTCTCTCTCTCTCTCTCTCTCACACACACACACACACACACACACACACACACACACACACACACACACACACACACACACACACCTTCCCCACCATGCCTCCTCTTGCTGCACCCTTGCCCCTCCCTGCACCATATTTTCCACACAAATCTGACACACCGACCATATCACTTACCGTTTGACATGGAGGCGTCTGCCCTAAGCTGCATCAAATTGTCTGGTGATGGCAAGAATTATGGAGATGTGGTGGTGTTAAAAGGTTTACTACATGTATCCCTACCACTGCCACAACTACCGCTACCAACAGACATCACAGCTAACTGCTTCCACTAATATTCACAACCATCGCTACTAAAACACATCACATCTAACTGCTAACTTCTGCCACTGCTACCATCACTTCAGTTAGCGAACATAACTACCACCATTACTCCACCACCACAATCACCACACCTACCACCATCATCTGTCCCTTCCGATTTACATCTGGCTAATACCACTGCAGCAGCTACCACCATCTTGTAACCACGGCCAACCACAGGTACCATAATTACCACTACTATGCAAGTCTTCGTCGTACCTTGACCACCCTAAATACTACAATCAAAACAACTAACACAACTTCAGCTACCTGGACTTCGGCCACAGACAAACCACTACCACTGTGACCACAACTACCGTAACTACCACAAGTGTTGTCATTGTGGAGGGTGTGTCAGGCAGTGTTAACATGTTTATTTATAAGGGTGGACGGCAGGGCTAAGTGGCAAGGGTATTAGCACAGCACAGTTACAACGGCACGGCAGAGGCAGGCACGCAGGAAGGGAGGGATAGTGGGAAGATAATGAGAAAGTGAAAGGTATGAGAATGGAAAGGAGTGAAAGAGGAAGAAACAGGCAGACAGAGAGAGAAAAGTAAGATGGTGAAGGGAAGGAGGGAGAGGAAAGAGATGTTTAAGAGCGAGAGAACGTGATAAGAGGAGGAAATAAACAGGAGAGGACAAGTCCGGAGGGAAAAAGACGGAAATAGAGAGAGCTCAAAGGAAAGAAGATGAAAAGAGGAAAAGAGAGAGGGAGCAAGAGAAGGTGCGAAACGGGAGAGAGAGACAGAGAAGGAGGGAGAAAATAAATCATGAAAGACGAGTAGCAGATATAAAGTAGTGTATGTAGAGAGATGTATGAAAGGAGAACATTTTGATGATGATGATGATGATGATAACGATGATGATGACGATGATGATAGGAGGAGGAGGATAAGACAGACGGTGGGGTGTGTGGGAGGGGACGTAGGGAGATAAAAGAATGGAGGGAGAAAAAAAATGTGAGATTGGGATGCTGAAGATTTAAGTAGGAGTTCCTGTAGTTAACGATAAAAAAGAGAGGGTGAGGAAGAAGGGGCCAGGAGAGAGAGAGAGAGAGAGAGGAGTGGGAGGAATTGTCTAGACGTCTCACACCGAACCTTCGGGAAAAAATCAGTTTAAACCTTTCTCATATTCCCACCATCTCAGCCCCCCATCCCTCAGTCTTCTTTCCCTTTACCTCTTCCTTTCCTCCCCTTTTTCCTCTTCCCAGCACCATTCTTCTCGTCCATCTCCCCCTCTCTCTTCCTCTACCTCTTCTTCATCCTCTTCTTCCCGTGCCTCTCCTCCCCTCTCTCCTCTATTTATTCCCATCTCTGTCACCTTCCCTCTCTGCATGCCTCCCCTCCTCGCCTCCTTTCCTATCGCCTTCCCCTCCCCCTCACCTTCCAACCCATTACCCCTTTCCAGTCAACCTTATTCCTCTCCTCCCTCCCCCTTCCATACCTATCTTGCTTCTCGTTTCCCCTCAACCCCTTCCCTTTACCCTCTCCTTGTCAGACCCTTTCCTCTCCCTCCTTCCCCCTGAATTCCCTCCTTTTCCTCTCCTCCATTCCCCTTTTTCCCGTTTCACCCTCACTCCCCTTCCTTTTCCTCTTTTTTTCCTTCTCATTTCCCTTCTGTTCCCTCGTCCCTCCTCCTTCCTTTCTGCCATCATCCCCCCAGCCCCCCCCCCCTTCGTCTTTATCGTTCTCCATCCCTTTCAATGCCCTTCCTCTTCCTCCTTCCCTCTTCCAATCCCCCAACCCCCTGTTTTCTTCCCCTCTCTCTCTCTCTCTCTCTCTCTCTCTCTCTCTCTCTCTCTCTCTCTCTCCACCATGCTTCATTCCTTTACTTTCCTGCTTCATCCCATTGTCTCTTCTTCCCCATTTTCGCTTTCCCCTCCCCCTCCTCCTTTCCTTATCCCCTCAGGCCCTCTGTCCTCTCCATTTTCCTCCCCTCTTATCCCTCTCCTCTTCCCCTCACCCCCCGCACGCCTCTCACCCTCCGTCTCGTCTGCCTTTATTGTAGTGGCAATAGCGGATTGTTTGTCTGCTGGTTTTGTTTGTTGACTTGTTTTTGAATTTTCCTGGACGTCTTTGGTTTCCTTGTTTATACATACCTTTTGAAATGTTTGGTTTGTTTATTTGTTTCTTCTCCTGGTCTTGCTTATTTCCGTATTTTCGTGTTCTCGTTGGCTTGTTTGACTTTAGTTTTTGGCTGAACACATGAGGAAGGATGGTGTATGTGGTGTATCATGGAAGAAATAACCAAGAATGTGTAGGAACAGAAATGGTAAGAGATCCTTATGTTGATGTTACCCATCACAGGATGCGGCGTCCATCAAGATGCAGAATAAAGTCTAGGGAACCACACGCCTCTTCATGTAATGCTTGACTCTTCAAGTTATTTCGTGTTATTATTATTATTATTTTTGTTATTAGTATTATTATTTTTATTTTTATTATTTGTATTATTATTATTATTATTATTATTATTATTATTGTTATTATTATTTATTATTATTATTATTATTATTATTATTACTATTATTATTATCATCATCATCATCAATATGAACCCCATCAACTCTGCAACGTGTCTTTGTAGTTATCATTAGTACGTGCAGACATATTAATCATCTTACGGGCTACCTGTTGCAGTGAAGGGGTTACTAATCACTATACCTAACCATTGCAGTCTGAATAGTCTCTGATGAGGCTCACAAAATTGTCTGGTTCTATATTTGTTCTTAACTTGGCCCGGATGTTCGTCCCTTTACAGCTTATTTCCCGTAGCCCAGTAGCAGAATAAAGCAATACCACAGCTGTACATCCTTCCCGTAGCACTGCACCGTGACTAGCACCATATTATAGTGTTAATCTATTGTTTAGCATACAAGATGGAGCAGTGGCTGTTTTAGGCCAAGTTAGAGTAAAAAGGGTACAGTAATACGAAATTTAAAAGACGTCGCTCCTCATAAGAAAGGGCATACCTGATTCCTGTCAATAAAATATAGTATAGGTTGTATGATACTGGAACTATGATACTGGAACTAAACGTATTTCTTCGTAGTGTACAGTACAAATGTATTCACACACACACACACACACACACACACACACACACACACACACACACACACACAGAGGAAGTGGTCTGTCTCTTAATTCGATTTACCGAGTTAATTTCAGGGAAGAATTGTAATTATGAAAGAGAGAGAGAGAGAGAGAGAGAGAGAGAGTTATACAACCTTCACTTAACAAGAAGGGTGTCATAATAATCAGGTCAAGTGAGGGAAGATATTTCACTATTCCTTTCCTGCTGGTGTCTTTTCTGGTGGTTTAGTCCAGGCAACTCCTGGTCACTTTATTTACCTGAGAGTTAATTATAGCAGTCTCAGTGTTAATACATGTTTGTTCTCACTCTGATATTAATGTGCAGCTAGAATAATGAAGCTTTATTTTCTTTTTTCTCTTCTCTTCGTTTTTGTACGTTCATTCCAGTAACGTAAAAACAGATACTACGCGCAGATGGATTTGATTGTTGCTCTTCCCCAAAATTTTAATAGTACGAGCTGAGTACTGAAAAAGTGATTGACTTTTTCTTCCATTTTTTCCACCCAGATTGGAATAATAAGAATATAATCGATTTTTGCCATAATGCATCTCCAAATAAAAGATGAACTTCTGGGATAACTAAGCTGCAGTTTCATATGCGTTCTTTCCTCCTAATAAACGCTTTCAATAGGTTTCGTGTTTTTCATGTTATTCTTTCTGCCACCAGACACACTATTCAGGTTAGGCAGCACCTCTGACAGGGAACTATTTTGAAGGCTGTATCTAACCCTTCCAGTTCGAAGCGCCTCTCCTGAGCTTAATACAATCGTAGATCGCCAATAAATCTAAAAAAGACGTCCTCGTATTGAAGAGGTTAACCACTTCACTCCGATTGTGGATTTAACACTTTATTCTAGTGCTGGAGAGGGACGCCTTCACGCAGTGGCACTAATATAACCGGACGGTGGAGCTGCATGGTACACAAATGTCCCTCAACTCCCTCCCTATCCCTTAAAGGGAGAATGGTGGACTCCATGAGGAGGGCATCATAAACCTGCAGTCCACTGAGTTCAGGTTTTCAGATAAACCTGGAGCTACAACTACTTCTACATTCTAATCTTGTTTTATTTAGACAGTTGCATTCAGTTGAGGAGAGATCTTCTAGTAAGAGAGAGAATATTTTCTTTCTTAACCCTTCATTACTACAGGGCTGTTCTAATTTCAGTAAAATTGTTTTGTATAAAAAAACAAGTAGTTGTAGTAGTTGTAGCGCCGGGTTCATCTAAAACATAACCCTCGTGACAGCAGGCTGAAGCTCACACTTCTCTGGCAGCTCACCATCCTCCTGTCTGGGGCAGGAAAGGAGTTGAGGGATGTGTGCATAACTGTGCAGAGGAGCCACCCGGTTATATCGGTGCCACCACGTGAAGGCGTCCCACCCCCGCACCAAATTCAAACTAAAAAGACTTCATATTAGTGAGAGATACCAATGGGATACTGAAACTGCATCTTTTGTTTGCCTTCATTTGTCCCCGAAAATTGCAAAAACAAAATCGCATTATATTTTCCCGACTCGAGTGGTGTACATCGATTACTTGGCGTACTTACAGGGCAAGAGAAATATACTGAATGTTGTGTAATTCCCCCGTCTTATATTAGTGGTAATTAAAGGTTCGTGTCGGCCCCCAGGTCTCTCCCGATGTGTGTGTGTGTGTGTGTGTGTGTGTGTGTGTGTGTCACCTGCTGCTGGGAGGGAGGGAAAGAAATGGAAGTGGAAGGGATCAGTCAGGTGGAAGGGGTGAATTGGAAAGAAGTGGAGAAAGAGATTGAAAAGGAAAGAAAAAATGGGAAGTGAAGCAGAGAGGACTGGGAAGTGGAATGGAGGGAAAGTGAATATGGGAGAGAGGAAAGGCAGGGGAGCTGAACGTAGTGCGATGGAATGTAAATATGGCAATGGACAGGATAGGGTTCGAGGCGATGATGATGATGATGATGATGATGATGGTGATAGGGGTCGAGGCGATGATGATGGTTATGAAGATGATGATCTGAACTTCGTGGGATGCAAGATAAATAAAATAAGATCGAGTAGTGGGTAGTGGTCGGGGTGATGATGATGATGAACTTAGCATAGTGGTTTAGAGGTAGACGAGAGAAGAGTGGTCGAGGTGGCGATATGTATGAGGATAATGGTGATGATGTGTCTGTTGATGATGAGAATGTTATAATGAGTGCGAAAGAAATTTATGGAATTGAGCCTAGCTTAATAATGAGAACACTGAATTAAAGACTGCGAGAGATGTAACAGAGAATACATGTTGATGGAATTCAGAATATAATAATGGATCATACAGTAGAATATATTAATGGAACTAGGAATGAATTTAATGGGATGGAGCAGAACTCTTTGGGATGGCAAGGGAGGTCAGTGGGATGGAACCTAAAGGGGAAACTACTGCTCTCAGGTTTAGTACCAACGCTTTCCCCAGATTAATTTCGATGTTTTCCAGAGTGTTTTCTACGTGTCAGTTGCAGGTAAGAGAGAGAGAGAGAGAGAGAGAGAGAGAGAGAGAGAGAGACTTCATATGTCTTGGTCTCTGTAAATGGCTTGAGGTTTCTCAGTAATATTAAGCAGAAAGTTTCCCATGTATTCATACTTCTTCTCTTAGTCATTTTTTTTTTCTCTGTATTCAACTTTACCAGCTTACATGAGCTGGTAGCAAGAAGTACACCACCACCACGAACATTCTTAACAACAACAGCAACAACAACAACAACAAAACACACGTATCAGCAATAGTAACTTGGATATCAATAGTGAAATCAACAACGTCAGTCAGCAGTGTCTATATTAACAACAGTAACAACATCATTGCTACAGCTCACTTAGTTTGCAGTATATTATCTTAATAATTACTCTCTCTCTCTCTCTCTCTCTCAGAGAATCTGTTTGTGTCTTTATCAGCTGTACAACACTTGTTTTACTAACCATTTTCTTATCTAATATAATTAGATATCATAATCATAGTGTTCTCAGTAACTAAGAGTATCAAGTACTGTGTCTGTCAACATAGGTTTATCGGTACCATCTCTACACTGATACGTGTCTTCTACCTATCCTCGTTTTCTTTGTGATGCCATTTTCCAGCACCAACTATGATATACCAGCCAAGCACCGTACCACACTCCCCGTAAATATTCTGTGTCCCCATCTTCCTCTCCTTACATTATTCATCCCCCGCCTAGCCACATGTAATATTTATGGCAAAAATGTACTGCCAGTAATGTGCTGTTGCAATATGCAGAGGCTTGGTGTAGTGTGCTGACTGGTTTTGTTTGAGGTGTGGTGTTTTGTGATCTAGAGTTGAGGATTAGTTGTGTGTGTTGTGGTGTGGTGTTTTTCTCTTGGCTTGATGGAGGATAGATAGGTAGGTAGGTAGGTAAAGTGAGAGAGAGAGAGAGAGAGAGAGAGAGAGAGAGAGAGAGAGAGAGAGAGAGAGAGAGAGAGAGAGAGAATTAAAAAAAAAAAGTTAATAAGAAATGCGTATGAAGCATATACTTAAATAAGACAAGCATAATGTGTCTTGTACGAGTATATCAAAAGAAATATTTATATTGCCAATGCGTAGGAAAAATATGCATAAATTTTCAAAATGTGTAACGCATCTGTCGTAACAAAAGCAGCATGCAAGAGCCACGCGTAGGTGAACAAAAGCATGTAAACGACAGAACAAAAGGCACGCGCGTATCAAAGGAATACAAACCTCTCCCACTTACAGAATAGATCCTCCCACGCCCACAAAATAGACCCTACCTTCCTTCTTTCCCTCGTTACGAAATAGACTATTCACCCTTCCCCACCTCCAAAATAGCTCCTTCCCCATTCCCCACTTATAAAATATTCCTCCCACCCTCCATAGGCCTTCCCTTCCTCTTTTACTTGCGATGTATACCCCCCGCCCTCCCCAACCTCACGAAATAGACCCATCCGCCCTCCCCTACTCACGAATGAAATAGGCCGTTCCGCTGGTATAAGAAATGTGGGGAACTTTCAGCGCGTCGTCTGCTATCGAATTCAGTCCTAGGCAACTCATTCCCAGTTACTATGCATGTAATATTTGTGGATTATTTTTACTCCCTTGTCGAACTATGAGATATAGTAATGGCATATATCATTGAGAATAATAAAATACTACTTAGAAAACTCATAACCAATATGAATGATCTTTTTAATTTGCGCAATTTCATGAGTTACGATGGTAGACTCGCTTCTTAAATGTTAGTACTTCACAATTCTCTTTGCATAAATGCTATTTTGGTTGATGGATATTGTAGCTGACCCCATACATACATGAAGTCACGATCATTATTCATTCTTAACACCGATTTTCGACATGACAGTCATTGTCTTACCTGTAATTTATTAGTTTGTAAATTTTACCTCTTAACATTTTCCAATACACTCGCGCATGCGCACCAGAGGGACAGTCCCGGATTTGAGAAAAGGCCACCGAGAGTGTTTACAGAGACAGACGAAGGCTAAACATGGTTGGAGTAGTAGAATGTGGTTGGCGAAGGGTCAGGTTCTTAATGTGTTGCTACCTAACGTGTACAGGAAACCATTTGGCTTGTCACTCAGTGTAAAGTCACCCATAGACAGAAGGAAGAGGAAAGAATGAAGGAAAGATAGATAGAAGAGGGAATGTAGTCACCCGTAGACAAAAGGACGAGGAAGGAATGAAGTAAAGAACGACAAAAGAGGAGGGAAAGAAAGAAGGAAGGAGGAAAGGAAAGGATAGACACCCAAGAGCAGCACTACATGCTGTTACCTAATAAATGCTGAATATTGTTTTCTGTGATAAAAGTGTTTTCTTATCCATTTCTTTCATAAACTCTTACCATTGTGACTACACAATTATTTTGCAGTTGCTACAGTTTCTACATTTCTTATTCTTATCTACCTGTTAACCTGTAAGTACATACTTCCAAGAAAATAATAATTCAGACCGGAGCAAACTGCCTTCCCGGTGGCATGTGTAATATAGACAGAAGTCGTACCAAGTCTCCCGTGCCATTTAGAATCATGTATGTTCTTTCAATTTTTGGAAGGGATGGTAAAATAAACCATAAATCATGTACCAAATGATCAGGTAAGCCTCTGAGCCTCTGAAAGAGAAAGTGATGTCCGAAGTCCGATGATATACAGTTTTATTCTTGCTGCCAAACGATTTACCATTTAGAATACTCATACTGAAAGGGGTTAGTGAAGCTGTATCATCCAGTTCAATCTCTCCTGAGCTGAACAAAGTCGTCGGAATGAAGAATAAAATGATTTACGTCCTCATAGTGAAGAAAGTAACACCTTCATGTAGCTTCACTACGCTAACTTGTAATTGTCTTTTGTATCCTCATTGTATATATCAAGGTACATCATACGAATCATGCAAATATTGGACTTCAAAACCTTGGTTAATCGCCATAATGGTCTAGTAAATGAACCGTGTACACATCCGCCTCCTCCGAGAGCTAGCGAGAAGTGAGCTATGTTTTATCCCGCCATGGGGACGGTCGCCTATGGCGTATGGACACAGATGTCAGGTGGCGGTATTTGGCAAATATTAAATTTCAGAAAACTGAGGCAATGACAAGCTTCAAGAAAGCACTATTCTTACTCAAAAAGACGATACGAATGTAGATATGAAAGCCAATTCCACTGAACTCATCAGTAACACAACGAAATGATTGTGTGTAAGGGATTGCCGGATGGAAGCTCAATGTACGTATATACATAATAGCCAGTCAAACGTATTCATTCATGGGCATGATATTTTTTATCAACGAGTATTTTAGTGACTTTAGTGGTCTATAGTGATGTTAACTCTTGTAAGTTTATCCAGACATATAGAATAGTCACAATAATTATGTTACCTTTCTAGGTCTGGACCATAGAGGTAGGATTAGGGTAGAGTCGGCGTGAGAAGGCTCCGGTGAAGCCAGAGAACTGTCAAACGGCCATATTGGTCAAGTCAAGAGGTCACGGCAACACCTACCTGACTTGAAGAAGATTGCTGTGCACTCCTACCTCTATGGCTGTGCCCATAGAGGTAAGAGTCCTAATCCTACCTCTGTGTGTGTGGCCATGAGATTATTAAGCCTTTAATACCTCCAGCTGTGTGTCCACCTGGTATTCCTCAGGGAGAATGCCAGAAACAAAGTAGACTTCATTCTACCTCTGGTTTTAGTTGTAGTTCAGCTGTGGGTGTGAGACGTTCTGTCCTAAGTTGTAACTCACCATCAAATAACCTAAGACTCCAAAAATGCCCACCACCTGTGCCGCATTTGGGTGTAATGAAAGAGGAGATAAGAAATCTGACCCATCCATTACATTTCACTGGTGAGTATCTTTAGAGTGAATTATAATTTGTAAGTGTACATTATGTATATGACTGGAGTTAGTAAAGTCAAGCTGAATATTATATAGGATCTATCTATCTATCTATAGCCCGACGCCCTAATCCCGCAAAGGGTGGCCGCAGACAAAACGCCTCCAAGTCACTCTGTCACCCACCATTTGACTACCCTCCCCCCAACTCATCCCCCCCTCCCTCATATACCTCTCAACTCCATCCCTTCACTTCATCCTCGGTCTACCCCTCCCTCTCCCTCCCTCCACCTCACCTACATACACGCTCTTAGTCTTTCATTCTCCATTCTCTCCACATGTCCAAACCACCTCAGTGTATTTCTCCTAATCTTTTCAACCACATCCACATCTACCCCACAACGTTCCTTCACTTCTTCATTCGTCAACCTGTCCCTCCACGTCACTCCACATGCTCCTCTCAAGTAACTCATTTCCACTGCTCTCACTCTTGACTTGTTCCCCTCTTGCAAGGTCCACGCCTCGCTTCCATACGTCAGGGTAGGGATCACAATACCATCATGCAGTGACTTCTTAACTTCTTTTATATAGAATAATAGATATAAACTTTTTTCATAATGTGCTGATGTATATTATTTTAAATCATCTATCTGTCTTCCATCCTTCATTTTACCATATAATAAATGCTTCCTTTTTTTTCATTCATTAACTACTTTCTTTTCTCCTTCCATTCATAAACTACTTTCTTCCTCATTTTTTCTGTTTGCAACTAAGAAAACACTCGCGCCTGGTCAGCGGAACCAAGTTACAGTAGACAGCTGTCAAAGGGGTCGCCGCCATGTTGGTCGAGTCAGGTCTGTCGGCCTCACCCTGACCTACCCGTGGTTAATCCCTTATGCCGCCTCTACCTACTCCTACCTCTATGGTCTGGACCGAAATATGGCTTACCAGTTAGGTAGCAGACGACACCTGAAAGTCCCTCATTCCGAGGTGCATGTAAGAGAGGCAACTTAGGCAAGTCTGGCGAATAAACAAACGGAGGTAAATAGACGCGATATTTACAAACATTCTTGAACTTAAATTATTTATAAGAATGTTTCTATTTACTTTTGCCTTACATCCTATCATATATTTCACAAAGCAAACCAGGGTGAATGTCAGGGTGAAAATGGGGTAAATGAAAATGATTCCTGATGGTGAAAGAACTGGCACATTCCACTCATCCACGACATTCCTCCACGACCTCTCTCTCTCTCTCTCTCTCTCTCTCTCTCTCTCTCTCTCTCTCTCTCTCTCTCTCTCTCTCCAGTTACATTATATTTGACTAGAATTATTTGAATTAGGGGGGATCCTTTTTTAACACCTTTATATATCAAACTGTCTTCCCTCAGCTGAATTTTACGAAGGATTTACAGTAGCAAGAATAAAATGAAGATAACGTACTCGGGCCGAAGAGATTCACGAAGAAGAGGGTGTTCAAAAAGTGTGAAAACGGAACGAATACTGGTGGCCTGGAGAAAGATGGGGATGACGGAAAAGTACGGAAGAAAAACATAAGGCAGAGAATGTGGGACAGATTTGTAAGGGAGAGAAGGGAGAGAAAATAGATATTAATGGAGGTAAGGGAAATAATAAGAGAAGAATATAGAAGAAAATAAGTTTAGTTGCATAAAGACGTAAAAATTAAGGAGAAAGGACAAAACGAAAAAAATAGAATATGAGAGAAAATATGGAAGAGGAGAATAAAGGAGGAGAAAAGGGGTTAACGAAAAATAGTACAAGGAGCGAATATCAAGGGCTGGACGAAAAAGAGGGATGATGGAGGAATATGGGAGAGAAGCGAAGTGAGAGGGTGAGCAAGGGAGAGAAAAAGAGAGGAGAGACTAAAAGACAGGCAGGGAGACGAGGCGATGGCGTTGATAAATAGGAGGGAGGAACAAGGGGGTATAGGGTGAAGAATGAGGCCAGGGAGGGAGGAAAGAAGGAAAATAGGAAGAGATGATGTGAAATGAAAAAGGGGGAGATTGAGGAAACGAAGGAGGGAGATGTGAGATAAAGAAAAAAGGTGGAGAGAAGAATGAGGGTATGGTTGAAGAAGAGGAAAGAGGGAGAGGTGGTACAAAGAATGAGGAGGAGGTAATGAATGCAGGAGAGTACAAAATCGTAAAAAGGAAAACAAACAGCATGAAGCCTGATGATACTTGCTAATAATTTTATATCTTTACCCTTGTTGTATTTGATTTTTTTTGTGAAACACTTATTCAGCCTGTGAAAACATTCCTCATGCGTCTGTGACACTGGCTGAATAATCGGATACCAGTCGTTGCTACCTATTTTTAAATATTTTTATTTTTTAATATCCGCTTTCTTCTAGTCTGAAACTTTGTCATAACTGGAATTTACGGCGTTGTGACTGAAATTACGGTTGAGCGGGATTGTACGATGGGTGTGGGTGTGGTTCGGGTGTGGTTTGAGTGTGATGAATGTGTGGGTGTAGGCTTGGAAGTGGGTGTGAGTGTGTGTGGGGGAGATGGGATGTGTGTGTGGGGTGGATGGGATGTGTGTAGGGATAGGATGTATGTGGGGGATGGGATGTGTGTGGGGATGGGATGTGTGTGGGGGATGGGATGTATGTATGTGCGTGTGTGTGTGTGTGTGTGTGTGTGTGTGTGTGTGTGTGTGTGTGTGTGTGTGGATGGGTGTGGGTGTGAGTAAGCCACAGCAGGTTTCTCGGCCACACACTCACCCACAAATTGTGCTGGTGACTGGAGTGACAAGATAGCGGGCCAGGCGGTGGGTTAGGGTGAGGCAGAAACTAATCCCAGCCGCGGAATAGGATTAGGCAGCCTTTAAATCCCCTGACGTTGGGTGCAGCCAAATTACGGCAGGAGGAGGGAGGTAGGGGGAAGGGAGGGACATGACTGAGAGGCACTAGTGGCAGGCTGCCAAGGTTAGTTTGTGTACAAGTATGTGTCTATTTGCTTTTGTCTACTAGTATCTATCAACCCGTCTATCTATCTTTATCTCTATGCATATATATATATATATATATATATATATATATATATATATATATATATATATATATATATATATATATATAATTGTGTGTGTGTGTGTGTGTAAATATATATATATGTATATAATATTATCTCCTTGGAGGTGTAAGGACCTATGGTCAGGTTACCATTACCATTCTTCAGCATCTATACTGCTACACTTCGGGTGGTTTTCCAGTGGGAAGCAAAATCGTCAGAGCAAAGTAAGATAAGTCGTCCTGCTAGATTCAGCATTATGAGTCTATCCCGGTAGGTCTCAGGGTTGCTGTGTGTGGTGTTACTGAAATGGTACTTGCCATATCGCCCTATTCCTGTCGGCTCATAGTCGTGAACCCATAGATCCGAACCCTAGGATTCCTTCCTTTTCTTACTGTTGAAAATGCCTAGTTCCGTCCGTTTTGAAGGGCCCTAGGCCGCAGTGGTATATGAACAGCCTGCTGCCATCAATACCAATACATATTAGACAAACTCTTGTCACCTCTTGATGGTGGGACCCGTACCAAGGGCATAAACGTTCAGTCACTAAACAAACAATGATATAAACCGATAGCTAGGTCGCTTGATAGATAGATAGGCAGATAGACAGACAGGTCGATAGACAGAAACTTAATGTCTTGAAGAGGATGTATATTTTGTTATATATGGCAGATGTTGTATCCCTAAATTATATTGTACGCTTAACGTTGAAAAATGTAAAGTACTTAACGTAGGCAAGACCATTGGAGATACTAAATACAGCTTAGATAACAAAGAAATTAACAAATCGGAATGCGAGAGAGATCTAGGGGTTATGATTAGTAACAACCTTAAACCAAGGCAACAGTGCATTAATGCGAGAAATAAAGCAAATAGGGTCCTAGGATTTATTTCGAGAAGCGTGAGCAATAGATCATCTAAAGTAATACTAAAACTTTATCTAGCATTAGTAAGGCCACATTTAGACTACGCAGTACAATTCTGGTGTCCTTACTATAGAATGGATATTAATTCGTTAGAAAATGTACAGAGAAGAATGACTAAAATGATACATGACGTCTGGAACCTGTCATATGAAGACAGACTGAAAAGACTAAGTCTGCATTCGCTAGAGAGGCGTAGAGTAAGGGGAGACTTAATTGAGGTGTTTAAGTGGATGAATGGTATAAATAAGGGAGATATTAGCAAGGTACTTAAAGTGAGCATACAGGATAGAACTAGAAATAATGGTTTCAAACTAGAAAAATTCCGTTTCAGTAAGGAAATCGGTAGAAATTGGTTTGGTAATAGAGTAGTAGACGAATGGAATAAGCTACCTAGTAAAGTAGTTGCTGCCTCTTCCATTGAGAGTTTCAAGCATAGGCTAGATAAGCATATGACAAATAAGGGGTGGATATAGAATAAAGAAAATCTTATAACCAATACTAATTTTAAAATTTTTTCTTTTCAGGTTACACTATGATAGTCTCTATTCTCCTTTCACACTTTCCTGTAAAATGTCCACGCCAGTTTTTCTATAAGGCGTGGTGTTCTTTCTGACTTTTTCCTGCCGGCTTCGGCTGGAGGGTTTGGAGGGCGGGGGAGAGCCTTCTTCTTTGCTATCCTTATCTCATTCTAGTAGTTCAGTTACTCTTCTAGGAGCTGCCTAGCATGGGCCAACCGGCCTACTGCAGTTATCCTCTCTTCTTATGTTCTTATGACACATGTGAATCTGGGACAACATTAGTGTAAATCGGAGATGTAACAGCCCTTTCCAACAGTGATACATCACAGGTACTTGGCCATTTCACCTTGTAACTGACAACCCCATTCATTAATGTTACTGCCACCACCAAACATGTGAATACGTCAAGGTATCAGGTGTACCAACTGCCATACCTCACCTACACACTGATCCTGTATCAGATTCAAATGTGTCGTACTGTGTATTCGATCAAAAAAAAAAAAAACATTGGTGCATATTATATCGTGACAAAAATCTGACACCACAGACGATGGCTGATACAACACGTTCGATGAGCCCATCCCAGGAAGGCAACCCCTCTGTTATGAGGATGCCATATATCACATGCTTCTGACATTCTATACGCTTCACTTTAACTTGGCCTAAAATTGGTATCTCTTCATCTTGAATGCTAAGTTGTAGCACTGGATTAACACTAGAATATGATGCTTGTCTGCAAGAAATACCGTGAAATGGAAAGGGTATATAGCCGCAGTATTGTCTTTTGCTGCCCCTGAACTTGTTACAAGAGAACGAAACTCTGGGCCATGTTAAGGTGAAACAACTGTATTTAATATTGTTATCAAATGGACTTAGAGATGATAACAGATTACTGTATTTTGTTTGGGACAAAACGAGCTGTACTGATGATTTAGGATATCACTGGATCCCTCCTGCAGGATATTTATTTGATAGTCCTTACGCGTATGTGTGTCCTTCCGGGCCACCTTAAGGGTGCTATGAAGTTTCTCACTACAGATATATAGGGTCATTCCCTTTAACCTCCCTTATTCCTCCTTATCTTCATCTCTTTTACTTCCCTCTTCCTCACTTCCGTCTCTCTCTCTCTCTCTCTCTCTCTCTGCTTCCTTTTCCTCACCTCAAGCCTCCTCATCTTCAATAAATCTCCTCCTCCATTTTCTCTCCCCTTTCCTTCCTCCTTCCCACGTTCTCTCATTCTTTCATTCTCAACTTTAGTATCTTTTTCATGTGTTCATCACACTCTTATCTTTTCTGTTTCTATATGTGTTTTTCTCCATTGTTCTTTCTGTCCTGGTTGTAGATGCCCTCGTCATCATAATGAAAAATATATAGATAGATGGAGACATGGTGGCCAGATAGAGACCAGGGAAGGTATACTGTATATATAGACACAGATGGTAAGATATGACATACGAGTATTAAACAAGCAGAGAGAGAGAGAGAGAGAGAGAGAGGAAAGGGAAAGGGAAGCGAAAGTTTAATATTCTTGGTAGGTTACAAAATCGATCAGCCTATAAGTGTGTTGTACTTGCAAGATGCAGTAGCAGAGCAGATCATAGACTCCATATGATGAAGTTCTAAAGGATTTCATATCATACATAGTCCTGGATTTTGAAACTCTGATACTCCTGGGAGGCAGACGTGTGAGAATGGCTTTTAGGTGCAGGCCTAGTGAAATGAGTTTAAGACTGGAGGGTGGGTGGAAATGTGGCTCATTGTACTGGGTGTTGGGATGGTGTATTTTACTTGCCTGTTTTCCATATCTTGTGTTTGGATTGTACCTGGGGAAGCTTTAAAGAAGTGATGGTCATGGTGATGATGGTATAATGGTAATGATGACACTAATGATGATGAGGATTATGCTTCTGTGGTGTTTTTGATTGACTGTATTGGTAATGCCTTTAATGACGGATGTGATGGTAATGGTGATACTGATAATTTTGATAGTAATGATATTGATGCTGGCGGTGAAGGTAGAGTGATGATGATGATGATAATAATGATGCTGATCTAGATGCTGGTGGTAGCAGAGTTATGATAAATATGATATACAGTTGGTGCTGGTGGTGGTAGAATTATGATGATGGTGGTGGTGGTGGTGAAAGACGAAAACAATGTAGTGGTAACAATGATGATGATGATGATAACCAAAGGCTGTTTGTGAGGTGACCCCATTAGTAACCGTAAAGTGGCGTGCCTTGCATTACGCTTTAGCCGGACCGACTGACAGAGAAGTGAGACGGCCTTTAGTCTTTGAAGTCCCTCAGGCGGTGGACTCATTGCTGGCCACCAGATGGACTGGCCTTCCTACTCCCTCACTTGCTGGACTACCTGCTGACCTTGATGCCAAATGACCTTTGATGAAAAGAGCGAGAGAGAGAGAGAGAGAGAGACGCTAGATATAGGGGGAATATTGGACACCACAATCAGAGAAAATCTAGAAGTAATGGGCCATCAGGACTAGCCTCTAGTGTGTGGTAGATGGATGCGATGCTTGTTATAGTTGTACAGTATTTCCAGCATCCCCAGAGATTAGTTAATTTGTCGCAGGTGCATCCCACATTATGTCCCTCAACCTGAATTTCGTTGCTGTGTGTGTGTGTGTGTGTGTGTGTGTGTGTGTGTGTGTGTGTGTGTAAATCACCGGGTCGGTCAGGATCACTTGATGGTCGTGATGGTCAGCTTTTACCCTCCCGGAAGGGAGTTGAGAGCTCATATAGTCCGATCTAAGGGCAAGGCTGTGACCTTCACACACGCACACACCCGTCCCCTTGTTCAAGGGGGACAGTAACCACCCACTTCGTCAGTGAAACTTTTCGCGACCTGAGCGAGGCGCAAACTCCCGTCCACCAGTTGGCAAGCGGGAACGTTACCACTGTATGTGTGTGTGTGTGTGTGTGTGTGTGTGTGCGTGTGTGTGGAGGGGGTGAAGGGGTGGGTGGGTGAGTGAGTGGATGGGTGTATGTTTGAGTGAATGGGTGTATGTTTGAGTGAATGGGTGTGTGTGAGTGTGTGTGTTTGAGTGAGTGGGTAGGTGGGTGGATGGAGGAGAGAGAGAGAATGATAATGAAGAACGAGAGCAGTGGATGAGGTGAAGGGAGGAAATGAAGAGAGGAAAATGAGATAAAGTGTCTCCCTAAAACTGTCACAGGGGTTGGTCTCTGGCCAGGGAGAGAGAGGAAGGGAGACAGAAAAGGGAGGGGGAGAAAAATGAGTGGGACAAGAAGAGGAAGGCTAGAAGGGAAAAGGGTGAGTGTAGAGGGCTGACAGAGAGAGGGGACGAAAGGAAAGGAGAAAGGAGAAAAGCGATGAGAAAGGTAAAGGAAAGAGATGAGAAAGAGAGGGAGGGATGAAGATGAGAAAAGAAAGCAAGGACTTGAGATAAAAAAACAGAGAGGAAGAGGATGAAAGGCAGGGTGGAAGGAAGGGAGAGAAATACGAAGGGAAAATATCAAGGGAGAAAGGAGAAACAAGGCAAAAACAGGACAGGGAAAATAGAGAGTGTGAAAAGGAAGGAGGGAGGGAGGGAGAAAAATGAGAAAGAAAAAAATGAGGAAGCGCGAAAGAAGAATAAATAGGAAGGGAGAAAAGATGTAAGAGAGAGAGAGAGAGAGAGAGAGAGAGAGAGAGGAGAAGAAGAAGAAGAAGAAGAAGGTAAAGAAAAGAAATTGGACGAAAGAAAGAAGAGGTACATAGGGAATAGGGAAAAGATGAGAACTGAGAGGTAAGAAAGGACGGAGAGGGAAATGATGAGAAAGAGAGGGAGGGAACGAGGGGAAGGGAAAACAGGAGAAAAGAGGATAATGGTACGAATGAGAGAAGGAGGGAGGTAGAGTACAACAAGGAAACAGGTGAAGAATAAAACGGAGAAAAGGTGAAACAAAGAGTTTTTGTGTTCATTATTTTCTCATTCATTTTACATCGTGTAACCATTTTATCCCTCCTGTCACTTGTATTTCCATTATTACTTCAATTTTGTTATCTCCGATTCATTTCTTTCACCTTAACCTCTTCAGTATGAGAAAATATTTTCTTCTTAATTCCAGGTAGCACAAGAGATTATAATAAGCTTAACCCTTTCATTATGGTGACGTATGAATCTAGCTTATTCTTGGTACCGCCAGATGATTTTGTTCAACTTTGGAAAGACGTCAAATACTGAAGGACAGGAGACGTTCCCAACCAGCCCATTAGTATAGGTAGTTTATATTCGTTGACACGATTATATTTAGGTAAGGACACCACCATATTGAAGGGGTATGAACAGTATCCCTTAACACCTTCACAACGATACCGACGAAGTACAGAGATGCGGTGATGTGAGAGAGGGGTGGGAGGGAGGGGAGGTGATGGGAGGGATGATGAAGTGAGGTAATGTGAGGAAAGTCGAGGAGAGGTGAAGAGAGGGAAGATGAGGTGAGGTGAGGGTAGGATGTGACGCAATGGGTGATGGGGTAACCATTAGGCACAGAGTGAAGTAGGCTGCTGCACGACCACACCATAAACAACCCACCTTGTTATCCCGCTGCTGTGTTAATGTGTTACCGGTGAGCCCCTTCTCTCCCATCTTCCCTCCCCCCCACTCACTCAGCACACCCACTGCAGTAAGCACATGCACAAACGCCAGATAATGAAGTAACCAAGGCACAGCCACTGTCATAACCACATGCATTAACGCCACATAATGCGGTAACGAAGCTAAGTCAGTGCAGTGGCGCGCGGGCAGATATGTTGTTAAGGCTAATGTCCAACACTATACTAATATAATATATATATTTATATAATATGAGAGAGAGAGAGAGAGAGAGAGAATTATGGCAGAAAAAATGAAATGAGGAAGGGTTAAGAAAAAACGATAAAAGTGGGTGTGGGGATGGAGGAGGTTTTTGGGAAGGGAGGGGGAAAGGGAAGGAGGGTGTGGGGAAGGAGGAATGGGTGATGTTAAAAGAAAGATTTTTACAGGGATGGGAAAGTGAGGAGGGTAACCAACCTAGTGAGGAAGTGTGGTGGTCTGGGAGCTGAGAGAGTATAGGTAAAGAAAAGACAAATTAGGAGAGTCACGATGTATAACTGAAGCGAGAGAAACGGGAAAATTAGTGCAAAAAGGATGGGGTCGGGAGGGAAGAGAAGATGGGCTGGATGAGTTTGGAAGAGGAATGGGGAGGGGGAGGTAGGAAAGATTGGGCATCACTGGGAGGATGAGAGGGGTGGACGAGGAGGAGTGGACAGGGATGGAGTGAAAAGAGGAGGAGGACAACGGAAGCGATGAGGAAGGGAAGGAACATTAGGAAGGGTGGGGAGGAGAGGAACGGGGAGGGATGGAGATGGGAACGGGTGGAATGGGAAAGGTGAGAAAGGGAGGACAAGATGGGAGAGATAGGGAGAGGACGTGAGGGTGGAGAGGATGGAGAGGAGAGAGGAAAATGAAAGAGCTTGCAAAGGAAAATGTGAGGGATTGGGAAGGGATTGGGAACTGCAAAAGATGAAGAAAGGAACTAGAAAAAATATGTGGAGTGTAGGAGAGAGAGGAAGAGGAAATACAAAAGACAGAGGACGACAAGAAGAGGAAGAGGAATAAAGGAGGAAGAAAAAGGTGACAGGTAACTCAAGGAGAAAATGGATAAGAAAAGAAGGATATATGAAGAAGAAGCAGCAGAGGAAAAGGGAAAACAGGATGCTAGGGAACTGGAAAGAAGGAAAAGGGAAAGAGGAAAACAGAAATGAGAAAATGGAAACAAATAAGAAAAGGCAAAATGATGGGGGAGAGAAAAGAGAGTAAAATATAAAAGGAATGTGAAGAGAAAGGAATGATAATGAATGAAGAAAACGTAAAAATAGAGGAAAAGGGAGAAAGAATGTGAAGAAAATATAAGCAGTATGAAGAGTAAAATAATGTGCTTTAAATAAAGAAAAAGGGCAATGAATTAGAAATGAAATCAATACAGCTGGGAAGTAATAGAGGATGGTGGTTGGTTGGTGGTGGGATGTGGCGGGGGTGGAGGGAATTGCGGTAGGAAATAGTGGTGTCCTGCACGCGATTGTGGTAGTCTGTGGTGCTGGTGGTAGTTGTGGTAGGAGATGGAAGAGTGGTGATGATTGTGGTGGGTGAAGAGGCAATAGTAATGATGTGAAGAAAATGGTGTTGTATTAAAATTTCCGACGATGGTGGTAGCTGGTAGTTTGGTAGTCAGCGATGAATTGTTGGTAGTTGTGGTAGGAGACGCGAGAGAATGATAATGATTGTGTGGTTGGGACAGATGGGAGTTATGATTGTAGTTATGGTGGCTGTGGAGACCAGAAGAGGATGGTGATGGTTGTGGTAGTTGGGTTGTGGTGCTGATGGTAATGCTGGTAGTTTTGATGGTTGTGGAGGTTGGCAGGAGGATGGTTGATGTATTACCAAAGATCTCGGTAAGGGTGTGAAGTCAGTAAAGTAGATAGACTGAGAAGAGATAGATAAATGTAAGTAGGACTGAACACGGGGAATTCAGTAGCATTATGTTTGCAGTCGTTTAATTTATATAATCCGCATAATTGGTCCAAGATTAGAAACAGTGAAGGGGGGAACTAGACGGAGAATGCCAGACAAGAACGGAGGAGGAAATGAGAGAGAGAGAGAGAGAGAGAGAGAGAGAGAGAGAGAGAGAGAGAGAGAATAAACCGAGTCCCGCAGTAAAAGATAGTTGCGTAAATCAAGCGTCAATATGGGTGTTAATACGCAAAGTAGAGGGCTGGGGAAGACTGGCGTAATTATGGCTGAGGTACGCAGTGATGACGTCATGGGGTGGTGGAGGGGAGGTGGGGATGGGGGAGAGAAGGGAAGAGAAGAAAAGAAAGAGAAAGAGTGAGTAAAGAGAGGAGAGGGAGAAGTTAGTTGGATTGTAGTGGAGAGAATGGAGGTTGCAGTGAAGTAGAACAATAGAAGATGAGTGGTGGAGATATGAGTGCGTGGGGAAGAGGAGGGTAGAGGGAGGGTGTGGGTGTGAGTGAGAGGTGAGGGTCTGGATACCTGAGATAGACTAAAATAGCAGGTGGTATATGAGTGTGTGGCCTGCTGGCGTTACGTGGTAGCAGATTTTACATAATGACTTTGTGTTTGTGTGTGTGTGTGTGTGTGTGTGTGTGTGTGTGTGTGTGTGAGAGAGAGAGAGAGAGAGAGAGAGAGAGAGAGAGAGAGAGGGGGGGGGAATAAGAAAAAGAAGAAATGAAATTCAGATAGACAAACAAACAGGTAAATAGACACACGCAGTTGCAGAAGTTCTGTCTGTCACTCTGTCTGTCTGTCCGTGAAAGGTGATCCTCGCCTGCTGGAAGTTATTAAATTACCCCCATAATACCAGTGTTAATAATTCTACTCCAGTATCCAGCAGTATCAACTTGCAGCATATCCTCATCTGCTTTCTTTGATCGTATATTTTCCCGCATTATTTACCCCTCCAGCCAGAACATATCATTTCCATATTATTCATGCTGTATCTAGACGACGTTATTCAGCTCAGGAGAAATTTCGAAATCGAGAGTTATTGTTGTCTTTGTAGTATGCTATTATATCACTAACTGTTATGTTCCTTTGACTCACAGCAGAATACTCATAAGATCGTCTACAGTTGTCTAGGGTAGAATACTAGAGTTGTTCTGACCATCAGAGGATTAACTGTTCTTTTTCCTCTTTCATTACAACAACTGATCAACTAAAATCAGGCTTACTTCAGTCTAGTATGACGTTACCTCATCTCCCACAGTCAATACAAAGTTGTGTTCCGATTCCCTCCACTCGTGCATGTCACCAGTGTACTTGTTCCATCCCACCCACGGCAATTTTCCCCTCCACTTGGTTCTTTGTGTGTGTCCTCTTGTCTGTACCTGCCTCACCTGTCACCCATCCCAACACACCCACCGTAATTTCCTGCTTAGCTTGGTTTGCCTTTGATCAGTTTGGCGTGAGATAAAGCAGTGTGCTGTGTAAGGGAGGGAACAACGCCTCGCCTGATAACCTGTCCTGATTAAACCTTCCACTGGTTGACACACATTTATGATTTTACACCAGAGGTTTTTATTGGACATAATGGGAACACCTTCAGGGCTCGTGAAAGCGGGGTTAGGAATTACCCAGCCAGGGAAATGAGTATCTTCCTAAGGTTTGTGAACACATTTCTGGAAGGTCAAGCCTCTGATGCAAATCAGTTTAATTTAGACTTCGGATGGAGCCTGTGTTAATAATTATTTGAAATTATAATTTTCAGGTAGATTTTGGAAAACAGTTGATTACCTGACCGTGTCAAAACACAAGGGCCCTGGTCCAAAGGGGTCCCAGTAGACTGGCAGGTTTACCTTGGAGTTAGTGTCTAGGCTATCCCAAGAATTACTTAACCCCTTGACTACGACGACCCATTTTTTATGAGCTTTCTGCTACTCCCACACCATGTTATCCAGCTTAAGAGAAATTAGAAGGGTGAGGTACAACCCTCAGTGACACTTCCTCTACTTGTGGATTTTCCTAATATCAATAAAATCGTCTGTTGGTAGCAAAAATAAAATGTAAAAGACATCCCTTGATTCAGTGTAACAAATTGTGCATAGAGGAAAGACTGTTGATGTGGATGTTGAAGATGACAGGATGCGGTTTTACTGTGCCATCTATGTCATGTAGTCAGGTGGCTTGTACTGCACACGATGTGTGTGGGCAGCGGGGGCATCCAGGTGACGTATTGCACATTTCAAACCGACGATGTATATTTATTCGATATTATTTCAGCTATCTTGAGATTATTTCATTTGGCTTAGGGAAACCTATTGTAAATAGGTTGTAAATGATGGCTGTATTTAATCTCTCCCGGGCGAAAAAAAAAAAAAAAAATCTTATTAGAATAAAAGCGTCTGGAAGTACTAAGAATAAAGTAGGAAATGCGTCATCGGACTGAAATGGTTAACGCTGATTGGAAATGTGTGGAGAACCACCCATCTTCTGACTGTAATTTGTTACACCGTGGTAGAAATTTGGTATATATGGCATTTCAGTCTCACTTCACTGTGCTGTATAATGTGGCATGCAGGCTAACCACATGTATTACTCACACTTTTTCACAGATGACCATTCAAAATTTCGGGTTTGCCTTCTTCGCCTTCTCAGTTGTAATCCCTTTAGTCCAAAGTTATTTTTTTCGTGCTGCCCGCTAATTATATTAAGTTTAGTAGAGTGCCGTAGTGGAGAATAAGTTGGTGAAGTGTATATCTAACCCCAACAGTTTGATAACGTATGCGTAAAATGATATGAAGAGAACACGCATACTATTAAATGTACGCTTGTGGACATTAATACTGACCTGCTTGCTTATGGTAAGTAACGAGGCGGAAAACAGTGACTTTCAAAACCCAGTGATGCGGTTTTTATAACTCAAGTTTCTCAGAATGCTGTGTGAGGGTTTTATTTTGTTCAGCCAAAAAATTGGAACGATATGCTTGTCCGGAACTGTATGTCCTGGGATTGAAGGGGTTAATAGCAGGTGCCGTAGTTCCTGCTGGGGTAAGCCTTAGTGAGGTGGAGGGGGGGGGAGGGAAGGCAGGGACAGGGGGAAACCGAGGATGAGGTGGAGGGATGGGGTAGAGAGGTATATGAGGGAGGGGGTGTGAGTTGGAGAGAGGGCAACCAGATATCAAAGGAGAGAGTGACGTGGACGCGATTCGTTCAGGCCACTTTTGACAAGATTAATGCGTCCGACGATAGATCAATAGATAGATAATAAGATAGTAAACCTCATTCTGGGCACGGAACGGTTTTGCATATTTGCTGAGTTATAATTTAGTCAGCAATATTTTAATTGATATTGATATTTGACCCAGCAACATTAGAATAAATGTTTATCCCAGCATGAAAACTTTCAATACAGGTCAGTTGTGACACATTGGTCTCTTCACGTTACCCTTTAGAGGTGAAGTGTTATTGTAGATCAGAATATTGT
>NC_137011.1:36988108-37090608 GCF_032717465.1 Coenobita brevimanus
GGTCACTAGGCGCTGTCGTGTGCCTATAAAGCATTCCTTGAGTTAAGAGTGTGTAAGCATGTTTAGCATTGCTCGCTTCTCGCAGACACAATACCTTCTCATCATCTGACTCCCTGCTTCTATCTGTCTCTCTATCTATCTGTCTATTATGATTTGTAATTATAATATGGAGTCCTAACATATTGCTCGGTCACGCGAAAATGGCGTACCATCGACAGTTAATAGTTATAACATATTAATACATATTATATACACAATATAATGAACTTATAAGCTAATTAAGTGAAATACATAATATTGTAAAAGTAACATAATTGTATGAATATTGTATACATATAATATTTATAGTAAATAGTGATTATTTAGTAATATTGCATTTTAAACAAGTTGTATACATATTTGAATAAATGCATTACAAGCAAATTATTTAACTGTAATACAGTAGGTACTTGGGTTATTGTAGTGGCATTGTGGTAATACATAATTGTGACATTTTACGAATTGTTACAAAATATTGTGGTAATGCATAATTGTGTTGGCCTTATAATTGTAGTTACATTTTGTTAATGCAACTGTTACATAAGTGTCTTGGCCTTATAATTGTAGTTAAAGTTACATAAAAGTTACATCTTGTTAATGCAACTGTTACATAAATGGTAAAGTGTAACATACTGCAATGTTTGTCGTTACATAATTGTTACATATCGTCTGTAGTTACATAATTGTAGTTAAAGTTACATAAAAGTTACATCTTGTTAATGCAACTGTTACATAAATGGTATATATTGTTTGTAGTTACATAATTGTAGCAAGTGTAACATAATGCAATCGTTTGTCGTTACATAATTGTTACATATCGTTTGTAGTTACATAATTGTAGTTAAAGTTACATAAAAGTTACATCTTGTTTATGCAACTGTTACATAAATGGTACATATTGTTTGTAGTTACATAATTGTAGCAAGTGTAACATAATGCAATCGTTTGTCGTTACATAATTGTTACATATCGTTTGTAGTTACATAATTGTAATAAGTGTAGCATAATGCAATCGTTTGTCGTTACATAATTGTAATAATTGCAGTCCTGACATATGAATCCGGTCATGCTGCGGTCGATGATAGTGATGATGTGTCATGCCACTTGTTTGTGGAGACAACAATTTGCTTTTTTGTTTGTAGTTTATGTGGTATTTTGGCATATGTAGTAACACTTACACTTATTTTCATTTGTTTGTTATGTGATCTTACTCTATTTCTCTCGTTTTCCTTTCTTACTTTTTCTTTCTTTCTTTTTCTTTTTCTTTTTTCTTTTTTTTGTATGTATTGATTTTCTATAGTTTGTTTCTCTTTGCTTGTGTATGCTTTTTCCATGTTGTTCATGGTTGCATAATTACTGGCTAATTTCCTTGGGGTACTTTTTTAAAGTTTAGTTTATATTGCACAGATATTATTGAAAATGATATTATATAGTCCCATATTTTGTTATTTTATATAAAAAAAATATATATGCACTATGTACAGTATTAACTATATACACTGACTTGTTGTTCACTTGTACCTATCGTGAGTAATATGTGTGTCAGCACTGTGTGGAAATCATTGTCTTCACGATTGTGTTGAAGATGTTCACTCTTGCTAACGTCATTTGTGTTGGCCATTTTTTTTTTTCTAGTTTACCTTGTAACTTAATTTGTCTGTTTCCACTAGGTAGCTTTAATTAATAAATGTTAAATACAGTTCTTGTAATTGCTAACTGAGTAACTGTGATGGTATATTTTCTTTATTACTTTGTAGATGTAATAATGTATAGCTGTATGTATGAAACACGTATTTTATGTAGGTATAAATGGTAACACTCGTTGGTAGTAAATAAATGCTATAATAAATGAATGAATATATACAGTGTAGAATATTTATTGTTGGTGATTATTTAGTGTTTGAGTTATGCAGATAACTGAAGTAAGTATGTGTATTTAAGCTGTAACTATACAGCACGTTTTATATGTTTGTGCAGAAGCTTATTGTCTATCACTGTGTATTGTATAAATGAAGTAACTATGTAACTCACTAATTTTTACCGTGGTGGGAATGGTGTGAGTGGTGGTGCAGGTGGTGAGTTGACCGACGTGGCGTCTTTTCAGCAAGCACGCATGATGACGTCGACTTCCCACACTGGTAGCTGTGGTGAGTGAATGAGTAGCGATGAGTAACTTGAGTGAAGACGAGTGAGTAAGATGAGTTATGAGTCGTGTCTCACTCTTCGTTTGTTTGTACCTTTTTTCTTCCTCGAGGTATTCGCGGTCCTTTTTTCTTGTGATTTACTCGTTGTAGGATGAAGACTGCCGCTACTTGTAAGTGCGTGTAGAAGATTATACAGATGACTCGTAGAGTTGTTACTTGTAGTTGATTGTAGATGGTTGTAGTTCGTTGGTTCGCCGTAGAAATTTCAAGATTGTTTGTATCAGTACTTTGTTAAACTACTGGCAAGACGTCGTGTGATCACTTCTACATCAGCGTGATGATCGTGGAGACGGAGGGGGCTGGTTGGAGAGAATACTGTCAGGAGCTGGTTGTAAGTTGTTGGTTGTGAGAGTTTTTTTTTTTTTTTAATCTTGATATTTTGTAGGAATTCACAGTTGATTCGTAGACGAGGTTCGTATACGTTCGCTGCTACCAAATGTCATATAAGACTTTGTATTTACTTGTAGTGTAGTTATATATATTAGACTTGTGGACGAGCGGTTGTTATACTTGAGTAGCTTCGTGAGTAGATAATCTTCTTTTCCATTTGTCATGTAGTGACAGGAGAGGTAAAGAATAGTATGGGACTATTTTTATTTGTCTTGGAAATATTAACAAGTCTCTCACACAGAGCGAAGTATAGAGTCCCGCTAGCTAGCTATCTGTCCCGCTCTCTCTGTCTCTCTCTCAAGTTGCTAAGCCCTTCTCCCTGCGACCTGTCTGTTCTATCGCTAGCTTCCTTCTGTCTCGCTGTCGCTCCCTCTCTCTCTCTCAAGTTGCTAAGCCTTCTCCCTACTACCTGCCTGTTCTATGGCCTGTCTCCTTCTGCCCTCTCTTTCCTAAATTCTGGTGAAACAGGAGACGTATCACGTGTGTTCCTTGTGAGTGGAACGTTCTAGAAGCCTGTGTGTGTGTATGTGTGTATGTGTGTGTATGGTCACTAGGCGCTGTCGTGTGCCTATAAAGCATTCCTTGAGTTAAGAGTGTGTAAGCATGTTTAGCATTGCTCGATTCTTGCAGACACAATACCTTCTCATCATCTGACTCCCTGCTTCTATCTGTCTCTCTATCTATCTGTCTATTATGATTTGTAACTATAATATGGAGTCCTAACACGTGCCGTCATCAAAACAAGGCGTCATGTTTATATTCAAATGGCAACAGGATCAGCTGCCTTTACCATTACTGTTCCATCAGAGCGGCACTAAGGCAGAGAAGAAGGGAAAGGAAGGGAGGGGAGGACGGAGAGAAGAGAGGACTGGGAAGGGGAATGGAAAGAAGAAGATAAAGGTGAGAGGGAATAGGAGGAGGGAATGGGGAGAGGGAAAACAGAAAAGATGAGCTGAAAACGACAGGAGGAGGAAGGCTAATGGAAAATGAGAGAGAGAGAGAGAGAGAGAGAGAGAGAGAGGTGAGGGGAAGGGGCAGCAGGTTGGGGGAGGGGGTGTGAGGGCAAGGAACACGATGGAGAACAGGAAAAGGAAATGCGTGAAGTCAATCCGACGACTTAAACAAAAATAAATTCTTGTTATCTCAGCCTATGTTTTCCTGGTAATTAAGGGCGTGGTAGTGAAGGATTATAATGAACACCACAGCCATCCCGCCAGCTGAAAAAAAAAAAAAAAAAAAAATCGGTGAATGGAATGAATGAAACCGCCATGGCGGCGCAACAGCAGAGGTCATTATGCCGCCGTACATGGTTGATGGTAGCTATACTGAAATATACAATTACGTCATAGCAGTGATTGGTTTTACCCAAGGTTTATCTATTTACTAAGTACCGGGAAACCCCCCCAGAGGTATCAGGGGTAAAACTCTCAAAGTATCGTAGTAGTAGTGGTAGTTTTGGCCAAAGGTTCATCTGAACATGAAGCCCAGTGGACTGCAGGCTGAAGCTGCCCCTGTTCTGCAGTATACGAGTATTATCCCCTTTTCTGGAGATAAACATGGATAGTGAGGGACGTTTCTATAACTAGGCAGTGGAGCCATCCAGTTCTATCGGTGCCACCGCGTGAAAGGCGTCCCTATCCAGCACTAAGACTGAAGGTCTACGGCAGAAAGGAAGGGCAGACTGAGGCAGATTATTTCAGAGCTGACCAGTGTGTCTATATGAAAAGATTAACCCCTTCACAACCATTACTTACTATTTTGGTTCTTTCTTCATGTTTCCATACGTATTGGCTATTATTCAATTTTGACATAATGTTGATATTGTTCGTATACTGCTACCTGTTCCTGGTTCTCGTCCTTTTGTGGGTTATTTCGCCCTGTTCAAAGGCATAAGAAGGTCTACATCCTTTTCATTGCACTCCTTCGTAACCAACATCGTATTCTGATGCTAACTTACCACTGAAGCTCAATATTTAAGACGGAAAGAAGTAAATACCGGTATTTGGCCAAATCAGATTAAAACAGAAGAGTTAAGGTCGATATCAAACCCAGTGAGTTCAAAAACTATTCCAAGATGATGAAAATGACCTGGAGACATCAAGAATTTACTTATTCCATTCTGTTTTGTACTCTCTCTCTCTCTCTCTCTCTCTCTCTCTCTCTCTCTGTGCTTACTTAGCCATCTCTATCAATCGTAACTATGTATCGGCCCCCCTCTCACAAACACTATCCCTCTGACGCCAAACACACACAAACTCTCCATCAGTTAACCCACTCTCACCAATAATCACCAGCCAATCACCAAACTAAGCCAATCACACGACTCACTGTTTCATTACGGTACGCGTCTTTTTTTCGCCAACTCGCGGACATCCAGGTCATCACAGTTTGGCATAACTGGGTCGGCAGTGGGATGGGGTGATCGAGGAAATCTTAAATTAAGCACGGGATATTAACACAACTTTATCAACCGTGGATTTGACAAGCTGGAGAATACACAAATAGGATATTCTCTCCTTGTGTCAGTGAGAGAGAGAGAGAGAGAGACAGACAGACAGACAGACAGAGAGACAGACAGACAGACAGACAGACAGACAGAGAAGAGAAGAGACGAAAAGAAGAGAAGAGAAGAGAGATACGGAAAAAAAAAAAAAAAAAGAGTAAGAGACAGACAGAGAAAGAGGGAGGGGAGGATAATGCAGCTCAGGATATGATCGTTCTCAAGTTACTGGAGATCACTGGTCCCTATAGTGCTCAGTTCTCTCTCTCTCTCTCTCTCTCTCTCTCTCTCTCTCTCTCTCTCATTTTTAGCTCTTTATATTCTGCCCCACTGTTTTATTTAGTCCCTCCCTCTCCCCCTGCATTCTTTGGCATCTCTAATTCCTTTCCTCCTGTCTTCCTTCCTTCACACTTTTTCCCCTCCTATCTCTCTTTCTCTCTCTCTCTCTCTCTCTTTCTCTCTCCTTTTCTTCCTCTAATTCCCTCCTGTACTTTCACTCTTCTTTCCATTCCTCCATCATTCATACTCCCATTTCCTTCCCTCCTACTCCAAATTCCTTCTTTCCTTCCCTCCCCCTCCTGTTTTATTCTCTACTTTCCCTCTTTCTTAACCTTCCACCCCTCCCCTCCTTCCCTTTCACTCCTTAGTCATTCTTCCCTTCCATCCTACCCCCCTTTTTCCCTCCTTCCTTAACACTCAACCTTCTTTCATCCTTCCTTTCTACTTCTTTCTCTCTTTTGTATTCCCCCACTCCTCCTTCCCGACCCTTCCACTGCCCTTCATTCCCTCCTTCCCACCCACCTTTATCATCCCCCCTTCTTACCTCCCCACTCCAGCCTTCCTTCCCCTCTTCCCTATCACTCCTCTCCTTTCTCGCAATGTACAGTGTCCTGTTACTCGTACACCAACGCTCTTTCCTATAAGATGAACCAGATTAATATAAGAACAATACATGACCCTGTTTATACAACAGATGTGCTGGGCCTGAAGCAATGTAATGTTCACTCTCCTTTACTCTCTTCTCCACCCTTCCTTCATTTAGTCTCCCTCCCTATTCACTTATTCACCTGCTAATTCAATTCAGCTTCCCTTTCTCCAACCATCACATTCTTCATTTTTTCTTCCATACTGAATTATCATCTTCCTTTCTCTCCTACTGAATTCGTCTCTCTCGGTTGTCGTCGTTCCAACTACAAGGTGAAGGATAAAGGAGGGAGTGTGAGGGGAGGGAGGGGGGAGTGGATGGAAAAAGGGAGGGTACGAGGGAGAGAAGGAGGTGGAGGGACGGTGATTGAGAAGGGGGTGGAGGGAAGGAGACTGAGATGAGTACGGACGGAAAGAAGGGAGAAAAGAAGGGGGATATAAGGCTTAGAGGCAAAGAAGAAAGAGGATGGTGGGGATAAAAGAGTGGTACGAATAAATGCAAACAGTAACATGTGTTCGTTTACAGGTTGCGGTCTAATGCAGGGCACGCAATGACTTCAGTATGTTTTAAGACTCTGGAGTAATGTACGGTAAGGCAACGGAGGAGAAGAATGTGTAGCCTAGTGTGGGTGAGGGACAGGCAGGAAAGGAGGATATAGAACTGAAGGGTGCGCATGGGATAGAAAGAGAGAGAGAGAGAGAGAGAGAGAGAGAGAGAGAGGGAGAGAGGGGAGGGGAGGGAGCGAGGCAAGTGTATACACAGGGTGGGGTATCTGAAGGGCAGAGGGGGGAGGGGGTAAGGGAGTCTGAAGGGCCCTTAGTGGTGGAAAGGTCTATCAAAATTTCACGTACGTTTACTCCGGCTCTCTCTCTCTCTCTCTCTCTCTCTCTCTCTGACTGTGAATTTTCGTTATCCTTTTCTAATGCTTCTTTAACTAGAATATCATCAATATCATTAGCATTATGGCCAGACCGCCTCGTCGGCACCGTACAATCTGGGTTATTTAGGCAACGTTGTTCCTATATATAACTACAGTACTGTGTTTCATTTCATTCTCTGATTAGGGAACACGATTATTGTTCTACTAGTGTTAAGGCCAGATGACCTCCATTGGGATGTACTGTTTGTGTACTGGAGTAACTCTCTCTCTCTCTCTCTCTCTCTCTCTCTAATATCAATATTTTGTTTCCAGTCTTCCTCAGCGACCAGACAAATACATAGATATACAGACAGATAGGCAGACAGAAACTGAGAGAGAGAGAGAGAGAGAGAGAGAGAGAGAGAGAGAGAGAGAGAGAGAGAGAGAGAGAGAGAGAGAGAGAGAGTTTATACAAAGCTCTTACTACCCTTACCAGGTGGTCCGGTAGCAGCATGAATATAGACTTGTTGTGCCTTCTAATTGCCCAGGTTAATTAATAGGTATGTAAAGCAGAAATAGTGCGACATACAGAGATACAGAGGAAACTAGGCTACAAGTGGGAGAGAGGAGTCTGGTATAGTAGATAAGGGATTAGATAGCCAGGCATATTAAGTGATAGCGTGAGTATGTGTATGTATATATGTATGTGTGGGACTGCATATCTGTTATCTTAGTCCTGTAGATTATTCTTTTTCTCTCTCTCTCTCTCTCTCTGGTCTTTGCTCCTTTCCATCCTCCTCTTTTCTTCTCTTTTCATTTCCATTTTCCCGTCCTTCATCCTCTCTCACTATTTAATATTTTTTCTTATTCAGTTATTATTTTTCTCTTGCTTCTTCCTGTTGATTCCTTATTTCCTCCTGCCTTCCTCCCTCCTTCCTTCTTTCCTTCCTCCCTCAACTCTCTCTGCACCTTCTTAACTTCTTTTTCTAGTTACCCCTTTCTTCTTTCATTCCCTCTCTACCTGCCTACTATCTTTATTTCCTCCCTCCTCCCTTCCGACACCCCTCCACCTCCCCCCTCTTCCTCCTCCGTTGTTTCTTTCTACTCCCTATCTCCTCCCTTCTGTCTTCGTCTTTTTTTTTTTCTGACAGGGTGGTTAGTAAAAAGAGAAGAGGTTTAGTCAAAATGGCACTGCAGGTGAAACAGAAAATAGTGCAGGTGTTGCTGTATGGTTTATGTTAAAAGATGTTAGTGGTGGAAATAAATGTTACATCGTCGCCTTATTTATATTACCCCGGCATACTATAGGGGTGTGGGTGCATTTTTATTTGGCGTGTTTAGGAAGCAGTTTCTGCATCAGTCCAACCATCCCTCCTCCCATCATCCATACCCCATTTCCTCTTTACCTCCTTCTTCCCGTCTTCCTTCCTCTCCCCGTCTTTATCCCTCCTTTGTTCCACCACTTCTTCCTTCCATCTTGTCTTCCTCCCCCCCTTCCTCCTTTCCTCTTTTCTCCACTTCCTTCCGTCCTCCCTGTTACTCTCCCATCCCTCCCTCTCTCACTGCTTTTCCCCCCTCCCTTCCTTTTTCGCCCCTTCTCTCTCCCCTCTCTCTCTCTCTCTCTCTCTCCTTCCTCTTCTCATTCCTTTCCTCCTCCCTTCCTTCTTTCCTCTTCTCTTCCTCCATTCTCCCTTCATCTTTGCTCCTTTCCTCTTCCTTCCCCCCTTCCTTCCTTCTAACCTTCTCCTCGCTCCTTCTTTGCTCCTTCCTCTTCCCGTCCCAATTCCCTCCTCATTTCTCTCCCTTTTCTCTTTCCCTCTTTGCTTCTTCCCTCCTCCCTTTCATCTTCTACCTTCTCTTTCCTTCCTTCCTTCCCAAACTCTTTGCTCCCTTTCCTTCCCCCTACCGTCTTCTCTCCTTTTTTCCCTCTCCCTCCCCCTCTTTACCCCTTCTCTACCTCTCCTCTTTACCTCCTCGCTTGTCCACACAAGAACCCTCTTCACATCTCTTCAAGACCACTCCAAACAAGTTGCCCTTTCTCCTTCCCTTTCTTCTTCTTCCCCATCTCTTCCCTTCACTTCTTCTTCCCCATCTTCTTCCTCTCTATATTATCCGTCCTTTCCTTCTTCCTCCTTCCTAATTCACCCCTCTCTTTTTTCTCCTTTCCTTCTTCCTCCTTCCTAATTCACCCCTCCCTTTTTTCTCCTTTCCTTCTTCCTCCCTATCGCACATAGGCCTATCCCTCTCTTCCGTCCAACCTCATCTTTGTCCCTCTACTTCATCCCTCCCTTTCTCCCTCCCTTTCTTCTTCCTTCCCGTATCATGCTTCACTTTCTTCTTCCTTCTTACCTCACGCTCCTTTTCTTCTTCCCACAGCCGTCCTTTCCTATCTCCCTACCTTATCTCTCCTTTTTGACTCTCTTGCCTTCTTCCCTACTGCATGTTATCCATCCTCCGTTCCTTCTCTCCCTTCTTCCTCCCTACCTCATCCTTCCCTTTCACCATCCTTGTTTTATCTTTCCCTTTCTCGTCCTTACTTTTTTTCCTCCCATTTTTCTGCCTCCTACCCTTATCACTCCCTTTCATTAAGGTTTTTCTTCTTCTTCTCCTGCCTCCTTCATCATCCCTCGTCGTTCACACTTATTTACTCTACCTCCTCGTCTCTTTACTCTCACATCCATCTCTTATTCTCGTTTCATCTCAGGTCCTGCAGCTTCTTTCTTCTACGCCTCCATCCTATTTCTATCTCCTTTTCCCTTCATCTTCAATTTCTTTATCTCTCACGTCTTCACTCTCCTATCTTCTATATCTCCTTTCCTGCTCATCCCTCCCACCTTCATCATCATTCACTCTTTTCTTCCCTCGTCACCGCATTTCTACTCATCCTCTCTCACCAGCTACGTCTGAGTCAGGACCTGATGAAGCCAACTTCACCCCCCCCCTCTCTCTCTAAGTTCACACAGACTGAACCTGTTCTTTATGTTGATATTTTATTACATCCATTGTACATTATTTTCTCATTACTTTAAAACCCAGATATCAGAAAAAAAAAAAAAACATACAATGCCTGACTGAACTGTGTCTTGGTGGGAACAACTTACAATTGTTATTCCAACTAACGCTATAATTATTTTATTCACAGGAATAAGCCACCGGAATATGACAGCATTAATACTACCACTGACAACTCTCATATATTACGTCATGGGATTCAGGGGGTTATATAGTGGACATAGTTTCACCTTTTTTTTATGCTGTACACGCGTCGGAATAAGTTCGTTTCCTTTTCCGTGGACAAAGGTGTTTCTAACACTGCACGGTGGAGAGCTATCCCCTCCTACTCCCTTCCTCATAGTCCCATACTCCCTCCCAAACCCCCCCAATTTTCTCTCCGACCCCATCACCCCACCCGCTACACTCCTACTCTCGCTGGGGTTGCTGTACTTCTGGCATCTCTCTAATTACGTGTAGTCCGAACAACTGTCCTGTCACGGTCGAGGATGTTTGGGGGAGGTGGTGGCTCAGTCGGCAGAGAGGTGGCCTGCAGTCCTACCGGAACCAGGTTCAAATCCCCGCTGGGGCAGGGAACAGTTTAAGGATTTGAATTTCCTGAAATCAGACTTTACTGATCTACCACAAGACCCGCCGACATGTCGTAAAACTACCAGTCCTGTATGCGAAAGCCCTAGCATGTATTCAATATGGACGGTGGGTGTTAGCGCCGAAGTGGTGACATGTAGAGGTGGATACTGTAGTATGTAGGAGGACCACTGGGCCTTGAGAGCAGGCTGTGAAGCCTATGCCCAGAGTCGGACAAATAATAATAATAATAATGAAATAAATAATAATAATAATGAAATAAACAGTTTCATAAACATCTCCTTCGACAGCCACCTCCCACACATCTCGTTTCCCAAAGGCTGCAGTCCCAAATGCTTCAGTCCAACTATTTGCCCCAGGAGGGCAACTTTGTCATGTTGCCGAGGCTGAGCCATAATAACCACGATAGAGATACTCAACTTAGTGCGGGTGGATTCGGTATCTTTATGAGAGAGATAATTCTACTCCTTTTCGTGTTTCAGTGATAAATAAATTAGTATGCAGCGCTCCAGTCATCCTTAAATGCACGGTTTTTGGCGAATAGTTTAAATTAATGCATCCCCCCCCCTTATCTCTCTCTCATATATCTAGAGAGAGACAGACAGACAGACAGACAGATAGAGACAGAGACAGACAGAGACAGAGAGATTGGCTATTGCAATCGCAATTTCTGGCGCCGGAGATCTGTTTCGATATCCCAGTGGTCGCGAGAACGGTATGTCTCTTATCCCACGGAGTCGTATCGCTTATCTTATATGCTGGAGAGTAATTGGTTACTCTGATAGAGGTGGGAGGAGTGGCATGGGTATAGAGATTCGGGCTTCAGGGATGGCATCAGCTGTTGAAAGAGTCAGCGTTACCAATACATACACACAATAGTCAGCTAGATTAGTCCTCAAAATCGCTAGATTATTGCTATATGGCACAAAATACTGGAATCCCTACAGACAATTGGGTGCACCCCCTACAATATAGAATAAGAAAGCTTAATTCCCCCCATATAGCTAGCATTCATGTCACCCGATGTCATATTTTATGCTAGTTCGAAGTAATTATTTCTAGATCTAGCGCTAACTGAATTACACTGGCAACACTGTACAGGGTCGGTGAAGGGAAAACTAAAGCAGCGAGCGGGAGGGTGTCTGTGCGTGACCCTGGCTGGTGATGATATGAGGCATATAATTACGCCCGCAGGTGTAAGGAACAGATAAGGACCCTCTCTGGGGTTTTGTGCAACAGCTCCACCCACACCCACGCCCTTGTCCTAACCAACGGAAATTAATAACGCCACCGTAGCTGATAAGGTGCGATATCCCAATGGTCGTATATCACCAGTATACGCTATACGTGTGTGTGTGTGTGAGTGTGTGTGTGTGTGTGTGTGTGTGTGTGTGTGTGTGTGTGTGTGTGTGTGTGTGTGTGAGTGTGTGTGTGTGTGTGTGTGTGTGTGTGTGTGTGTGTGTGTGTGTGTGTGTGTGTGTGTAAGAGAGGTGTCTACTACCGCAATATTTAATCTCAGCAGATTTATTTTTATCTCTCTCTCACAGTGTAGTAAACCTTTTCCTAACTTGGTGTATGATATGTACTGTACTATTCCTTTATTAGTTGTTCGGACTACACGTAATTAGAGAGGTGCTTGAAGTACAGCAACCCCAAGCTGGCTGTGAGCGAGAGTATGGAGGGTACCGGATGGGGTTATGGGGTGGGAGAGAAAAGTTGGGGGGTTTGGGAGGGAGTATGGGACTATGAGGAAGGGAGTAGGAGGGGATAGCTCTCCACCGTGTAGTGTTAGAAACACCTTGGTCCACGGAAAAGGAAATTAACTTAATCCGACGTCTGTACATTTCTCTCAGCTGCAAACATTATACCGTCTGACGTTATCCGGAAAAAAAAAAAAGTTAGTGTATCGCAGCCAAAGGGTTCAATGTAAAATATTTAATTACGTAACGAACGAGATGAAGAAATCCATTGTCTATCTATCTATTGCCAGACGCCTCAATCCCGTTCGGGGTGGCCACAAACAAATCGCCTCCACGTCGCCCTGTCCCCCGCCATTTCACTGCCCCGCTCCCAACTCACACCCCCCTCTCTCATATACCTCTTCACCCCCTCCCTCCATCTCATCCTCGGCCGCCCCCTCCCTCTTCCCCCCGCCACACACACACACACACACACACACACACACACACACACACACACACACACACATATATATATATATATATATATATATATATATATATATATATATATATATATATATGTAACAGAAAATTCTACCAACAACTCAGTGTGAAGACTGCACTGAGAGTGTTTTATCCTGCAGTGGATGGATGTTGGCTGAGGACTGATAATGCCTTCCTTTGTTAGCCATACATAATAACGTAATAACGGTATCATTTTGTTCCTCATGATAAGACTAAAGTTAGCAGGTGTAAATGGCATCATAACACGCGCTCTCATTCCCTCACTATTTATAACACCAGTTCCTGCTTCCTGGTGGTGGTGATGGTGGGGGTGGCAAATGTGGTAGTGATTGTGGTGGTAGTGGTAGTGACTGTGGTGGTAGTGGTAGTGATTGTGGTGGTAGTGGCAGTAACTGTGGTGGAAGTGGTAGTGGCGGAAATCATGCCGGTATTTGTGATAATGTTGGTGGTTGCTGTGGTAATACTGATATTTTTAGTGATGGCGGTATTGGTGGTAGTTGTGGTAGTGGCAGCTGTAGCTGTGGTAGTGGAGGTGGTGGTGGCAGAAGCTGTGGTGTGGTAGTGGTTGTGGTAGCAGTGCTGGTAGTGTTAGTGGTAATGGTGGTAATGCTGGTGCTAGTGGTGATGGTTCTGGCAGTGGTGGTGGTGGTGGTGACCGTGTAGTAGCGGTGGTGATGGCTGTGATAGCTGTGGCAGTGGTGATGGTGGCTATGACATAGTGATGGTAGTTGTGGTAGTGGTTGTGGTGACAATGGTGGTAGTTACGACAATGATGGGTATGGCAGTGACTATCATACCAGTTTTAAACCCACGTGTACAGACAGTGCAGTAAAGTACATTATGAAGTAGCTATCACGATCGAGTTAAGCTTTGAACTTTAGTTTCTTAACGAGGTGAAACTTGCGCGCGCGCACACACACACACACACACACACACACACACACACACACACACAAGGGCAATATACACTACTATCAGAATCATGCAGTATTAATGAATGCCAGCAGCGATGACATCAAGGCAGTTCAGTGTTATCACAACAATATCCGTGGTGGTCAGGTCACTAACCCCTCACACAAGCTCAGTACTTTGCCTGAAGCGTATGTGTGCTGTGAAGGCTGTGTGGGCCCTAAGGCTGCAAAAGTCTACCATGAACTGAATAAAATTGTCCCATGGTATTAATATTGCGAAAAAAAGGGGGAGGGGGAAGGGGGGTCATCAGAGTGAAAATCTGTATTTCCTTGTCATCGTCATGAAGGGGTTATTTAGACAAAGAATTTTTACTGACGAATTTTTATATATTTATTGATGGCATATTCCCATATACCTCATGGGACGATATATTTTATCTGTTTATCATGAGAGAGAGAGAGAGAGAGAGAGAGAGAGAGAGAGAGGAGAGGCAATATAATACCAGCGTCATTCAGCTGTCATTCTCTTCCACCTCCTCCTTTCTGTCCATTCTAATTCTCTCTCTCTCTCTCTCTCTCTTTACATTCTTATCATCGTCCAATTCTTTCTTCTTTGTTTTCATTACTTCTTCTCTCCACATTCCTCATCTTTTTCTTTCTTTCTTTTTTTTTTTTTTTTTTGCTCTCACCTTGTTCTTTTCCTTCTTCTTCTCCTACTCCACCTCCTCCACACTGTGTCAACAGACGCCCCGGTAACTCAACGTACCCGTACATAATGCCATGCCTTAGTTATTTATTTCAATATTCATTTTACTTTATTACATATCTCTTTCAGGTTATTCAGACTGGTAGCTTATATATAAAGCATTAGGCCTATAGAATGTAGCTTTTCCTTTTCAGTCTTTCCTATGAAATTTCCATGTCAGTTTTTCCATGCTGCACGGTGGTCCTCACTTTTTCCTGCCAATTTTAACTGGAGGGTTTGGAGGCGGGGGAAGCCTTCTTGCTTTACTATCCTTATCCTTCAGCATGTAGAAGTAGATCTCGTAGTCATAGTCTACTCTGTAACAAGCAGCCTCGAAAGGACCATAAGGTCTGTTGCTGTTTGCTTTCCTTTGTATTCCCAATCCTCCTCTTTCTTCTTCTTTACTATTGTCATTAATAAAACTTTACACATCCCTGTGGGAAGATTTCTTGTTTTTGTCAAAATTATTATTATTATTATTATTATCATCATTATTATTATTACTTATTCTCTCCAACAAAGAAAAAAATGTTTTCACCCCTGTTTGCTTGTTTGTTTCTTTGTTGGCACAATTACTCAAAAACTAAAAGAGAGATTTGGACCAAATATGGTGGGTAGACAGCCCATGTCCCAGGGAAAAATTGATTAACTTTCGGGACCGATCCGGATCGTATTGCAGATTCTGGATCCGGAAAACACTTTTTGCGAAACTCAAATTACGTTGCCCTTGTCGGAGGGATGCGCTACAGTGAGTGCCCCTCTGGTTTTAAAATGGCAATATTTCAAAGGCTATTTGGCCTAGAGCCTTCAAACTTGGTCAACTTAGTCGGACAGCTGTCCGCTTCTTCTGGCCAAATACTGTGACAATCCATCAACTGGATCTCTGGATATAATCCTGAACACAGAAAAAGGAATCAGGCACGCTGTCTCAAGAACCGCCTTTGCTAGAAAACTGAAATTTTACTACAACATAACCTTAAGGCGGATGCAGTGCGGAAAGGAGTATGGTTCCAATTGGCTGACTATTCTCAGAGACAGCCGGGGTTAAAATTTGGGACTTTTCCAGATATTCAGGATGTCACTTAATTTTCCACGCAAGTTTAAAGAAAGAGCCACCAAGCGTAATGGACTTAGAGATTGTGATGACCTAAGGGGACATGCGCAAGATCAGTGACCGTGACCTCAAGGTCCCTTTATAGCTCAACTTCTAGTAGGCAATGGCTGTGGGAAGTTTTTATCAAGAGTGTCCTTGGACAATTTTACGTTGTCCTAGTTATTAGTAACATCCATCCATCCATCCATCATCCAATCCTACGACGCCACATGAGGAGCGTAGGAGCCCGGGACTAGGCAAGTTGGTCCTGACATTTAAGATGAGAATGACCAGCCTCACTCATCCCTGAGTGGCATTACGTGAGCAATAAACCCTAACCACACCTTGGATATAAACCTTCACCGGCTCAATCCGACTGGAGCACAGTAGTTACCCACTAAACCACCAGGCGCCAAAATTTGGTTATATGGTTACCACCCAGCGTAATAAATGGTTTCCTGGTGTACAGGAAACCAATTGGCTTGTCACTCAGTGTAGAATCACCCACAGGCAGGAGGAGGAAAGAATGAAGGAAAGAAAGACAGAAGAGGGAGTGTTAAGTCACCCGTAGACAGAAGGACAAGAAAAGAATGAAGGAAAGACAGAAGAGGATGGAAGGAAAGAAGGATGGAGGAGAGGAAAGGGCAGACACCCGAGAGCAGCACTACATCGAGTGAGTGGATGGTTAGTGTCCCACCTACCACAAATTACATTATCATTATTTATTATTATTGTTGTAATTATTATTATTATTATTATTATTATTATTATTATTATTATTATCATTAAAACTTCCCACATCCCGGTGGGAAGTTTTCTTGTATTTGTCATTACTACTATTATAATTATTGTACTTTTTTATTTTTAGTTTCATTATTATTACTATTCTTATTCTTATTCTTATTGTCATTATTATCATTATTATTGCTCTTCCTAGTCTTGTTTCGTCTTTCTTCTTTCTACATCTAATATTATTTCGTCTTCTCATTTCTCAGCTCACGTGTCCTCCTTACTAAACACACATGCCTACTCTCAGCTCTTTCTCCTTTATCGTCATATCACTACCATCGTTATCGTTCTCTTCTCACCACTCTCTTCCTCTTCCTCATTTTCATCATAATCACTACCACCATCACCATCACCATCATCATCATCATAACCACCACTTCTCTCCCTCCTCCCCCTCCTCGTGCTCCTCTGGCCTCATCACCGCCTCATTAGGGCCTGATGAATGTAATGCAATTAACTGTGGCCTGCCTAACCCTTAGCCTGGAGGGAGAAGCAGGAGAAACTGACCAAGACTGAAAGACTGTCGAGGAGGAGAGGAATGGGAAGGAGAGGAGAAAAGGAGAGACAAAAGAGGAGAAATGGAGAGACAAAAGAGGAGAGACGGCAAGATGCAGGGAGAGGGTATCAGTAGGGTAAGGAGAGGAGAAGAGAGAACGGGGAGAAAGAAAAGGAATGGAGACAGGAAGAGAGAGGAAAAAGAGGAGGGAGAAGGAGAGATGAGTGAGAGGGAAAGATCAGGAATGGGAGTGAGGGAAAAGAAGTGAGGAAGAGGAGAGGTTAAAGGATGATAGCTGAGAGTTACATTAAAAGGGAAAGGGTGTAGTTAGGAGAAGAGGAGGGGGAGACCGAAAGCGACGAGCGGTGTGGGAGAGGAGGAGGGTGAGCGGGAGAGGAGAGGGAAGGGACAGGGAGAAAAGGAGTGGGGGAGGGAAGAGGGGAGAGGGAAGAGAAAAAGACAGGTCCGAGGAAGAATGAGAGAAAGGGGTGGGACGGAATATGGACAGGGGAAGAGGGAAGGTTAGGTAGAGGAGCGAGGGAAGGGAGATATGGCGAACAGGGAGAGGGGATAGAGTACGACGGGAGAGGGAAGAGAAAAAATGGCAAAAGGTGGGATAGACTGAGGAAGTTGGAGAGGGGGAAGGAGTCAGGAAGACAGTGAGGATTATAAAGACTAAAGAAGGAATGCAAGACATATGGGGAGCAGGGAAGAACTGAGGCAGGAAGGAGGAAGAATCGAGAAACGGGAACGGAAGAAGAACCGAAGAAATTAAAAGAGAAAGAAAGCAGGAAAGATGGAAGGAAAGAAAAGACGATGAATTAGTATGAAAAAAAAAGAAGGTAACAGTTAAAGGTTATAAGAAGTAAAGATGGCAAGAGAGCAATAAAAGCAGGAAGAAAAGAAAGAAGGAATAAAGGTACAGCAGTAATTAAATCAGGATGATCATAAACAAAGATATCAACGAAGGAATCAATGAAGGAAAACAACCGAAGTATTATTATCAGTGCTATTACTGTTAATATTATTTTTACTAGCCAAATGTCCGTATCCGACACTGCAACTGAATTATAAGCGATAACGACAACGGGCGCTTGGATTTTTTAAATATTTACCTAATATCTGCAGGGTGCGTGCGCGCACGAGCATACCCTTCCTTTCTTCCTCAAGGGGAGAAGAAAGAAATAAAAATCGGGAAAAAATATTAAAAGATGGAAGGAAGGAATTAATGAAGGAATGAAGTGAGCAGTTAAGGCAGGGAGGAGGATGTAAAGGAAGGGCAGGAGTACGGATGAAGGATTCTAAAATGTCAAGGACTAATTAGGATAAGAAAAAAGTGGGATTAATTAACCGCGGGCACTGTTTTGCCCCGACTGGCCTCTCCCGCGGAGGTTCCAGCCAAAATGTAAACAAACTTTAAACCTTTATAACTCTGTACAGAATAAATCTAGAGCGAAAAATAAGGTATCATTAGAAAGTACTAACCTTCGGCTTTGCATTGATGTAGGTTTCATGATTTCGTTGACTATCACTGGATGGGCAGTGCCGTTAGAAGTAAGCGATCTAAAATCACTATTTTTCGCTCACACACCATTACCTTCGCTCACACACCATTACCAAATGCCAACCTCATTCTGATAATAATACTATAAACATGTATGAACACTGCACATACGATAAACACCCACTCTGTGTTCACTGAGGCAGGTAAAGGGCACTGTAATTGCCCGCACTTCACTGCCACATCAGCGGTGTTGTAATCACTATTTTTCGCTCACACACCATTACCAAATGCCAACCTCATTCTGATAATAATACTATAAACATATATGAACACTGCACATACGATAAACACCCACTCTGTGTTCACTGAGGCAGGTAAAAGGCACTGTAATTGCCCGCACTTCACTGCCACATCAGCGGTGTTGTAATCACTATTTTTCGCTCACACACCATTATCAAATGCCAACCTCATTCTGATAATAATACTATAAACATATATGAACACTGCACATACGATAAACACCCACTCCGTGTTCACTGAGGCAGATAAAAGGCACTGTAATTGCCCGCACTTTACTGCCACATCAGCAATGTTCTCACTCACACAGCTGGACAGATACTGATGCGTGTTGGTCAGGGGTGGGGTGGGGGGCCCGGGGGGTGGGAGGTGGGAGCCCAGGGGGTGGGAGGAGGAAGGTGGAGGTCGGCTGGAGTGAAAGAACTTAACAGCTACTCTCCCTTGAAACAATTGGCGCACGGAAAAAACGCGGGGTATTCAAAATATTCACAAACATTCGAGAATGACACCTGCGGTTTGGTCCAATTTTTGCAATGTCATTCTGGAATGACACCCTCGGTTAAAGGGTTAAAAAAAAAAAACTTGGAGGTGAGGAGAGGAGAGGGGAGGGGAAGGGAAAGGGGAGGGAAGGGGAGTGAGCAGAATGGAGGGTCGTTCCAGAGAGAGGGAAGAGGAGATTACACACGATTACACAGGAAAGCAAACAGCAACAGACCTTATGGTCCTTTTGAGGCTGCTTGTTAGAGAAAACTATGACTACAAGATCTAACTCTACATGCTGAAGGATAAGGATAGTAAAGCAAGAAGGCTCCCCCCACCACCAAACCCTCCAGGAAAAAGTGAGAAAAACCACCATGCAGCATGGAAAAACTGACATGGAAATTTTATAGGAAACACTGGAAAGGAAAAGTCACATTCTATAATACTTTATCTATGAGCTACACGATAGAGTAACCTGAAAGAGAAAGTAAACAAATAAAATAATAGTTACGGCATGACATTATAAACCGGTTACATTGAGTTAATGGGAAGTCTGTGGACATAACGTGGAAGCTACACACTGCACAGTGTGGATGTTTAGGGGTGGTGCAGCAGCCTTGCCTGGCGCTTTTAAGGTAGGCAGCAGTCAATCAGGCCCTAGCTCCGTTTGTTCCACTGAGACAAGGAACTCTCCCATGTGGGACAAGTACACAAGTTTCATCCTGAAGCAGTGACCCATGGTACATTAAAAAAAATCCCGATGGTGGTCACTTAACTAACAGGGACCCTCAGTGATCCACAGCCCATCACAGGTCGAAAGTAAGAGTAGTGACCGTTAACTCAGGGTTATCTGTGCAGATCCTAATCTGTGCTTATATTGCTTTCTTTGCGCTGGGGAGATTGAAAAGTATATAGGACGGGTGTCTTAGATAAAAGGGGACTGCACAGTGCACAGTGTGGATGTGCAATGCACAGAGTGGATGTTTAGGGGTGGTGCGGCAACCTTCCCCGGCGCTTTTTAGGTAGGCAGCAGTCAATCAGGCAATAGCTCCGTTCACTCCACTGAGACAAGGAACTCTCCCATGTGGGACAGTACACAAGTTTCATCCTGAAGCAGTGACCCCTGGTACATTAAAAAAATCCCGATGGTGGTCACTTGACTAACAGGGACCCTCAGTGATCCACATCCCATCACAGGTCGAAAGTAAAAGTAGTGACCGTTAACTCAGGGTTATCTGTGCGATCCTAATCTGTGCTTACTGTATATTACCTCATTTGCTTTGGGTAAATCGAAAAACGTATAATGACGTGACGTGACGCTATGTTAAGTTTACGGGGAGTCCTGTAGACACGAGGGGACTGCACAGTGTGGATGTTTAGGGGTGGTGCGGCAGCCTTGCCTGGCGCTTTTAAGGTAGGCAGCAGTCAATCAGGCCCTAGCTCCGTTCACTCCACTGAGACAGGGAACTCTCCCATATGGGACAAGTACACAAGTTTCATCCTGAAGCAGTGACCCCTGGTACATTAAAAAAATCCCGATGGTGGTCACTTGACTAACATGGACCCTCAGTGATCCACAGCCCATCACAGGTCGAAAGTAAGAGTAGTGACCATTAACTCAGGGTTATCTGTGCAGATCCTAATCTGTGCTTATATTGCTTTGTTTGCACCAAATAAATTGAAAATGTATAATATCATGGCGCAACACTATGTACGGGTACATTGTTTACGGGGTGTCTTGTAGACTAAAGGAGCATGAACTTACATGTGCCGTAGCTATAAAAGCAAGTTATTCGGACAGAAAAAGATTCAGCTGAGGATTTTCGTGCAAATACTTGTCTAATTTGTTTTTGAATGTCTCAATTGAGATACTGTTCACAGTATCTGAGGGTAATCTGTTCCAGATATTTACAACTCTGTTAAAGAAGAAGTATTTTGCTTCGTGGGATTGGAATCGCTTTCCCATGATTTTGCAGCCATTACTTCTGGTTTGACTCAACCGGTCTATATCAAAATATTTATTCATGTCTAAGTTGTCATATCCCTTCATGATTTTGAAAACTTCAATAAGGTCCCCTCTTAACCTGTGCTTCGTTAGGCTAAATAATTTAAGTTCCTCAAGGCGTTCCTCATATGGTTTGTTTCTAAGTCGTGGTATCATTTTTGTGATTCTTCGCTGCATTTTCTCTAATTTTTCAATGTCCTTTCTGTAGTACGGAGACCAGAATTGCACACAATACTCAAGATGGGGGCGCACTAGCGAGTTGTACAAGGAAAGTATGACTTTTTCCGATTTAAACTCGAAAGTTCTTCCAATAAAACCCACTAGCTTGTTTGCAATTTTAACCGCATCGGTACACTGCTTGCTTGGTTTTAGGTCATTTGATATTATCACACCAAGATCCTTTTCACTGTCTGTACTTGATAACTGAATATTGTTCATTTTGTAATTTGCATGGACATTGTTACTTCCAATATGAAGTACTTTACATTTTTCTGTGTTGAATTTCATTTGCCATTTTTCTGCCCAGCTTGCTAAAGTATTAAGGTCATTTTGTAACTGCTGCCACTGTAATTTTGAAGTGACTTTACTGGTTATTTTAGTATCATCTGCAAATTTGGATACTTTGCAATTTAGACCCTCATCAATGTCATTTATATAGATAATAAAAAGTATCGGTCCAAGTACTGAGCCTTGGGGAACGCCGCTGATCACATTACGCCATTTGGATTCCTTTCCGTTTATCACAACTCACTGTTTTCGGTCTGACAGCCAGTCTTGTAACCATTTTTGCGTCTTTCCTTTTATTCCATGTGCTTCTATTTTTCTCATGAGACGCTTGTGAGGGACAGTGTCAAATGCTTTCTGAAAGTCGAGGTAAATTATATCTACTGCTCTTGAGTCATCGTATGATTTGTAAACATCATGGAAGAAGTCCAGTAAGTTAGTTAAGCATGAACGACGATGTCTGAATCCATGTTGCAAGTCTTTAATTATATTATTTTCTTCTAGATAATTAACTATTTTATCTCTTATGATTTTTTCCATTAACTTGCACACTACTGATGTTAAGCTGATTGGTCTGTAATTTCCTGGGTGCGACTCATTTCCTTTTTTGAAAATTGGTGTTACATTTGCTAGTTTTCATTCGCGTGGAACTTTCCCAGTACTTAATGATTTATTGAATAAGACAGAGAGTGGCAGCAGTAACTCATGTTTTGCTTCTTTGAGAATTCTCGGTGATATTTTATCGGGGCCAGGGGTTTTGTTTATGTCCGTACTATTTATGGCTGAAAGGATATCGTTATTATGGATAGCATAGTTACTAAGGATTGTGCTATTTGCTTGGTTTGTGGGTAACAGTAGGTTTCTGGTGGTGTTTTCTACTGTAAAAACAGACGCAAAGTAATCGTTAAGAATGTTTGCCATTTCGACCTCATTTTCAGTGTGTTTGCAATTGTTTGTTTCTAGAGGACCTATTGATGTAGTCATAACCTTTTTCTTTCTAATGTAACTGTAAAATTCTTTAGGATTTGATTTGCACGTATTAGCAATGTGGATCTCCAGTGCTCTTTTGCTTTGTTTAATAAGTCTTTTCGATGTGCGGCGTAGATTATCGTACTGTAATTTATCATCATTATTTTGTGTAGCTTTATATTTATGGTATGCCTGTTTTTTGGCTATTAAGTTACTTTTTATTTCACTGGACCACCACTTTGGTTTACTATTTCCAGCTGGACGTCTGTTACGTAGTGGCACACATGACTTTACCACTTCATTAAATTTTTCGGTGAATATTTCCCATGCTTGGTTTATGTCATCGGTTTCAGACATTTGATTCCAATCTGCAGTTGCAAGTAGCGCTCTGAGCCTGTTGAAATTAGCTCTACGATAATCTGGGACCTTTTCTTTGCTCTCCATTTCTTTTACTTTTTCAGTAGTAATATTAAACTGTATAGTTCGATGATCACTGGAACTAAACTCAGGTCCTATTTCAACGTTGTTGACTAGGTTATCATTTGTAGTCAAGATGATGTCTAGGATATTGTTTCCTCTCGTTGGGTATTCTACGTGTTGGGAAAGGGCGCTTTCTTGAAGATTCGTATAAAGCTCTTGTCCTGAGTGTGCCGTCAGTGGTTCACCCCACTTTGTTACCGGTAGATTAAAGTCTCCAAAAATTACGCTATCCTCTTGACAACAAATTTCCGCAATTTGATCATAAAGTTTTTCATCTGTCTCAGTTGACTGTGCTGGAGGACGATAGATGAGACATATATTTATTTTGTGTGAATTAATACTTAGCTGAACATAACTGGCATCTATGTTGGTAATACTGGGTTTGGATAGCACAAGGGGATGGAGACTAGTTTTCACATATAGTAAAACACCGCCACCAGCTCGATGTGGTCGCTCACAGCTGAAAATATTGTACCCTGTTAGTGAGTATTCCGTTAGAAAGTCACAGTCAGATGTGTTAATCCAGGACTCTGTGATGCCAATGATGTCATAATTTTCTAGGTAAATTAGAGATTCTAAATCCTCAAACTTGTTACGTAGAGGAAAGGGGAGAAGAGAGGGAAGGAAGGATGGGAGGGCAGGGAAGAAGGGAAAGGTAGGGGATGGAACGGAGGGGGTGGGAGGAAAGATACGAATGAGAGGGAGTGTGGAGGAGAAACGAGGGTAGGGATCATGACAAAGGAATGGGAAACAAAGGGAGGGAAGGAGGAGGGGATAAGAGATGCTGATGAGAGGGGAAGGAAAGGAAAAGGAGGAGAGGGATTGAAAAAAGGGGGGGAGAAAAGAGAGAGAGGGAGGGAGTCAAGAAAAACAGTAGGAGGAGATAATGGGAGGGGAAAGGGGGAAGGGAAGAAGGGAGGGGGGAGAGAGACAAAGGGGGAGAGAGGGATCTTCATGAACATTTTACATGGGAAAGGATAATAATTTTTTTTTTTCTCTCTCTCTCTCGCTCTCTCTCTCTGGCAGGGGGTGACCGCATGCAGGCAATTACGTACAGGCAAAGTGCGGGAGGAAGGAGGGGAGGAGAGGGGAGAGGGAGTGGAGGCGGGGAAGGAGGAAGGGCATTAGTAGGTAAATGAGCAGAAGGATTGTTTCCAGGTATATAAACAGCTTGGTAATTACACGAGAAAAGTGGTAAGAAAAAGATTACATACAGGTCAAATCTGTGAGAGAGAGAGAGAGAGAGAGAGAGAGAGAGAGAGAGAGAGAGAGAGAGAGAGAGAGAGAGATGAGAAGCATCAAAAGGAAACGACCGGTATGGATTGACAAATAAATGGAAGATAATTAGACAGATGTGACCTTTATTAGCTTTAATTTGAGGGACAATCGAGTTATACTGCTCTTATAATGTCACTCATGGTTGAGTGACATTATAAGGAAGTAGGCCTGTGGCATCAATGCAGCTGCTGTACGCTGACAATGTAACAAACTTGGGTATTATTTCCCCTGCATTTCTTCAGATCGGGGAATATCACACAGACTTGCATCTTGGCAACAGCATGCCTAGTTTTTCCACCTTTTTCATTTCTAGTTCCGTCCTCCTTCTACGTTCTACGATTATATTTCTCTCCTTGTCCTTTAATTCTCTTTATCTCTATTATCGCCCTCCCTCTGCTTTCTACGGCATTATTTCTCTCCTTGTCTTTCATTTCTCTTTCCCCCTCCCCACCTCTTACTGTAGACTTTCTTTCCTTTAAGCTCTCATCAACTGTTGTATTCAGGTCATTACACCATGGTGCGGACACCTACCGTATTCCCTCAGTTTCTTTCTTATTCCTTTATTTATTTATTTTTTTTCTCCTCTTTTCTTTTCTTCTTCTTCTTTTCTTCTTCCTTTCTTCCAACATTGTTCAGCTTGGCTCCATTCGTTAATTCCTCGCCAATTCGCTAAAAATTTGTCAGAACTGTTTCTTGTGCCAATATTTCCCAGAGAACGTTTTTGTTTTCTGGATTAGACGTTTTAAAGGGATTTTATGTGGTCAAATGTCAACCCATATAAACAGCAACTCTGGCATCCTGTGTTCCTGTATATACATTCAGCATCACGGCAATATGTACAGACGTATGTAATATGTACTGTGGCTGTGTGGACAGTATCATGCATTCCCCTGGCTGTGTTGGAAATCTGTAATTATTTAACTTATTTCTTCTCACTGACTTAAGTAAAGATTCCCCTCACCATTATTACTATTTTCGTTTCTTTTCTTTCTATTCATCCTCTCATATTTTTATACGATCTCTCTCTCTCTCTCTCTCTCTCTCTCTCTCTCTCTCTCTCTCTCTCTCTCTCTCTCATTTTTTATCCTCCAGCCGCTCCCACTCGCTCTCTTCCAAACCATAACTCTCCCTCCCCCTTCCCTCTCTCCCACCCTTTCCCTTGATTCAATTGCTTCCACCCACGCATCGCTATTTATCCTCTCTCTCTCTCTCTCTCTCTCTCCACTTAACCTTTTTCCCTCCCCGTCTCGCATTACAATTTCTCTCCCTCCTTCCTGCAATTCAAACGTGCCTTTTCCATCTCTCTTACACCCTCCTCTATCCCACCCACTCCCTCTCCCCCACCCTCCTCCTCCTCCCTTTCTCCTTCATTTCTCTCCCATCTCCTCTCCTTCCACTGCGTTCCTTCTTTTTCCTTTGCATTTTTTCCTTTTCTTTTCATTACTTTTGCTATCTTTTTTTTTTATTCTTTATTTCTCTTAATACTCAGGCTCCTGTGACTCACTCTCAGTTTAATAAAGTCGTCTGACGTTATCTAGAATAAAGTACTAGAGAAAAGCCGACCATGAGACGTGTAATTCTTCCAGTTCTCCTTAACTTCTTTCTTCATTCGCCTTCTCGTCTTCCTGGTTCCGCTTTTCCCCATCTATTTTCCCCACTTCAATTCTTCTCAGTTCCTCTTTTCTTCAGCATTTCTCTTCTTCTGCAATATCTTTATTTTTTATTTTCACCCCTTCTTTTACCAGTCCCCCCCCCTCTCTCTCTCTCTCTCTCTCTCTCTCTCTCTGCCCCCTTTACAGCGTCATGCCTGGCCCATATAAGTAACTGGTGTGTCCTATGAGTCCCCTGCCTCTCATGACCTCCCAGATTACCAGGCAAGGTGAGGCAGGATGAGCAGGGTGAGGCAGGATGCTAGGTAGGGTGGGACAGGGTAAAGTACGATGGTAGGCAGGGTGAAACAGCTGGTAGGCAGGGTGAGACAGAATGGTAGGCAGGGTAATGCACAACGGTGGACAGGATGGTAGGCAAGGTGAGACACGGTGGTAGGCAGGGTAACGCAGAATGGCAGACAGGGTGAGAAGGGAGACAGCTTATCATTGTCTGAAGGCTTAGACACATAGAAGAAATAAACAGAATGGGAGATAGATAAAAAAAAATAGGATTTTAAACAGGGCAGAGGCAGGGTGAAAAGGGAGGTAAGGTGAGGCAGTGTGAAAAGGGAGGTAGGGTGAGGCAGTGTGAAGAGGGAGGTAGGGTGAGGCAAGATGAAGAGGGAGACTGGCTGAGGCAGGGTGAAGAGGGAGGTCAGGTGGGGCAGGGTGAAGAGGGAGGAAAGGTAAGGTAAGGTGAATAGGAAGACAGGTCGAGGCAGAGTGAAGAAAGGAGGCAGGGTGAGGCAGGGTGAGGAAGGAGGTTGGTCGAGGCAGGGTGAAGAAGGAGGTAGGGCGAGACAGGATAATGAGGAAGTCGGTGTAGTGGTAGGTAGGAAGGACAGAAGGCAAGGTGAAAGACAGAAATATCAGAAACCTGGAAGCAGAAGAAAAAGCTTAAAAATGAAGGATTTTAGGCATAACTTAGGCAGAGTAAAGACACAGGTAAGGGATTAGAGGCAGGAATTGAGGCAGACCCACTTGTATACACTTAGGCACAGTATTGTGGTTATGCAGGTAGGCTGGTGGTGTGGGTAGGCACAGTGCAAACATTAACATCTTCAGTATATAAACATTTGTAATTGAATCTTGCAACCGTCGGACAATATATTAAGCTTAAAGGAGACATCTTGAAGTGAAGGGTAGACGAAGGGCTTGTAATGTAAAACAGAGAATATTCCTATGAATTTGAAAGGTTTGTCCTATAGGAGAAAAAATAATGGTTCTGTGTCAATAAGAACAAAATATATAATAGGTTAACGTAGTAAAATATGGTACAAAAATGGAAGACAGGGCGCAATTCAACTCCCCTCCTTCCTTCCCTCCCTCCCTCACGTCCAACTCTCCTTCTTCCCTTCTTCTCTTTCTCCTCCCATCTCCCTCCAAGCCTCCATCCTCCTGCCACCTTTCCTTACTTGCTCATACTCTCCCCTCCCACTTCTCCCTCCCTCTTTCCCTTCCTCCCTCCCCCTCTCATGTCCAACTTTCTATAGTTTCTCCCCCGTCTCCAATTCCCTCTCTTTCATTACTTTCTCCTTTCCTCCCTCCCTTTCCCTCTCTGCATCACTCCCTTCTTTGGCGTCCTCCTTATACTCTTATTACATTCGTCCCTTCCTCCTCGCTTCCTTCACGTCCTCCCTCCCTCCCTCCTTTTCTCTCCCTTTCCCACCTTTCTCTCTCTCTCCCTGGCTCTCTCTATTCTTTTCTTCTTCCCTCCCATCCAGCTGTCCTTTTGTTTTCCCCTCTGCCTTCCTTTCCCTCCACCTCTCTGCATCTCCCTCACCCTTTCCCTTTTCCTTCCCCCCTTTTTCTATTCTTCCACGCTTGCCGCTCTCTCTCTCCCTCTCTCTCTCTCTCTCTCTTCCTTTCGCTTTGTTTCATACTGCCTCCCCTCTGTCCTTTTTTTTTCCAAACAATTTTAATCCCTCTCTCCTCTTTCCTCCCTTTCTTTCCCTTTCCCACCCTGCCCCCTTCCCTCCCTCTCACCCTTTAGCTCCCCGCCTACATTTCCGTTCTCCTTCTTATCATTCCCTCTCCTTATCCTTTTCTTTCTCTTTCCTTCCATATGTCATCCTCCTTCCCTCACTTCTCCCTCCCCTCCCTCCCAATCTCCATACTCCTGCTTGCATTCAACTTTCCTTTTCTCCTCCCTTCCTCCCTCACTTCATTTTCCTTCCCCTACCTACCTCTCCCTGTCTCCCTCCCTTACTCCCATTCCTTTCTCTCTCCTTTCTTCCTTACCATTTCTCCCTAAATTCTATCCCTCTCTTTCTCCCTCCCATCTATCTCTCCCTTCCTCCCTCCCTGCCTCTATATCCCTCCCTATCACGCCCATCCCTGCCATTGCCTCATATTTTCTCCCTCATCCTCCCTCTGCTGCCTTTCCCGGTGACTGTGACAAGAGTAGTTTGTGCAGCCAATCTGGGCGGGGTGTGAAGCTCCCTCCCACACAACACCTTTATCCTCCCTTTGTATTACTCCCTTTGTTAGCCGCAGGGGAGAGAGAGAGAGAGAGAGAGTAGGGAAATGATGTCACTAAAAGAAAAAAAAAATGTGATAAAAAAGCACACATGTAGAATCAAAAGAAACATTAAAAATCAGTCGAAGAATTTAAATATTTAAGCATAAAGGGTCGGAGGAAAAAAATGGCATAAGAAGATGTTTTGAAATTCCACCTGGTCATAACTTCCAGGTCAATCTGAGGGTTGTATTAAACACTATACATTATGGCAGAGAGACGAGGGGCAGTGAATTATCAGGTAAGACTCCATCAGGTACACACAACAGCACGTATGTTGGCGTTCACACACTGTATTACCGTATAGAGCAGCTGGTGGCAGTTATGTGGTAGTAATAATGGTAGTGATGGTGGCGTTTGGTATCAATGTAATATTAACGTTAGTAAGGAGAAAAGAGAATGAGTACAACAACTACAACTGCAATTACAGTAGATGCTACAATTACTACTACATCTGCAACAACGACTACAACTTTAACTGCAAATGCTATTGTTACTGATGGTGCTACTACTACTACTATTGCTACTGCTACTAGTACTACTAACCAACTAACTAGTTTTCAAATGTAATGATCAAGGTGGGATGCAGGGAAGTACAGTAGTACTCTCTCTCTCTCTCTCTCTCTCACACACACACACACACACACACACACACACACACACACACACACACACACACACATGCAGTAGAAATAACATCCTTCAAATTACACAAATATCCATCAAAGGAATGAAAACAGATGATTTCTGGGCATTGTGTGTAATTATACGTAAAACGGTACTAGCTCTGGTGTGTCATGCTAGAGACCCAAGAACGACGTCTGGTATGATCCTTGCCGTGTGCAGCCGAGTCTTTGCTGTGTACTGATCTCAGGTTGTGCAAACCACTCCATTGTAGTATGCCAGATATTACTGGGAGGAATTAAGGTGCATGTTAATTATTTAGCATATAAATAATTAACTTACACTTTGATGTTGTTGCCAGTATGTGTGGCAAGTTGGTCAGTCAAGCCACCATTTATAGGTAGGGGTATTTATTTTCTGGCATGTAGCGTTTCGCCCTGTTTTGGGTTTCTTCACACACTAAAGGCCCTTACCTCTAAATGATGCTTTGATTGACCTAACTTGCACTTCTTGTCGCTTTTCCCCTACATGCCGTCCTTGTTACCTACTTGCCTTCCTGCCTACCTCCCTATTTACCTACCTCCCTGCCTACCTACTTCCACCACCTTAAACAAAGTACCTTAGCAAGACAACCCCCTCTCACTTTTTTTTGGCATGCTAATTTTCAGTGAGTTGTATAAAAACTGTTATGAAACTGTGTTGTATAAAAAATGTGATGAAGACATACCGGTAAATACTGCAGTCTGAATCCACTTTCCAGTGACAATAGTTTTATAGCAATATTTATATACCGTAATACAGAATATTTCCCTTTGTCCCTGACAATTTTTTGGTCACTGTGACCTTGGGGTTGACCTGAGTGTGTCAACCATTAAGACAAGGGCACATCGTTAGCTAGAAATGATTTATTTGACACGTCTATCATCAAAATCAGTCCATCATTGCGGCCTGCAGAGCGTTAACTACACACGAAACAATGGATGGGAATCTCTGACTCAGCCTCAACTGTCCCAAGGACCTCGACATGTTATTAAAAATAATATACAGTAACTTATAATCACTTGAAGGAAATTGGGCAACCAGACTGAAGGGAATGCGATAATGTAGCTGAAATAACAAAACAAAAGAAAATAATTAGAGAGTACAAATACAGTACATACAAATAAACCAAAACACAAGAATAATAACTCGTTCAGCCCAGGGATGTTATTTTTTTACTGATTTATTTTATCACTGCAACCGTCATACGATTGCATTCAGTTTACGGTAAATTTTCTAAACTGGAGTGGGTTAGACATAGCCTTCATCAGACCCTCTGTTACCATGGCAATCTCAGAGGCCGCAAAAATTGCCTGACGGCAGCACCCATATGGCGTACGAAGGCGTTACCGTATACAATGACTTAAAATAATCAGTACACATGATATATCGGTGCAATGTGTTCTCTGCCTAAGAGACTGTACTGTCAACCTTCCCAGGTACTTCCAGAAGCTTATGTTCATCAGTGAGAATGTCACAGGAGCTTCAGTGAGCTAAAAAAGTCATTATTATCCTTCATGGTCATAACAATTTTGCACTTTATTCAACATAACGCCAAACAATTTTATTCAACTAAGAGCACTAAGAACCCCATAGAGTTACTATTATCAACATTAATATTGCCACTATTAACTCCTCACGGTCGGACAGCTCCAGCGTTCTATTCCAGCTGACGACAAACTATTTTATTCATGTGATACTGACTAAGGAAGCCTGAGAATGCTAATACAAATGAACACAATAAACAACACAATCTGGCGGAGCAGTGTCATCTTGTCTGATATCGTAACATTATACGCATGTTTCCAAGTTAACATTAATATTTTCTTTCATTTTCGTGGCCAAAGAACCTATAAAAAGATAATGAGAGCAACAAGGGTATATCTAGGTTAATGTCACAATAACTGCTTCCTTATTCCTCTTCTACTCTATATTCCCTGCTGAGAGAGAGAGAGAGAGAGAGAGAGAGAGAGAGAGAGAGAGAGAGAGAGAGAGAGAGAGAGAGACAGGCAGGCTAATTTAGTATGTATGAGCATAATTGTTCTTTATGCAGTCGTGTGTGTGTGTGTGTGTGTGTGTGTGTGTGTGTGTGTGTGTGTGAAGAACGTCATGGGGATGAGAGGGCATATCTTTGTACTCTGAACTACCCACCCTCCGAATCACACACCCACAACCCACATACATGCCTCATCCACACCCACCCGTACCCCGACCCCCTCCACCCACTCGTTGGTGCAGTGGTAACGTTCTCGCTTGCCAACTGGTGGACGGGAGTTCGCGCCTCGCTCGGTTGCGAAAAGTTTCACTGACGAAGTGGGTGGTTACTGTCCCCCTCGAGCAAGGGGACGGGTGTGTGCGTGTGTGAAGGTCACAGCCTTGCCCTTAGATCGGACTATATGAGCTCTCAGCTCTCTTCCGGGAGGGTAAAAGCTGACGATCACGACCAAGTGATCCTGACCGACCCGGTGAATTACACACACACACACACACACACACACACACACAAGCATGCACACGTAACTATAAACATACATACATCACATACACAAATACAAACACATACACAAATATACATACACACAACATATACACACGAACACATACACACAAACATACGCTCATACATAGACACAAGCACACAGAAGCCTACACACACACACACACACACACACACACACAAGCATGCACACGTAACTATACACATACATATATCACATACACAAATACAAACACATACACAAATATACATACACACAACATATACACATGAACACATACACACAAACATACGCTCATACCTAGACACAAGCACACGGAAGCCTACACACACACACACACACACACACACACACACACACACACAGTTCACAGACTCACACTCTCTCTCTCTCTCTCTCTCAATTTCATACTGTTAACACGCCCCATGATAAGTCCCATTCACTCTGTTTTCACGTTATTTCGAGTCCCATAAATTATCCTCAAATATTTTACCCCCACCTCTGCCCCATCTGTACCCCCAGTTCCTTGTCCCTGTCCCATCCTCTTCATTCCCCTCCCTGCTCTCTTTCCTGCCCTTCTTCCTGCCAGTCCTAACCTCCTACCCCTCTTCCTATCTCTGTCCCACCCTCTTCATTCCCCTCCCTACTCTCTTCATTGCCCTTCTTCCTCCCAGCCCTCCCCCTTCTCCTTGCCCTCATCTTACTCCTGTCCCTTTCCTGCCTCTTGCTCTTGGCCCAGTCCTTCTCCTACCGGCACCTCACTATGCCATCCATACTTCTTTGCAATACCTTTTGTCTCGTCCTCTTCCTGCCCTCCCCCTCCCCCACTTCCTACCCACTCCCCACCCCTTAATCACCACCACTATCTCGTACAATTACACCCAGTTCAACAACCTCACTAACATTAGCACAGTAATCACGCTGCAGCAATCACCTTACTGACACAGCTCATCAAAAATAATACCGTAACTCCTTAACCCACGAAATTTGGCTTTTTGTTTTTCCTTTCTAACTGTTTCTCCTTGTCGTAACTTCAGTTATCCTTTCCTTTATCAGAAGCTTTTCATTTATTTCAGGCAACAACCATAGCTACGTCTTTTTTTTTTATTCCATTACCTGGAGAAGTGTTAATTTTGGTGCAATTATTCCTTTTTGTTCGACGATGTATTTCATATTCTATTATTGCTGCCACCAGACGATTTTATTAATCTTTGAAGTGACATGTTGAAATGAAGGAGTAATTTATAGCCTTTCTTAACAAAAGACCTCCCTTGACGTAAATTGTGCTGAGGCAGTTTAAACTGCAAAATACGTCATGGGACAGAAGGGGTTAACTGTGCACGTCAGTCTGGTTGGTAATCACGAGTAACACCATTTCAGTATGATGACGGCTGTGATACAACTGTTATTATATGCATACGATTTTACTCGGTAATAGGAGAGCAAAGGGAACAATGGAGTTTATATATTTGTAACCCCTTCACACTCTCACGTCTCTGGTACAGAAATTCGTGGGCACAATACACCCTATTAATTTCTTATAGAGTATCTTGCTGCTGCAAACTGTGTCATTATTAAACTCAAGTAACCAGCATACAAGGCAATGTTAATATGTAATATGCAAAATACAGTATATCGCTAAGGAAGAAGTGCAACGAAGTGTTTTATATCATTTAGAAATTGTCCCTTGGACAGACGCATATCATAACCAACCATTAAGATACAGTCAAAGATATTATCAGCTATAATTATACACTACTGTACTATTATTAGCTGTTACTAAAGAGACGGACTGACAGACACGGACAGCAACCCCTCCCCCTCCTCCCGCTCGCCACGTTCATGGCGTGGGTTGTAATTAAAACGTTATTAGAGTGCGTTATTAGGGGTAAATAGAGAGGGGTACTTTGCGTGTGATGTAAGGGCACGTGAACGGGTGAGGGGGTACGGGGGGGGTTACATATTGAGAGGGGGAAGACGGCTTGTACAGGGTGGGGTTTCGTGTGTGTTAAAAGTGTAAGAGTACATGTGCATAAGCTCTCTCTCTCTCTCTCTCTCTCTCTCTCTCTCTCTCTCTCTCTCTCTCGGGTAAAATACAGCAGCGTATATCCAGCGTAATTCTGCCCATTCCTCAGGCCAGTCACACCCACCACGCCCTTGCCTGCTTGCTTGTTTGCTTCTTTGTTTTTTGTCAGCTTTTATGTTGGTGCTGCCTTATGCTTGCTGTATATCTGATGTGTTCAAGGTGTATTTTCTGTTGTTTAGCTAGGGTTATTTTCTGTGTAGTCTACCACTGTGTCTTCTGTATCTGTCCTTCTGAACTTGAACTCATATGCCGGACTTTTTTCCCTGTCTGTGCTTCTAATATGCTCTTTTTCCATTTGTTCTTGTTTGTGTTTTATTTCTTCGTGTTTTTCTGCATGTTTAGACAAATATTCTCGTTGTCTACCCTGCTTACACAAATACAAATTCAAAACTGTCGTATGCCTCCAATGCGACACAAGGCGTTCAAAGACGACCGTAATAATGAGAGAGAGAGAGAGAGAGAGAGAGAGAGAGAGAGAGAGAGAGAGAGAGCATATGGACATGAGATTATAAACTGTGGCTGTGAGCTTAGAGACGCTTGACGGTAGAGGGGAGAGGTTAAGGGAGATAAGGGGAGACAAGGAGGGGCGAGGGAAGCAGGGCTGAGGGGGAGGAGGAAGACAGGAAGAGGAGGAGGCAGAAGATGGAGAGAAATGAGAATGAAGGAGAGGAGGAAAGAGAGAACCATAAAAGTGACAAGAAAAGAATGGGAGAAAGAAAAATGAGAAGGAAGCTACGGGAAAAGGGACTGAGATGAAAAAAAAAAAAAAAAAAAACGCAAGAGGAAAATCGGACAGGGTAAAAAGAAAGCAGGAATTGCAAAGTAAAGACGGGGAGACAGGAAAAGCAGAAAATTGAAGACAAAAAGAGGTGCTGGTGGAAAATATGCAAATAAAGGGGAAAAATGGAAAGGAGAAGAGAGAACGAGGGGAAAATGAGAAAAAGGAAACTAAGATTGAAAAAAAAAAAAGGGGAAGTAGGGAGAGAGAGGGAGGATAGGGAAATGGAAAAAGAAGGCGCAGAATGGAGAAAATGGAAGCTTAAAATGACGGAAAGAAGAGGAGACACAGGAAGATGGGGAGTAGACAAGGATGTATAAAGACGATAGACAGAAGCAAGGTAAGGAAGGGGCGGGGGGGGGGAGGAGGGAACTGCAAAGGGTGGCGAAGGGGGAGGGGGACTAACAGAGGCTAAAAGTGCTGATGAGAATCTGCTTAATGAATCTGCCGCTTAATGAGAGAGAGAGAGAGAGAGAGAGAGAGAGAGAGAGAGAGAGAGAGAGAGATCAACACAAACCTTAAAAAAAAAAAAAAAAAAAAAAGCCAACCCAATCAACGTAGCAGATTCTTGTGTATTGCATTACTCAGACCGACCCCAGCAGTTATCACACTGGCAAGATGACAACAGTTACCCCTACAAACACAGCCTTTCACACCATTTTCCTCAACACGATTTGGGACAGTTCGGCGTTATCAGAGAAGAAAGGAAAAATGCAAACGTAAAAGGGGGAAAGAAGAAGAAGAAGAAGAAGAAGAAGAAGAAGGAGGAGGAGGAGGAGGAGGGATTAGTTTATTGCCTACAGACTACACGTGGGTTTTAGGGTGTTAATATTAACCTCTTTAATATGACAACCTCATATTTTATTCAATGACCGACAGCGACATTCATTCATCTCTGGATATCCTGATTAAAAAATAGTAATATTGTAGAGAAGGAGTTACGGTGGGCCGGTTACAACATAGTCTCTCTCTCCCTCTCGGGTGGAGGATGTGTTAGGTCTGAGAGTGGGGGAGATCATTCTGCTGTACAATTATTTCTTTTTCTTGTTTGGCAAAGGTATACTGTAAAATATCAGTATTATGGCATCACCACCTCGTGACAACCAGTCTGTGTGATCTACGAATTAAAGTAAATCACACACACACACACACACACACACACACACACACACACACACACACACACACTTGTCTCCATTTCCATCATTTGTTCATCCGCCTCATTCTCTCTCCCTGCCCCACCTTTCAATCTTTTATTCTTGCCTCCCTCTCAGTCTTTCCTCCATCTCTCCGTTCCTCAACCACGAAAGCAAAAGAAATACCTCATCACTTCCCCGCATATTCCCCTCTCTTCCCTCTCCCTTTTTCAATATCTGGGAGTAGCCCGTGTCTGAACAAAAGAAAGAAAAAAAGGGAGAGGAGGTGAAAGACAAAAGCCCCCTCACCCTCTCTTTCCAACCTGTCATTTTCTTTATCTTCTCACTGGGCTGTCAGAACGTCAGTGGAAGAAATACACTCTGCTGAAGATATTGGAAATCCCGCTCGTCATTTTTTTTCCAGTAATGATGATAGAGATGATGGGGGGGAGGTGGGGAGGTGTGGGGTTGTAAGAAGGTGGGAGAATGTGAGAGTGTGAGGGTGTGGGTGAGTGTGTGGAGGATGCATTAGTTGGGAAGTGTGAAATGAGAATGAGGGGATGGGGGGAGGCGAGGATGGAGGTTGTGGGAATGTGTAGCGGGGGGTGAGGAGGATGTGGAGGCTGTGGAGGGATGAGAAAATGTGGGGAGGTTGTGAGGAAGATTTGTAAGTGTGAATTCATGGACACGAGAGCGAGGGGATGGAGGTACGGCTAAGGGAAGAAGGTGGAGGTGGGGGTGTGAGAGTGTGTGGGTGTAGGAAAGTGCGGGAAAGTTAAGAGAGTGCGGAAGGGTGGTGAGAAGGCGTGGGTGTATGAGGAAGTAAGGGTAAGGGGGAAAAGTGTGGAAGTTTTGACAGTATGCGGGGAAGTTCTTGGTGGGAGATTTCAATGTTCACCACCACCTTTGGCTCTCCTCTCCTTTCACTGATCCACCTGGTGAACAAGCCTACATCTTTTCAATCCTTAATGACCTAGAGCAGCTTGTACAGCACCCTACCCGTATCCCTGACCGCCTTGGAGAGAGCTCCAACATACTTGACCTCTTCCTCACAACTAATCCTTCTGCTTACTCTGTTAATCTTTTCTCTCCGTTGGGCTCCTCCGATCACAACCTTATCACCTTAACCTGTCCTATCATTCCGGTACGGCCTGTGGACCCTCCAGGGAAACGTCGTCTGTGGCATTTTGGAGCCACGGACTGGGAGGCCCTCAGGCAGTACTTCTTTGATTTTCCCTGGAATGATTATTGCTTCCATGCCCGTGAGCCATCTGAGTGTGCCTTGCGCATTACGGAGGTTGTTCTCTCGGGCATGGAAGCATACATTCCTTTCTCATATCCTCTGACTAATGCAAGAAAGCCTTGGTTTAATCACGCTTGTTCTAATGCTGTCCGCAACAAGGAGAGGGCCTACAAAAGGTACCGGAGCCAACCCACCCCTGAATCACATCATCTTTACGTTTCTGCCCGAAATCGTGCTAAGTCTGTTCTTCGCTTTACTAAAAATAATTTCATCCATACTAAATGCTCTCAACTCTCCAACTCGAATTCTTCCCGCTCCTTCTGGCACCTTGCCAAAAATCTTTCTAACAACTTTACCTCATCATCCTTCCCTCCTCTTTTCTACTCTGATGGTTCTGTAGCTATTTCTTCTACTGATAAAGCAGATCTCTTCACACAGACTTTCTCCTCCAATTCAACCTTAGACGATTCCGGTTCTGTTCCTCCATCACTTCCCCCCTCTGACTTCCTCATGGCTGACATTAAAATTTCTTCAGTTGATGTATTTTCTGCCATCACTGGCCTCAGTACTAACAAGGCATATGGGCCTGATGGGGTCCCTCCTGTTGTTCTCAAGAACTGTGCGTCTGTGCTTACACCCTGCCTAGGCAAACTCTTTCGCCTTTGTCTGTCAACTTGTACCTTTCCTTCTTGCTGGAAGTTTGCTCTCATTCAGCCAGTCCCAAAGAAGGGTGACCATTCTCAAGCCTCTATCGTTAAAATTGCTTTAACATCCTGTATTTCAAAAGTTTTCGAGTCAATTCTCAATAGAAAAATTTTAAGGCATCTTTCCTATCACAACTTTCTTTCCGATCGTCAGTACGGGTTCCGTCAGGGACGCTCCACTGGCGATCTTCTCACCTACCTTTCAGACTCCTGGTCATCCTCCTTTCGGGACTTTGGCGAAAGCTTTGTCATTGCACTTGACATCTCAAAGGCTTTCGATCGAGTCTGGCATAAATCTTTAATTTAACTGCCCTCCTACGGTTTCTATCCTTCTATCTGTGCCATCATCGCTAGCTTCCTTTCTGGTCGCTCTATAGCCGCTGTTGTAGACGGCCATCTTTCTTCTCCTAGATCTATCAACAGTGGTGTTCCTCAGGGCTCTGTCCTATCACCAACTCTCTTCTTTTTATTCATCAATGAACCCTATCCACTCATACGCTGATGACTCCACCCTTCACCTTTCCATTTGGTTCCCACAATGCCCATCTCAACAGTTACTTCAACAAACAAGGGATGAGGCTATGGCACACCTAATGTCTGACTTGGCTCGTATCTCTGACTGGGGTAAAAATAATATGGTTGTTTTAATGCATCTAAGACTCAGTTCTTACACCTATCAACCCGACAAAATCTTCCACAGGTATACCCACTAATGTTTAATAATATTCAGCTTAATCCTGCATCATCCTTGAACATGCTTGGGGTTTCATTTACTCGGGACTTATCTTGGAAAGATCATATTACATCTCTTGTAAAATCTGTTTCCAAGAGATTGAGTGTGCTAAGCTGACTCCGCTCTTTCTTTACCCCTGCACAATTGTTGACTCTATACATGGGTTTTATCCGCCCCTGTGTGGAGTACAACTCTCATGTGTGGGGAGGCTCCCCACATACAGCTCTTCTCAATAGGGTGGAGTCAAAGGCTTTTCGTCTCATTAACTCTCCTCCTCTTACTGACTCCCTTCAACCTCTGTCTCTTCGCCACACTGTTGCATATTTATCTCTTTTCTATCGCTACTTTAATGGTCACTGCTCCTCTGAACTGTCTGCTTGCATTCCTCCACCTCTACGATGGGCGCGTAGCACCCGTCTGGCAGCAAACTCTCATCCCTTTTCTGTCCAACTCTCTAATGCAAGAGTTAACCGTTACTCCCAGTCTTTCATTTATGCAACAGGTCAACTCTGGAACTGTCTCCCTCTGTCTGTATTTCCTGCTGCCTATGATCTCCAGTCTTTCAAACGCAGTGTGTCCAGGCATCTCAAAATGATCGGATCTTGAATTTGGCTCTCTATTGTATTTTGTGTTTCTCTTGGAGGGAACTGTTACTGCGGGCTCATGGCCTTTGGTTCCTTCTTCCTCGCATTAAAAAAAAAAAAAAAGTGTGGGTGTGTGGGAAATTTTATAGACACGAGAGACGAGGAGTGGTGGGTGGAAAAGCGCGTGACGTTTGTGGGGAGGATGGGTTAGTGAGAAGGCACAGAAATAAGTGTGTGCGGGGATGGAAGACGGTGACGGTAGGTGAGGAGGCTGTTGAGAGGATGTGGAGAAGTGACTGATGATGGGATGTGGAAGAGTATGAGAGATGGTAGAAGAGTTTGATGGGTAGGTATGAAAATGCAGTGTGAAAAAATTTAGAGGAGGGGATAGTTATCGTCAGTGATGCATGTCACTCCTGAGTTGTATAAAATGGCTCTCACAACTCATTTTTCAAGCATTCGGCCTTTGACTTTTTTTTCTTTTCATTCAGTTCAGATAGACCCAGCTTATGCCCATAGAATCAAGGGAAGATTAGGAATATGGAGGGGTCTTGGCAAACCAAGTCACTACCTGAAAGATAACCAACTGATGTTACGTTAAAAAAGAAAGTTATACAATCACTGTGTCCCTCCTGTTTTAGCTCATGGCCTGAAAATAGTGAGTTCAACAATACTGTATATCTGGAATTTAAACTTAACGTAGAGTTGCTTTGACAGGAATGTCAAGGACTATATTAGGAGTCATATGGGGAGATAATAAAGAAAAAAATATATAAGAAGCATCCTGGATGAGAGAGTAAGCTAAATGAAGAGGAAAAAATGGATACCTGGCAAGTCACGCCCTTCGTAAAAGACACAACAAGCAATCAGGATAAAAGAGTGGCTACCCAGAGATGAGGTGAGTGAAAGAGGCAGAGATGATGATATGACGAAATTCAGATCTGGTGAAATTGAACAAGACCAACTAACAGCCAATAGGTAGGCCAGAAGGGAAAAAGATGTTAGAGGCCTTTGTCCTGCTGTGGACTAACGCTGGCTGAAGATAATGATGCTGATTATTGTGTTATTCTAAGCTTTGTAATATTAAAGATTACATCCATTCATTACTGGCACTTTGTCTGCTTGTCTCCTCAGTGCCTCTATTGTTTTCAACCTATCTTATTTCTATTTATCTCTTTATCTCACTACGGCTATTTTCCTTGTACTCTGCCTAACCTTCCTTTCAGTCTCTCTGATACCATCTGATTGTTCATATCTTACCTAGCAAGTGAAGGACGTTGCATAGGTTACCATGACATGAATGTTATCATCAAACTTCAAAGTCTGAAATTCTTTCCAAGTTTTGTATACGAACTCATTATTTCATACATGAAATTAAAATACTAAAACCTCTGGCCTGTAAATTGGTTTGAAGATTATAACACTAACCTACAACTTTAGTGTAGTAATGTACGGTACAGATTTTTTTATGCAAACCAATTTAGTTCATCAATGGTGTAAATATTTTGGGCCAAAGTAACTGTCAGCCACCATAACCATCAGAACAATACTTAATGGTATTAGTTTTCAGACTGAAATAATTAGATACAATTTAATTCAGTGGTCAAATCGTCACTACAGGTCTGTTACATCGACTGACACGTAATTTCATCCATATTCAGAACCAGTATGGCAAGTGATAGTTGATTCAGACCAGTCAGGTCAATATCTGCCCATTAACCACGCAACCCTCTCCCCTCCACACAAACACGCACAAACCACTGCCAGGGAGTTATCTTGGGCTGAGTTAAAGCTGAGCTTGGACTAAAAGATCTGCCGTACTCCTAACTTTGGATGTTTCGTGTGTGTGTGTGTGTGTGTGTGTGTGTATGTGTGTGTGTGTGTGTGTGTGTGTGTGTGTGTGTGTGTGTGTGTGTTATAGGAGTTTGAAGATTGGAACGTTTGATGCAGTTTCTATCACACACACACACACACACACACACACACACACACACACACACACACAATCAAAACCTATTCACAGTCCCTTATACACAGTCCCCTTAACACCAAAAAAAGCAAACCCCAAATGTAATCATCCTCAGAAACTAAAGGTGCTTATCAATTATTACCTCTGTAAATGTGCACACGTGTGTGTAATAACATGGAGTCCCCCAGATTAGTGTGAATTATTGGATTAGCTGGCAATTTCAGGTAATATGGCTGGACGCTTGTAATGCTATGAAGAATACTCCTATTTGTATTATGTTACTGTTGCAGTGGTCTGTGTGAGGGGGGGGGAAGGAAAGGATGGGGAACACTGAGGGGGTATGGGGTTCGGGGGAGGTGGTGGAAGGGAGATGGAGGAGGAGGGTTGGCAGGGACGAGAGAGATAAGGAGGGACGGGGGAGGAGAGAAAGAAGAAAGTGAGGGAAATGAAAAGAAGGTTACCAAAGAATACATGGGGAGGGGAATAGGACAGTGAAGATAGTGGGGAACGAGAAGAGGGACTGGAGATGGTAGGGGTATGGGAGAGCAGAGGAAGAAAGAAGGCTGGGGAGGGGAAAAGGGAAATGGAAGAAACTGAAGAAGTGAGGGAGGGAGGGACTGGAGAAACGGAAGGTGGGGAGGCGTGACTAAAGAAGGCATGGGAAGGGGGTCTGGCTGATTAAAAGGGGATGGGGGAATGGGGAGAGAATAAGATGGAAAGGAAACGGAGGGAAGGACTGGGGAAATGGAAGGGGGAGAGGTGTTGGCTGAAGAGGGCAAGAGAAGGGGGAGTGGTTGTAGAGGGGAAATGGATGAATGGAAAGAGGAGGGGGGAGAGATAATGGTCAAATGGTAAAGGTGGGGCAGACGCCATGAGGCGCTTAGCTGCAGTGCTCATCTCTGTAAGTTATCCCTTTGAGCCTGTGGTGAGTCTTCCCCCAATATCCTGGGATACAAAAGGCCAATGCAGCATCCAGGTTACCAGTTACCTTCCTTAGGTGTTACGCAAGGTACTCATTATACCTTCCAACCCACAAAGGCTGGATGGACACCAGAGTCGGGTGATGCCAACTGCCCACACCAGAATTCAAACCCTGGCGCTAACAGACCAGCAACTTAGCAGTCGGCGATACTGACCACTCAGCCACGTCGGCTAAGAGGGATGTGAAGACAGAAAGAGTTGTGACAAAGAGGTAGAAATGATGCTGTTCTTACAAGTAGTTATCAATTTCTAAAATAATACGTTTGCTATGTGTTTTACTGGAGAAATTATGAAGACTTTATAATATGGAAATATGGCTGCATTGTTGTATTTTGCCCTGTTTTAGTATGATGACTCACACAACCTTTTGCTTTGAGTAAAGATGATTCTGTGAGTCCGGTAACGTTGGTCCATTCTTCCAAGCGTTATTAAAGGTGTTATTTCACTATTACTAGCTACACAGTAATGGTTGTCCTGATAATTATTTTATCGCAATTTACTGTTTACTGTATATTTACAGACAGCATTTATCGAAACAAAATATTTCCGCAGTGACAGAAAATGAAACTTTTAGATAACTTACTGTACACACACACACACACACACACACACACACACACACACACACACACACACACACACACACGAGGATAATCTGAGACTGTTAAGAGGCCCACAACGAACCTTCTTTCGATGCATTTCAGCTTTACAGACAAACATACTCAAATTACAACAGTCAAGCAGAACCTGTTTGGTGCTTCATTCTTTAACGTAATTTATGGACTTTTTTTTTTCTTTTTAATTACACGGACAAATCACCCAACCATGGGGGGGATTAAAGTAGGATATAATCAGCCTACAATATTATAAAAGTTAATATACAGCAAAACTGGAGTCGGACATATTCTGACGCAAACTATTCGACCATAATAAAGTTGGTCGGAAAACAAACTGAACAACGAACACTTATTTCTCGCACCTCATTCTGGGCATTCTGTTCTCACTGCCACCTACATTATGTATGGTGGCGAGACATCGTTCCATAGGTTCTTCCAATCTTTATCCAAAAGTAGATGATCAGATAATTTTGGTCAAGCTATATCATATTCCAGACTCGGTGTGGCCATGCCTATGGAAGGCGGTTGTGGCAACGTATTGGATAAACACTCACAGTTCCGCAGGGCTACACTTGTCACTCCAGCTGTTACCGTACCTGAAAAAGCAAAAGCATCTTTAGTGCTCAACTAATGAAGGTATAATCAGTTTTCAAAAAGAGGGCAAAATACTACTGTACGGTAACCAATTACCATTTGAAATACTCCTTGCACAGATGCAGTCACTAGTGTCTTTAGACTAGATATTTATAACACACGTACTAACACACTCATTTGGTCATCTACAACACAGGTACCAGTTTATTAGGTGGCCATCTACTTGTATACCATAATACAGGTACTAACTCGAGAAGCCATTCATCATACAAATACTGAAGGACTTGTGGCCATCTATCATAAAGATTCTAACTCACTTGTGGCCATCTATCATACAGATTCTAACTCACTAGTGGCCATCTATCATAAAGATTCTAACTCACTTGTGGCCATCTATCATACAGATTCTAACTCACTTGTGGCCATCCATCATACACATTCTAACTCACTTGTGGCCATCTATCATACACATTCTAACTCACTTGTGGCCATCTATCATATAGATCTACCATCTACCATTCAAATACTGACTTACCTCTCTCTCTCTCTCTCTCCCTCTCTCTCTCTCTCTCTCTCTCTCTCTCTCTCTCATATTTGTTCCTCAGCAATAGCAAGAGGTGCTTTCCTATGCCCTGCCTGCTAAGACTTACCCTCTCCACAAAAGAAAGAAAAACACAGGCATATAAATGTTGGCTGTTTATTTGCCTGTTTGTGTTTACGAACTGATATGTTTGAACGAGTTATTACGACCGGGTGGGGTACTGGCTGAGATTTTGCATTTCTTGTGTGTGAGTGGGTAGGTGTTTATGTTGATGTTTGTGTGCGATTGCATGCGTGTGTGATTTGGCACGTGTGTGTGTTCATGTGTGCGTTTGTGGACGTGTGTCCGTGTGCGTTTGTGTAAGTGTGTGTCCGTGTGCTTTTGTGTATGTGTATGTCTGCGTGCGCTCACGCGTGTGTGTAAGGCTAGTGGGAGTGGATAAACGGGGTTGAGAAATGTAAATAACGTAATGAACAAGTGGATACGGCTGGGTGGTGGTCAAGGATAGAGGGATGGTTGGGGGTGGAGTAGATAGGCCTAGAAGGACTGAGTGGATGTATGAGGGTGGAGTAGGTGGGTGTGGAGGGCTGGTGTGAATGAACAGAGTGGGTGTATGAGGGTGGAATAAGTGGGTGTGGAGGGCTGGTGTGAATGAACAGAGTAGGTGTATGAGGGTGAAGTGGGTGTGAAGGGCTGATGTGAATGAACAGAGTGGGTGTATGACAGTGAAGTAAGTGGGTGTGGAGGGCTGATGTGAATGAACAGAGTGGGTGTATGAGGGTGGAGTAAGTGGGTGTGAAGGGCTGGTGTGAATGAACAGAGTGGGTGTATGAGGGTGGAGTAAGTGGGTGTGGAGGGCTGGTGTGAATGAACAGAGTGGGTATATGAGGGTGAAGTAGGAGGGTGTGAAGGGCTGATGTGAATGAAGAGAGTGGGTGTATAAGTAGGTTGAAATAACTGCACTGAGAGGGTGGAATGAGGGGGTGGAGTAGGCTGTGTGAGGGTGGAGTGGGTGGGTGAAATTCCTGGAAGAGTACTAAAATAAACATTACTACACGGTGCAACACGGAAAGGGAGGATGGTGTGTGGCCACTGGTGGTGGTGGTGAGGTGATGATGGAAGTTGTGGTGGTTGTGGTAGGTGTGGTGGACAGTGGCTGTGATGATGGTGGTGGTTATGGTAGGCGTGATCGTCAGTGGCTGTGATGATGGTGGTGGTTGTGGTAGGTCATGGTAGTTGTTGTGGTGGTTGATGGTAGGTGACCTGCACAGTAGTCGTGATGGTGGTGGTGGTGCATGTGGCTGGCGATGGTGGTAGCTGTTGTGGCTGGGGTAAGGTGTGCTTGACAGTAAGTGTGATGGTGATATACTTTCAATGATGGCAGCTGTTGGGAATGTTGACAACAGTAATGATTGTACTGGTTATTATGGAGGATGCTGATACACAGTAGGTATGGTTCATGATGGTAGCTGTATGTATGGTATAGGAATGTAGTTGACGTAGGCGACAGAGAGAGAGAGAGAGAGAGAGAAAGAGAGAGAGAGAGAGAGAGAGAGGGGGGGGGATCGACACTATCGCCGTGGTTAGGACCTGCATATAAAGCAATTTAAGTGACATAAGAGCTGAAAAACTGGGTGAAATTTGCCACTGCTGAGTGAGAAGGTAACGCGAGGCAGCACAGATATTTTCCATTCCATCTTTGTTTCTTTCTTTACTTCACTGCAATGAGTTTTTTTTTTTTTTTTTTTTTTGTAGCATGTACTTGCTCTTGCCGAAGGATTTCTTTTATCTATTTATATATTAGGGCAGAGTTCTTGTATAGGTGGGTATAATGACGGCTAATTTTGCAAGCGTCTCCCGAGGTGAATAAAACCGTCCAGGATTCTGTCAGATGTTAATGCAGATGATCTTATTTAGTTTTTGTCACGAGCGCAGGATTCTTAGGAAGGCCCCTTAGTAGTGACGGGGCTAATGAAGGCAATATACTGCATACCACATCCCGTACCACCATTCTCTCCTGAGCTGAATATGACTGTCTCGTCCTGGCAACAGTTAAATATAAATGTCATTGTCTTTTGTAAAAATATGAAGATGATGAAGGAAATGATGGGTTGGTATTGGTGATGGTGATGTCGATTATGATGATGATGATGATGATAATGATGAAGGAAATGATGTGGTGGTGGTGGTACAAGTGTAAGCAGTCTTATACACAACCAAAGCTCAATAAAGACCAAAAACGTCCCACCGTAATAAACCAGTCTTACCTTCCACCTGAAGCGTTTGTATAGCAATTAGTTTGTGTGTGTGTGTGTGTGTGTGTGTGTGTGTGTGTGTGTGTGTGTGTGTGTGTGTGTGTGTGTGTGTGTGTGTGTGTGTGTGTGTGTGTGTGAATCCTATGACGTGCTTGTTTTACACCTGTTACTTTGGCAGGCATTTATTCTGATCAGAACACTTCTAGCTGGACCAATTATAAACAGCTTCATTAACCCCATCAAAACAACACGCCTCTCCTACCTTCAATAAAATCGGTTCATGGAAGGACCAAAACATAAATAAATAAATAAGTAAATAAATATAATAAATCACCATCATACACAAGTTCCCTTCCCACTCCAAGGCTGGTGAGGTGGGGAATAAACGAAGTAATAAAATACCACGGGATTCACGGGTGTCACCATATCCTGTGCTTTTATACAACAGAATACACAGGAACAAAGACTCACGTGTAAAGGCAAATGTCATATTTAACAACTGCACAGCGATGGCCATTACGTTCATTAGCAGTCATATCAGAGAAATTAATCATCGAAGACGCGACCACTGAGCTGTCTAGTATATTGTCATGTCCATTTATTATATTTATCATTATTCACCAGGAAAACTATTTATAACGATCCCTAACATCCTGAATCAGGCAACGATTATTTTTTTAAATCTTATTTTTACCATACCCAGACGACATTACACAATTTGGGAAGGATCTGTTGTTTTAAATGGATTTACTAAGGTTACGGTACATCTATCTTTTCCAGATCAAAATGTCTCCTCTAAACTCCATAAAATCGTCGATGCAGCATGAATAACCAACAAAATTTCCAGATTAAAATGTCTCCTCTATGCTCCACAAAATCGTCCAAAAACAGCAAGAATGATCTAAAAATTTTCCAGAATAAATTGTCTCCTCTATGCTCCATAAAATCGTTGCAAAGCAGCAAGAATGACCTAAAAAAAAAAAAAAATCGCCGTATTCAAGATGGTTTATCAATTTACAAGAAAAGACTTCTCCACTGTACTTAACTATTATCACACATCATATCTGTTTTTCGTACATTATATCATCACTTAATCACTCTTATTTGACTGTGAAGTGTATGGCACCTGTATGAGTAAGAAAAAAAAAATTATGCGCAACTAATGCTTAGGAGAGCCTATAAACTGGTCTCCAGCTAACGCCTGTGAAGTATATGGCAGGTGTATGAATGAAAAAGTATACACACACAATCTTATACACAAGGCATGATGAGTTTATATCATAAGGCAGCAGGTAACGACTCTTGACGTGTATGGCAGAAGTATAAATGAACACAAAACTATAAACACACAATCTTATACACAAATTAAGCTTAGGTGAGTTCATAAATATGGCGTCATGTAACGTGATCCAGTTAATTCTGCAGCATCAGATTCTGTATGTAACCTTTGGCATGATGGTGAAGATAATCAACATGTGAAATATACAATGCCCTGATTTATTAGCAAGGGTTATGTTATTTGATATATTAGTATCTCATGCCATGCAAACTGAATGACAAATGGCATCATTAATCATCCAGTTTTATTTAGAGAATTTATACAGTTAAATGACTGAGCTTGTTGTGGTTTATTCCGTGTCTCCAGTGACGATTTCTGTATTTAACTGCAAATGAGGAGGGACAAGAGTGAGGAGGAGGAGAAAGGGGAATAGAAAAGGAAGACAAGTGGATGAGGAAAAGATGAGTCTAGAAGATGGAAAAGGGAGAAGCAGAGGGAATGATAGGAGGAGAAAAAGAGACAGACACTGAGGAGGACAGCAACAGGAGTGGGAAGAAAAAAAGGACAAAGAAAATTAGGACATGAATGAGAGAGAGAGAGAGAGAGAGAGAGAGAGAGAGAGAGAGAGAGAGAGAGAGAGAGAGAGAATATGGGATAAGAAAGATGATGTAAACGAAACATAAGAGTAAGAGGAGTGGAGGAACTAAAGGAGGGAGAAGGAAAGGAAGACAGAAAGACAACTACGGGAAGAAAAATTGGAGTGGCAGCACAAACATGTGAGAAAGAGGAGGAAGAGAGAGGAAAGGAGAAGGAAGAAATACAAAAAAGACGATGGGAAGAACAAAAACGACAGGGAAGTAGGAAAAGGGAAGTAGTGTGAGGAGAAAGACCAGGAAAATAACGATGAAGACGAGAGGATGGAGATGAAACAAAAACGATATTAAGGGTAGGAAAATAAAGTGAGATTGAAGATTGTAGCAGGCTTAGAAAGTGTGAGAAAGGAATGATGGTGATGATGATGATGATGATGATGATGATGATGATGATGATGAGAAAAACAAGGAGTAGGAGGAGGATGATGGTTGAGCTTGTGGTGGTGAGACGGACGAAAAAGGACCAGAAAAAAGAAACTGGTGAAAGTGAAGATGGAACTGGAGTGAGAAGGAGAATGAAAGAAATGAAAAGTGAAAATGATGAAAATCCAGCAGAAGACGGTGAAGATGAAACAAGATAACAAGGATGAGAAAAAACAATAGGGAAAATGTGTATAAACAAGGAAGAGGCCTTCAGGCTGAAGTTTGTTGGCGATAAACCTGAAGGTGTGAGATTATACCCCGGTGCTTATAATATTAAAGTAGATAACATTATATGGATTACGCAGGGCATCGGTGGGACTTAGATATCCTTACCGGCGTGAAATTACCTTCATCCTTTGTCCCGCTACGGGCTCACTCCTTCCCATCCAGGAAAGTTTATATCTACCTCGTGTCAGGTCACGACGTCCTCTCACTCCATCTCCACTTGGGTCCGATCCCATTTGAGGCGGAGGGAGTGATTGGGAGGGACAGGGATGGGGTAGTGTGGTAATATATATCCTATACTTTCTTACCTGTTCACACCCTATGGAGCTTCTCTTGATGATGTTTACACTCTCACCTAAAAACAGCATCACTTTAGGTGACCACGTTTCCACATGGCTTCTCATCCTACAGTCGAAAGCCTTCCTCCAGGATCAATACTTGTGCAAGCAACATGGACGGAAGCGGGTAATTTCTCCAATAATAAAGTTTTATATGATAGCCTACGTGGTAGGTGGAAGCATCCACCATCCTTTCACTCAATGCAGTGTTACCTTTAGGTTACTTTACACTGAATAAGGAGCGATGTGTTTCTTGTAACCCAGGAAACAATTTATTACGTAGGCTGCTCACCATATTGCCAACAAATGCATGCCTGAGGGGTTAGTGGGTTAAGATGTTCCAACCACATATGACAACGGTTCCAATCCGAGAGAAGACTGGGGCTCATATGATGCCACTCAGGGACCAGCAAGTGGTCACCCTCGCCTTATATATCTGGACTGAGTATCCTAGCCCCAGGCCCTTTGCACTAAAGGATAAAGCGGCAAAAACAGAACAGATATTTCAGCCTCACCAATCAGTTGCTCTTCAGGACCTGTAAAACACGACTTGCACGTGAACAATTAAGTTTCCCGCTCAAGAAGAACAGCGTGTGTCGGCTAATTACTGCAATACAAACCATATACAGCACCTAATATAAGTACCTGCTATGCTACTCTACCCAAACCCCACTTGCAAATTGCGGCGCTCACATACATTCATCCACCCGAACGATATTTTTTAGGTGATATCCCACAGTTCAGTGGCAAAACAAGACAACAATCAGGTTCAACATCATTTCCTTAGCACTTCTTCCTGACTAGGCTAATATATTCTAGGTTAATATTCTGTTTACCTAAACATTCAAGATGGAATGATAACAATGGTGGGTCAAATTAAAGTGAACAAGGTATATCAAACTGAATCAGCAATACCGGTATGTGTATATAACTCTCATTTCCACACAGCACTGCACCAATTGCAACAGTATCTGCATCAGTCCATACTAGGCCCGGCCCACTGCAGGACTAGACCTCTTATTCTCGAAGGGACAGTGTGAGCCAGAATGTATTCTTTATGCTGATGATGTACAAATCAAGAATGAATATGTGAAGTGAGAGCAAAGCATGTCAAGTTAGTGCACTGGCTAGGTTTGTGTGTGTGTGTGTGTGTGTGTGTGTGTGTGTGTGTGTGTGTGTGTGTGTGTGTGTGTGTGTGTGTGTGTGTGTGTGTTATCCGCAGAGTGACATAGTATCAGGCACTCATTCTCGTCCATTTAGCAGGCTTTCCTTTTTTGCTATTTGTTTTGCATGATACACACTAATATTACCAAGTACAAAATACGTCGTTTAATCATTGACTAGACCGCATAAGTAACATAAGGAAGAGAACAGTAACATGCCATATGCTGACATATACGAGTAAGGAATAGCTGCTGAAGAGCCCTCTATGTTGACGAGATTACCCAATCCTCTTTCTCTCTCTCTCTCTCACACACACACACACACACATACACTCCACTTCGTTATCTTTCACTTTCTTTCGCTCTACCTTTCCTCTCATCCTCTTTCGCTACCATCCTTCTTCCTGTGCTCTTCCCTCCCATCCTCCTCTTCCTGAATTTCCATATCTTTCATGTTTCCCATCCTGCACCTCCACCTGCTATTCAAGCCTTATTTTTTTTTTTTTTTCACGATTTCTCCCGATCTTCAATTTTCCTTTCCTCTTCTTTTCTCGTCCTTTCGTCATCTCTTCCACTTACACTTTCTTTTTCTCCTCTCTTTTTCTCCTTTCCTCTTCTCCCTCTTCCCCTCTCTTCCACTTCTTCCTCGCTCCCCTCCTTCTGTCCTCTTACATCACACTCTTGCACATAGACGACCACATCCCTCTTTTCTTTATTCTCCAATCTTTTTCTATTTAACTTTTTTCTTCTCGCCCCTCCTTCCATTTACCTTCTCTCTTGTCTCTGCCTTTCCTCCTGTCTTCCTTTTCCTTCTCTCCAGCCTTCTCTCCCACTCCCATTTCTTCTTCCTTTAATCGTTTCTCCCTGTCCTCCCTTCTTCCATCTCTCTCCTTATCCCGTTCTTCATTTTCTTCTCCTCTTTACACCTTCCTTCCTTTTTCATCCATTCTTTCAATTCCCGTGTATTTTCTCTCCCTTAATTTCATTTCCATTTCTCCCTTCCTCTCTTTCAACTCACCCTCCTCTTCACACCTTCCTACCCCGTCATGATCCTTTCTTTTATTTCCCTTTCCTTTTCTCTCCCCTCATCCTTTCCTTTTCCCTCCTTGTTGTCCCCTGTCATCCCCTCTTCCAATTTCACATATCCTCTTCTCTCCTCTCCTTTCCTCCTCTCTCTCTCTCTCTCTCTCTCTCTCTCTCTCTCTCTCTCTCACACGTCTCTTCCCTTCTCTTTCCCTCTCCCCTTCACTCCCCTGCCAAAGAGATGGTGATTAATGTAGCCAATACATTAGCGTGCCAATAAAAGAACTCGCCTATACACGATATGTCCTGTACCTCTACCCTGAATTCTGCCGGGTTCAGGGAAGTGGGGTAGACGTCGGGGTATGTGGTGGGGTGGGAATATATATATATATATATATATATATATATATATATATATATATATATTGTATAAGGATGAAAGATAAATAGATACAGAAAGACAGATAGACATAGATAGATAGGCAGATAGATAGAGATAAATAGATAGATAGATAGATAAATAGACAGAGATAGATAGATAGACACACACAGACAGATAGATAGACAGATAGACAGATATTCAAAATCTGTTTCCCAACGAAGGACTGGGTGACAGCATCTAAGAAAGAACAAGAAAACGGCGGTAGAAAAGTTGTCAACAGCATATTCAGTGCAAAGTGCCAGAAATTCTTTACATGTCATTCAAGTCCCAGGAACCTGGCTCCACTTCACATGCCTCATCATCTGCATATACCGTATTTTTTGTATTTTTCTTAACAAACGTGTTAACAATGTACTGGCTAGTGAGAGTCAATCCGTCGACTATCAAGACAGAAAGGGGTGGCAAACCCTTGCCACGAGCATCTCAGAACATAATTCATCCAACCTACTCGATACCTTGTCAGTTCTCTGTCCTCATCAACATCCATACCCGACTCTCCAATACACTCCTTTACCATACGCATCCACCGTCTTTCAAGCCTACCACACCTCCTCCCACCTTCAAACTCACTTTCATACTGTACACTCTTCACATCATCCTATTTGGCACTGACAAGGAGCCTACCCGTGGTGGTGCTGTGTACCCTGGGTGGTGCTGTGTATCCTGGGTGGTGCTGTGTACCCTGGGTGGAGCTGTGTACCCTGGGTGGTGCTGTGTACCCTGGGTGGAGCCAAGCACCTGCAGCATCTACTCAGGAGCCGAACCTCCTCATATTTCCCTGCACCTCGCCGTTGGGAAAGACCCTGCTCCAACCCTGGTGAGGTGCTGTTTACCACAAGGGGGCGCCGGTAGGACAGCCATACAGAAGCAACTGATATCCTGTGGTCAACGGGTCTGCTCAGCCAGCCAGACCAGAGTTAAGCAACAACGACAATGACCATCATATTAACATCCATTCTTTCCACATGACTATCTCAAATAGCTCATGCGTATTTTCCTCTACACTATTTTCAAGAGTCTTCCTCACTCGACACATTTCACGACTCTTACCGGTAATATTTCTTGCCCTATCCACATTACGCACTCTATACAAATTTCTCAGTAATCTAATTTCCACGGCTCATACTCTTGACCCTACTTTCTCATGCCACATCATGCGTAATGTGGACAGTAACACACATTCATGCAATAATTACCTTGCAGTCCCCACACTCAAAGTCTTCATAGCAACAATCTCCCTCCTTTGCTGTGCCACTCATTTCTCACTTGCTTTGCGCAGTTACCTCTCTCTATTACTGTACCACGTTACTTTAACCCTCTCTGCAACTCATCTCTCCTCATTCTCCAGTGGCCTACACCACTCTGAAAGTTACCTTCTTTCACAACAATAATACTGCAGCTTTACCTTTCAACTAAGGTAAATGACGCTCACATTCACAAAACTCTTTACCAATTTGAAAAGCTCTTGTCCACCTTGCTGGCTAACAGATTTAAGCAATTCCCTGTTTTCATAACAGGTGATCACTACTTTGAACAGAGTTAGTCAAAGCAGGGTTGGAAGGCTATAATACACACTAACACCTACAGGCAAACTGGTCCACTACGGATGTAGTTTTTGTAAGAATGCACACTGTATTGTGTTCATCGAGTTCATCAACGTACCGGTATAGGTAATTCACATGTGCATTTTCGTTCACCAAAGTCTTTAATCCATACAGCATCAACTGAGTTTAGCAGGTATGAGATATTTCAGTTTTCACCATTAGTTACCATCTCCATTAGTTACCATCCCCATTACTTACCATTTCCATCCCTCTCTCCAAAACTCAAGGTTTAACCTCTCTCATAACCCTAACCTAATACTGAACAGCCATGGGGCATAAAACACCCCTGTCTCACTCCAACACTGGTATTAAATCACTCACTCAGACATCGATTTATTCTTAAATATGCTTCACTTCCATAGCTTTATAAGTAACTCAGCACGATTCCATCCACAACACATTTATAAAAGCCCTTTATGATTCTTCCCAATTCGCTTTTTCACACAATTTTTCCCAGATCCATAAATACCTTGCAGTGCTTCTGGCATTCACACTCCACAATCGGTCTTACTGCAACTATTTGATACACTTATTCCTTACCACTGCTAGAACCATCCTCTTCGACACCCACCACACATTAACATACATTCCTTTTTCTACAATTATTCTATCGTATACCATTTCCTACAACACTCACACTTACATCGTCCTATCCCAAACAAAGATTCAAAGGAAAAATGTACAGGAGAAATTCATGCCATAAGGATACAAAATATATAAAAGACAAAGAAGACACGGTACTGAGGTAGGCTTTCTGTATCAATGTATCCTGTACTCCTCCTCCAGATCTGACCCTAAAAGGAAAGAGGATTACTGAGGGTGGGTGAGGGAGGAAGACGAGAGAGTTAGACTATGTAGGCAGACAGGCAGACTGACTGACAGATAAACTGATAGACAGACAGAAAATGAGCAAACACAGATAAACAGACAGACTGACAGATATGGATAGAAACAGATAGATAAACAGGTAGACAGACAGACATACGTAGATAAGCAAATAAATGGACAGACAGACAAACAGACGGAAGGGCACACAGATAGACAGATACATACATACATACACACATACATACATACAGACAGACAGACAGACAGACTTTTTAAACATTTGAGTAAGAGGAAGCATAAACTCTAACATTAGCGTATGAAACAAGCGACTTCATATTGTCTACTGTATGTATTCTCTACACCGGATATACCACCAGGGTGCTCTCTCTCTCTCTCTCTCTCTCTCTCTCTCTCTCTCTCTCTCTCCAGCCTTCATCCACAACACCGCTATTCCGCAAACCCACAAATACCGTACGTTACCGTCCTCACAAATCATTCCTGGAATAATGGAAATCCGGAGTTGTGGTTCCGCCTCTCTCCACACACACACACACACACACACACACACACACACACACACACACACACACACACACACAGGTGGGGGGGCTGGGAGATATGGGACGGGGTGTGGGAGAGAACTTAAGGAGGTATGAGGGAAAGTGGCTGAGTGAAGGAAGGGGGTTGGGGAGGGAAGGAGGAAGACGGAATGAGAGGGAGAGGAGGTGGCAGCTGATGGGAATGGATGAGGGGAAAGACTGAGAAAGGTTGGAAGGATGATGGGGGAGGATGGGTTGAGTGACAGCAAAGTGAAGACTGAGAGAGAGGGGAGAAGGAGGTAAGGAGAGGAACGGGGACTGAGAAAGATGATGGGGCTGAGAGAGAGGAGGAAGTTGAGAGAGGAGAGAGTTGAGGGTCGAAAGAGAGGAGGGGCGGTCGAGGGTCGAGAGAGAGAAGAGGGTTGAGGGTTGAGAGAGAGGAGGGGAGGTCGAGGGATGGGAGTGGGGCTGAGGTAGGTGGGGTTGGGTCGGGGTAAGTCATCAGAATCGGCCGCTGGCGTGAATAATTAAAACAGGACTCTGCCTGTGAAGTCTGATCGTTCATTTATCACTAGGTGACTACTTGGAAAATATATACATGGCAAAAATAACCATGACACACAAAGTATTAATAAGCTGCAGTGGCCATGGTTACTACGTTGGTCTGTACTGTACATAAGACAGAGTGGAGTCCTTCCGACTTATGTGGGGGAAGAGGCACTCCTTATTTATTTATTTATTTATCTATCTATCTATCTATCTACCTATCTTAATATATGGTACCTATGATGTTTTCCACTGACCCACATAATCTACATACGGTACATGTTTGACGTGGCAAGACTAATTGTTTATTACCATTTACGATTTGCCTCAATATTATAACCCAATATATACATTATTAACCCATGCTCACTGTAAGTTAGAATCGGCTATAATTAAAGTACAGTAATGGGTGCATATAAGATTTATGAGACTTTGATCTGACATACGAAAGTCTTTCATGATTTCAACCTTTACTTGCAGTCAGTTAAGACAGGCTATGCTGCATTTATCCATTATTAGACTTTCGTAATGGAACAATTTCGTGACAAACCAGACCCGACACTGTTGGTTACCATACGGTAGTTTGTCCATCTTAACTTGGTGGAGATTTTCGTTCATTTGCAGGTAATCTTCCAAAGCTCGATGGCAGAATCACATATGATAATACTGTGTGTATGTTACTCTCCTGTTACACCACCGGATTTAAGACAGAGAGACGGCAATTTTAGGCGAAATTAAAGAGAACAGAGAAGTCCCCTCTCTCATCACGCTTCATTCCGCCCTCGTCTTGCAACCCACTTAAGTCGCTCAGTCCAATGACGTATTTCCTATTTCAATCTTGGTATCTCCAGACAACTGTACTGTTTTGGAGAGACTTTTAAAACTGGAGGTGCTAAATACGGCGTTTATTAACCCGTTCAGTACGAGATCTTTCCTAAACTGAATAATATCGTGTGGAGATGGCAAAAATAAAATGTAGAATTGCGTCATCCAAGTGAAGGGATTAAGGTAAAAATGGAACAAAGAGGCAGGAAAGGCAGGGCTGGGAGGGAAAAACTAGTGGCGATGGAAGAGCAGCAGGGCTGAGGAAAATGTGGTTGAGTGTACCGGGGCAGGGGTAACGTTGGTGACTGAGGAAAGGAGTGTTTAAGTAGACGAGAGATTTAGGGGAGAAGAGGGAGTTGGAGAAGTGGAAAAATCAAAGAAGAAAAGGAAGGGAATCGGTGGCTTTTGCGACGTGTGGTTGGCGGGAGAGGGGGTTGTAGCAGAGATGTACAGAGATTCTTGAAGCTGGCAGAGATTTGCAGTAGAGTCGAGGAATATAGAAAAGAGGGGTTTACGAAAAGAGGAAAGGGTGAATGAGTGATGAAAGCCGGTAGTAGCTCAGGGGAGTGTGAATGTGGCCAGGGAGGAGGAACGAGAGTATTCGAAGTGAGAGGAAGAGAGGAGGGGAGTACTGACAAATGAAAGAGATATTTTCGAAAAGGTGAGTAGAGAAAGGCTTAGGGAAAGAGAAACTTGGAGAAAAGGGGAAATGAGATGAACAAAATGAAAAGTACCGCATGGTAGCTGAGATGGCATATTTTTGTGCAGGAGAGAGGAGAGAGGTTTAGGAACACAATCTGAACTGGAGAAGAGGGGATATGAGGAGAGAAGAGGGATAAACGAGAGGGGTGGGGGTTGGGAGCGGGGGGGCCGGGGGGAGGGAGTAGCTGCAGCTAAAAAAAGAGAATTTGGGGAAGATGAGAGAGGAGAGGCAAAGGAAACGAGGGAAGCTTGGAGTGAGATGTAGCCTATGGGGAGTAAAAAGGGGCTTGAAGAAAGGGGCAATAAAGGAAGTATAGGGAGATGCAAGGGGGGAGTAGGAACCTATGGGATTGTGGAGGTACTCTTTGGGAGGAGATAAAAACAAAGGCTTAAGGAAGGAGGGGGACCTGGGGACGAAGGGATATAAGAGGAGGTAAAGGGAGAGAGAAAAGGTTCAGCAGGGCAGCAGAGGGGTTGGAGGTCAACATCCCTCACCGTCACACACCCACAGAAAGCCTGGGAAATCCGTGAGAAATCCATGGCATTTTTAGTTACGCCAGATACAGTTTCTGTTTGTCGTGCCTTTTTCAGTAAGAGTACAAACTGTTATCTCATGACAGGTTACTTCCTCTCAAGCCTTTCTAATTCCAATCTGATCACAATAAAATTCATTTCAAACTTTTCTCATTACGACTGCACAATTTTTTATTTCGTTCCACGTTTTATTTCTTTGATCAACTAACGGAATGTTTCCCTACACACGTTGCTCTAATTACCATATTATGGCACTCTGTTTGACTAAATGTTTTTCTAATTTCGACGAATGGGCAGTTTATTCTTCTTATGTTAAATATTAAAAATCGTGTGACATTTTATTTCCTTGCATGCTGTTCCAATTTCTCTACCAGCAGCTTAAACGTACCCTGTAAAATATTACTCATGAGAAAAATTAAATTTCATGCATGTACTGGGTTCGTTCCCACTTTACACTCTCTTACCCACAGTTCTCCCCATCACTCTTCCTCCAACACTCCCTCCCTCATTTCAATACTCCCTCCTTCACAGTTCCTCCCTCTCTTCCTCCAACACTCCCTCCCTCACTTCAATACTCCCTCCCTCACAGTTCCTTCCTCTCTTCCTCTAACACTCGCTGTCTCTCACTCTTCCTCCAACACTCCCACCCTCTCTTCCTCCAACACTCCCTCCATATCACTCTTCCTCCAACACTCCCACCCTCTCTTCCTCCAACACTCCCTCCATATCACTCTTCCTCCAACAAACCCACCCTCTCTTCCTCCAACACTCCCTCTCACTCTTCCTCCAACATCTTTCCCTCCCTTTCACTCGTTCTCAAATAGGATACCCTCTCCCCCAAAGTCTTCCTCTCACTTTTCTTCCAACACTCCCTCCCTTTCAGCCTCTCCCTCTTGTTCTCCCTGCCTCAATCTCATCCCCACAGTCTCCTCCTCTCATTCGTCCTCCAACACACTCCCGCATTCTTCCTCCAACACTCTCTCTCACTCTTCAATAATCTCTTGCACTCTTCTTCCATCACTCTCACTCTTCCTCTAACACTATTTCCCTCACATACTTTATAACCCTCTAAACTCTCTTTCTCCCTCTCCATCCCTCATGCTCGCTCTCCATCCTTTCTCGCCGTCTCCCTTTCCCTCCTTCAGAGTCTCCCTCTTTCATTCTCTTCCTCCATTCTCTTTCACCTTTCACTCTCCCTAACTCAAACTCTCCTTTCTTCTTCTTCACCCTCCCTCAGTCTTCCACCTCTTCCTCTCTTCTTCCGTTCATTCTGTGTGTGTGTGTGTGTGTGTGTGTGTGTGTGTGTGTGTGTGTGTGTGTGTGTGTGTGTGTGTGTGTGTGTGTGTGTGTGTGTGTGTGTGTGTGTGTGTGTCCCCTTCCTTCAAGTGTTCCCTAATTCCTCTCTCCCCTTTCCCCTCCACTTCCCAAACACTCTTTCCTTCCTCTCCCTTCTTCCACTTTGCTCTTTCAGGTTATTTTCAGTCAGTGAATCCTGTCTATCAGTTACCTTTGCTTCACTGCGCTTCTCCATTCCTCTCCTCCTACTTTCTTTCCCCCTCTTTGTCATTCACTCAAACATACTCACAGTCCCCCCCTCCCCTCCTGCCCTTCCCTCTACTCCTGCCTCTTCCTCTTTATTTTTTATCTAGTCATTTCCTCCCTCCTCACAATTCACTCTTGTCTCCTTTCCCTAAGCACTCCTTCCCTTCTCTCCCCTTTCCTTCTCATACCTTCTCTCAACTCCGCTCCTCTTCCTTTCTCGTCCTACTATTCTCCTTTTTCAGTTTCTCCTGTTCCCCCCTCCTTCATTCCATTCTCTTCCCTCTCTTCTTCGTTTTCCTTCTTACCGTCCATCTTTCTGTTTTTCATCTCTTCCCACATTCACCACTTCTTGCCTTGCCTCCTCTCGCGCTTCCTCTTCTCGTGCTTTCCTCTCGCTCCCTTCCTCTTCTCATGCTTTTCTCTCGCTCCCTTCTTCTTCTCGTGCTTTTCTCTCGCTCCCTTCCTCTTCTCATGCTTTTCTCTCGCTCCCTTCTTCTTCTCGTGCTTTTCTCTCGCTCCCTTCTTCTTCTCGTGCTTTTCTCTCGCTCCCTTCCTCTTCTCATGCTTTTCTCTCGCTCCCTTCTTCTTCTCGTGCTTTTCTCTCGCTCCCTTCTTCTTCTCGTGCTTTCCTCTCGCTCCCTTCCTCTTCTCATGTTTTTCTCTCGCTCCCTTTCTCTGTCCTTCCCAATATTTTTTCATTGTTCTATCACTGACTTTAACTATTACAATAGTTTTCTTAGGTATAGCCTTCCCTATTGCAAATAACCTCGAAAGATCCGAAATGCAGGTTGCTGTTTGCTTTCCTTCGTACGGTACTACCTTTGTACTCTTCCCTCTAGTCCCCGTTCCACCTTCATGTCCAATCACCTTCTCTACTTTTCCTTCCCAACTCTTTCTCCGGTTCCTCTCCCCCCCTTTCCTTCCCATCTCCATCTTGCCTATCACCTTCTCGCCTCTCCCCCCTCCTTCTCTTCCATCTCTCCTTCCCTAGTTTCTCTTCTCTCCCTTTCCCCCATCTGTTCCTCGTCTCTTCCTCCTCCTTTTCTTCCTCTCCTCCCGCCTGCACTTCTTCATTCTCTCCCTTACTTTTTCCAGTCTCCTCTCCTACATATTCTGTCTCCTTCTCCCTCTCTCATTTCCTTACTCTTTCTCTCTCCCTTCTCACTTCCCTTCACTCCCATCCTTCAGATTCTTCCTTCTTTCTTTCCTCCTCATTTTGGTCCCCATTCTCCCTCCTTCATTTTTCTCCGTTACTCTTCCTCTCTCCCTCATTTCCTTTCTCCATCTTCCTCCTTTTCATTTTTTCTCTCCCTTCTTTTCATGTTCCATTCCTCACCCACACATTTCCTTTCTACTTGCGGTATTTCCCTCCTACATCCTTCTCACCACTTTTCCCTCCCTTCCAGGGTTGGAAAAAATCGCTGATTTAAAATAAATCGATTTTTTTTTATTTAAATCGGATTTTCATTATTTAAATCGATTTTTTTCACTTTTATGAAGACCTTTTCTTGCACTAAATCTTTGTCAATGTCAAGTGAAACCATATTTTGGTATCAATTTTGGGAATTCTATCAAATGAATACGATACTGGGTCTTTTTTCCTCCCACTTACTGCAATGCGTCCATTAGGCATGATTATATGTCTGTTTTCAAATAAACAAACTTACGGTACACATAATAATGTGAATGGGAAGTGGGAGTAAGGCAATGCACCACAGGCCAGCACTGCTTGGTATGGGGCAGGTTACTTCTGCTGCTGCATCACTGGGTGTCACATACTGATGACACCTGCCAACTTGGCTTTTATATTTTGTTAAATTAGGATCATAATCATTAGACTGAATCATGTTACTGTGTACTCAAAGAGCTGAGCTCATATGTCAACACTGAAGATGCTAACATTTATTGTTATTATCAACAACAGAGTCTTCTTTCCTGTGTTTAATTTCTGAACATTTGTTTGTAACAGAAGGCAGTGGTTCACTGGTGTCTGACTTGATACAGGATCAGTACAGAGAGTACAATACAAGCACACTTGATGCACCAGTACAAAACACACCCATCACATTATCTATCTTCTTCCTTTTCATTGTATTGATTTTCAAAAATCCATTTTGATTTAAATCGTGATTTTTTTTCTCTAATTTAAACAGTTTCAAATAATTTGATTTAAATCAAAACAACCCTGCGTCCTTCTCCTCCTCTCCTCCCTCATTCTGGTCTTCCCTCCTTCTCGCTTACTTCTTTACCTTCCTCTCCTCCCACCCCTTCCTGTTCCTTTCCTCCCTGCCACTCTCCTCTTCCATCCCTCACCCTTCCAGCTCATCAATAACTAGAATGGCACTCAACAGAGCGCATACTTCCGCCAACGCCCTACCTCGCAATGTTAAAGAAAGTGAAAATAAAAAAAATCCTGGATCCGCACCTTTATCCTGATCCGCACCAAAATTTACTGGAGTGTATTCTGGGCCAAGGCCCATTCCTCTACCAAGTTTCGTGGAAATCCGTCCAGCAGGGTTGGGTCCAAGTACAGGCTACTGTACTTAAGTCCAAGTCCAAGTACCGGAAATTTTTCAAGTACAAGTACAGCCTTTTTCCAATTTACATAAGTCCAAGTCCAAGTACATTTATTGTACTTAAGTACAAGTACAAGTACTTTATACCATACAAAAGTGCTCCTGTTTCAAAGAAGGAAATTAAATGATGGTCACATTCTAAAGCTTAAGTTATTAAGGTAGAAAGTAGCGTATCAGAATATAAGTATACTTTATTAATCAAACCATTTCTTCTATGACAGAATATTAAGTCTACTTAATAATACCTTTATAAAGTACAATAGAATATATAAATTTTTGTTAAATATAATGTACTTGATTGTACTTGAAAGTACTTGGTATTTTTTCAAGTACTTAGGGTCTAAGTACAAGTACAAGGACAACCAAAATTTTAAACTCCATGTACAAGTACATGAAAAATTATACTTAGGCCCTAAGTCCAAGTACCAAGTACAAGTCCTGTACTTGGACCCAACCCTGCCGTCCAGCAGTTTTTGTGTAATCTTGCTCACAAACCAACCAACAAACAAACAAACACGCGGACAGGGGTGAAAACATAACTCCTCGGCGGAGGTAATAATACGAAAATATTAACACAAGATACAATTGACGTTCTCCATTGATGCTGCTCCTCTAGTTACCACTAAAAGGAAATGAGAGAGAGAGGGAGAGAGAGAGAGAATCATCCATATAATTTCCTACCACTTTTGGCAATTTGCCTCTCTCTCTCTCTCTCTCTCTCTCTCTCTCTCTCTTAAATCACACTACAAATATCCGGTCTTGTATCACAGCATCAACGTAATTAAAAGTCTCTCTCTCTCTCTCTCTCTCTCTCTCTCTGCATTTAAATATCCGGTCTTGTATCACAGCATCAACGTAATTAAAAGTGTCTCTCTCTCTCTGCATTTATCATCTGGTCTTGTATCAGCATCGGCGTAATGAAAACCGTCTCTCTCTCTCTCTCTCTCTCTCTCTCTCTCTCTCTCTCTCTCTCTCTCTCACATAAATACATACACATATACATATATATACGCGCGCGCGCTCGTCGAATAAAACTACCCGTTCTCGTGTGTACACCCTACATATAAAGTGTATACAGACCGATTTAAATAAAAACATATGGTTAGGGTATCTCTTATACAAGTTGTAACAGTTTTCACCCTTATTTTGTTAAATACGTACCGTATGGAAATCAAAACGCGCTAAACATAAGCAATAAGTGCACTCCGAGATTACAAATTGTGTATGGGAACAGAAACGCGTTGCTTAAAGATATAGTTATCTTTTGACATACTTAATATATTTCATATTTATATCGTCAAATGCATACGAAAATCAAAATTATTAAAATACAATAATTATACACAATCCCAGAACACAAGCAGCAAAATCGTCTGGAGACAGCCAGACTAAAATAAGTCTCCAGACTAAAATAAACACTACGTCATAAGAGTCTATTTAGCATTATCGTGCATTTCACGTGTTTTAACAATGCATCAATGAAACACCTATCTTCATCGCCATCATCTACGACATTATTCACCTTTATATACCGTACACACCTATATCATTACTCCATAAGGAATTAACAGAAAGACATGACTTACAAAAGTAAAAATTAATGTAAGTTTAATGCCGATGACGAGCATTTCAATATGGATGGAGGCACTAAAATCAGACTTTAATTGGACCTTTATACCTAATACAATATCCTGCCGTTAATTTTACTTCAGTAACTAATAAAAATTACCGATGAGACCAAGTTCAACAGGGATATAAATTAGACGTAATATTTACCTTGTGATCCTCGCCGATGGCTGTACTTTTTCCTTCTTGGCACACTCAAGGGTATCGGCCTGAACGAGTGAATGTAAACAAAGTTCTATATGCACATTTACACACAAATCTGCCGTTCTACCACTATGTAAGTGTTCAGCCAAATTCATTTGATATTAATGGTTATTTAGAGTGATGTCCGTTAATGGAAAACTGGCTGATATAAAAGATTGTACGGAAATTTTTCGAAAACCACCTACACTCCACGGGCAATAACCTCTACTGCGTAACAGCTGCGTAAGCGTGACTTTATGACATGAGGGTGAGAAAGGATGCGGAGGAGGTGGTGTTCGGTTGGCATGTTTGCATTGACTTCATACTTTTCTCCACTAAATTACGTAAATTTCGATATATTACATAGCATTTCTATTTCGAGATATTATCAAATTGTGGTTGGCAAAAAACGTTAGGGAATATCTTCTCCGCATGAACCAATTATCAAAATTATATGCTGCAAGGTAATCGAACACTTACAGATCAAAACGTTCGTACCAGAAAATAAACTCATTTCCGTTTTCCTACGACCCTGATCAACATATGCATTATATATTTACAAAGTGTTACTATTTACAACTTCGTAGAAAACAGTGTAGTAAGATTTAATTGTTTCGTCAAATGTTAAGAAAACAAAGATATTTCATAATTACCTGTTAACCATCTTAAGTTCGGGACATTTCTAGTACTTCCCTCCAACTAGCATATGGGATTTCCGTCCATTGTGGGTGAGTCACAGGATCTTGAGAGAGTTAATTAGTTGAGTAGCTAATCTATGCTGAAGCGCAAACTTAAGGAATAAGGAACAGTAGAATGTAATACAGAGAATGAAGATAAATCCTTTCACTATGTTGACGTTTGTTTTATTTCTGCTACCATTGTATTCGGTTTAGGGGAAACCTTTTGCACAGGAGGGGTTAATGAGTGCTATATCTAACCATTGCAATTCGAAAAGCCTCTTTAAAACTGACTAAAATCACTCGTAGATAGCAAGAATAACAATGTCACCTGATTGTAGGGGTACAGCGGCAGAAAAATACAAAATACATGAAAAAAGAAAGAATGTGTCTATGAGGAAAGACAAACGAAAATACTGGGAATGAACTGATACTGACAATATAAGAAAGAGGATGGAGAAGAAATGACAGTGGGGTGCAAGAAAACTATATTCAAGAAAAAGGAGCACTTCAAAGAATGCAATACCCGCGCGACCACCAACTACTGAACATTTGACTTTGCCCTGTGACCCTGACCTCCACCGGAAGGAGAGACAAGGAAAAAGAAAGAAAGAGGAGGGAAAAAAAGGTGGCGAGAAAGGAGGCAAGAAAACTGGGGAAAGGGAGAGGAAAAGAAGGAGAGAGGAAAAGGCAGTGGAGCAGAAACCATAACAAAATAAAAGTGAGGAGGAAGGGAGAGAACAATTAAATGAAACAAACAATGAATGAAAAATACAGATAGAAAATAAAATAACAAGTGTAATGTAAAAGATGATGAAAACGGGGAAAAAAGGATGGAAGAGAGAGCAGGTACTTGCTTGTTCCAGGGGATATTCTATCACTCACTCAGTTTATCTATCTGTATCAGTCTATCTGTCTGTACGTTCGTCTGTCTGTCTATCAATTGCCTGACGTTACAAAAGAGCGTCTAGTCGTTTCTGTCCTTAGTCAGCAAACATCCTCTGGCCACGACACACAACACAGTGACATCAACAAAGCAACCATGCATGGAAGAATATTCGTCTAACACTGAACACGAGACAATGTACACTTAGAATGTAATGTTCACTGTAAAAGGAATGTTTGTATGTTGTTGGATGCTACGTACACAGGTTCTTGACGAAGTTGGTAATCTTTAAGGCACTGCTGTTTCTATGAATGAGATCCTGCCAGCTTGCTTGTCTGGCAGCTGTCATTTTGCCTGCATGCTTGCCTGTCTGCCTGTCTGTCGATTTTCCAGATTCCTTTCCTTGTCTTCCTGTCTATTTCTGCCTGTCTCCATGTCTGTCTACCTGCCTACTTGCCTGTCTGTCTGTTTATCACAATCGGGTTGTTTGTCTATCTACCTGCCTTCTTTAATGTTTCTGCTCGCTCACACACACACACACACACACACACACACACACACACACACACACCTCCTCCTCGTAAGTGAAGCTACAGAATGTGTTTTTTTTTTTTGGTGTGTGTGTGTGTGTGTGTGTGTGTGTGTGTGTGTGTGTGTGTGTGTGTGTGTGTGTGTTTGCCTATCAGACAGAGCCAGGATTTCGAGGGCCTGAATGATGAGTGAATGGAAGCGTGACCCACTGAATAGGGCAAACTTTGGCTGGCTGGACGTTGCTGCTACTCACCCTGTCCTAGGGTGGGAAAGGAGGTCCGGATGATAATGACTAACGTCAGTCTATTTCCATCTCCTCCTTCTCACTCCATCATTTCTCCGTTCCTACTGACCCGTCATTCCTCTTCCTCATTCCCTTCCCTCCTTTTATTATCCACCTGTCACTCTCCATTCCCTCCTTTCCTTCCCCATTTTCTTTTCGTTTCTCATCCTTTTCTTCCTCTTCCTCCTAATCATTTCTCTCCCTCTTTTTCCAAAACCATCCCCATTCCTTTCTTCCCGTCTTTCATCTCTTTCTTTCATTCCTCCTTCCTTCTCTTTCCACCACCTTTTACTCTCCCTTCTTTCCTTTCCTTCTCAGTTATCTTTCCCTCCCTTTCTTGCCACCTTCCCATTCCCATATTTCTTTTTTTCCATTCGTTTTCCTCCTTTCCTTACCGTGATTATCTAGCCAGCTGACGTTCTCATTCTCTTCACTACATTTCTTCAATCTTCCACATTCATATTTATTTTCCTCCTTCTTACCCTGGTACTTCTTCTACGTGGAATTATTCCATATTCCCACTTACTTTCCGTCCTCCATATCACCCACTTCCCTCTCGCTTTTTTTCGCTCTACACTTTTTATCAACATTCTTTTCCTTCAGCATATCTCATTCCCACCCCCTCCTTCTCTCTCTCTCTCTCTCTCTCTCTCTCTCTCTCTCTCTCTCGTCCTTTCCACCAAGGCTTAATTTAACTCCCTCCTCCCCCTCTCCGTCACATACTTTCTCCATTCCTCTCCTTCCCTCACTCCGCCTTCCCTCTTTCCCTCTCTCTTTCCACCCTTCCTTCCATTCGTTTCCTCCCCCTATCTCTCTCGTTCTCTCAATCAGGACCCAATTTCCTCCCTTTTTCCCGCTCTCTCCTTGATGACTTTGTACAAGCTGGGATGGAACTGTCCATACGAAGACAGCAGTTTTCTAAAAGATCGGACTCCCCGTATTGGTTAGAGAGCAATTGTGCCAGAGCAACGACCCTAAAGTCATTAGCATATAACTCTTACTTAAAATAAAAAAACATCTGAATCACTTCGTAAATTTAAAATTTCTAGAAGCCATGCAAAAGCAGTAGTAAATGTTCTTAAATCGAACTTTCTTCACAGCCAAGCATCTAAATTAAACAGTCCTAATGACAACAGAATATTCTGATCAACTCTCAGTTCTTTCAACAACAACTTTAACAAGTCATCACCCATTCCCCCACTAAAATCTTCTGATGGTAACCCTCCATCCAATATATTACCAATATGCCGGGAATCGTGCCCGGGACTCTCAGGTGAGAGCCAAGCAGCATACCACTACACCACGACCAGGTAAAAGTTCACTCACATTGTCACAATCTTGCAACCAATGTTCCTCCGCCCCCACTGTGAGCATGAAGAGGATGAGTTAACCCCCTGGCACTCGGGTAAGTAGATGCTTTTAATCTATCCTAAGCACTTACGGCAAGTCAAAATGAAGAGAGAAGCCTGTACTGCATATCTCAGTGACAGAAAGATAAGAGTTAAGGTAGATGATGTATATTCAAATTTCCACTCAATTAATGCCGGCGTGCCACAAGGATTAGTTCTGGCTTCATAATTCATATTAATGATCTCTTATCCGTTACCCATAATCCCAACCATTCATATGCAGATGACTCAACACTTCACAGTTCATTCACATTTAAACACCCATTCAAAAAGTTCAGTATCTCCAACTCACAACTCAATACACCCATCTCTATAAATCAAAACATCTAAGATCACTTAATGGGAACAAAAAACATTGCCTAATTTAGTGCTAGTAAAACCAAATAGGTAGGTGGGGGCACCCATCATCCACCCACTTAGTGTAGTGGTACTCTGTTTTTAGGGTAGCTCTGCATCGAGTGGCAAGCCAAACGATTTCCTGTAAACCAGGAAAGCATTTACAATGCTGGGTGGAAGCCTAATAACCAACCGACATGTGTTCTCTACGTGACAACAAGTTGGTTGGCGGAGGGTTAGTGCCCCTCCGCGGAAAACAGCTAACTAAAAATACGAACAAGAAGCCTCAGACCAGGACTGACCAAAAGATGACAACTAAGGACCGTACAAAAGACATGATACAGATGGCGACGTGGAATGCAAGGGGTGCAAATGATGAGATGAAAGAGAGAGAGAGATTGTCCAGGTGCTTGAGGGTGCGAAAGTGGATGTATGTGGATTAACTGAAACTGTATGGAGAGGTGAGAGTGTGAGAGAATGGCAGTATGAATGGGGTATATGCGCAGGAGTAGGAGAGAATGAGAGGGCAAAAGAAGGAGTGTGTATTGTTGTGAGTAACAGATGGAAGGAGAATATAAGAGAGTATGGATCAGTTGGCTCAAGGATTGTGTGGGTAAGATTGAAAGTTGGACTACAAATGTGGGCGATTGTGTACGTGTATGCGCCAACGCAAGACCGTGCAAGCAGAGCGAGAGAAGAGTTCTGGACAAATGTGGAAGTGTGCATGGAAAAGTCTGAAAGGAATGAGAGTGTTTTTGATTGGTGATATGAATGGTAAAGTAGGGAATGTGAAGGTGGATGCAGTAGTTGGTGAGTGGGGTATGCCTGCTGAGATAGATGAGAATGGCAGTGCTTTAGTGGACATTTGTGCCGGGAGGAGGTTGGTGATAGCCAATACCCTCTTCAGGCACAAAATAATCCACAGGTATACATGGCAAGTGATGAGAAGGGTGGGTGGTGAACTGAATGAAAGGAAGGCAATGATTGATTATGTGTGTGTGGATGAAAGGATGCGAAGATATGTAATGGATGCAAGAGCATATAGAGGTTGGGGGAGAGGACTTTCTGACCACCAATTGGTGGTGGTCAAAATCAAGGTCCATGTAAACTGGAGAAATAGAAGGGAAGGACGGGAGGAAAGAGTATATGCTAGGAGAATCGAAAGGTTACAAGAGGATGAGAAAAAGCAGAATATAAGAGACAAGTGGAGGAACGATTGGGTAAATATGAATTGGAGCAGATGGTGGACGTAGAAGATGTGTGCAAGATATACACAGAAGAAATATGTGCAGCATGTGAGCTGGTGTGTGGGGTGAAGACAAGTCGAAGGGGGGTGCAAGGAACAGCGTGGTGGAATGAAGAGGTGAGACAGGCTGTGGCACAAAAGAAGAAAGCATATAATGAATGGATGAGAAATAGGGGCATGGAAGAAGTTGAGACACGGAAGAGAGCGTTAGATGTAGAAAGGAAGAGAAAAGTGAAAAGATTAGTGAGAGAGAGTAAGAAGAGAGTAGATGAGGAATTTGGAAGGAATTTGAGTGTAAATTGGAGGGACTGTAAGAAAATGTTTTGGAAAAAGGTAGAGTTAGACAGGGTGGCAATGAAGTTAGTAGGGGAATGAAAGATAAAAATGGTAAATTGCTAGTGGAGTAGGGAGAATAAGTGAGCAGATGCAGAGAACACTTTAAGGAACTGTTGAACATAAAGAATGAAAGTAATGAGAGTATAAGTGGCTGGAGAATGGCTGGGAGAGGGAAGGAGGTGAGATGACAGGAAGAAATCAGTAGGATGGAAGTTGTGGAAGCAATGAAGAAAGTCAAAATGGGGAAAGCCCCAGGAACTAATGGTGTGGTGAAATGCTGAAGCATGGGGGATAGATAGTAGTAGAATGGATGTGGAAGATGTGCAGATTGGCCTAGAAGGAAGGTAAAGTCCCGGAGGATTGGAAGTCAGGTATAATTATTCCCTTGTACAAAGGGAAGGGGGGAAAAAGAAGTGTGTGGTAATCACAGGGGCATTTGTCTTCTTAGTGTAATAGGAAAAGTATATTGTCTTCTTAGTGTAATAGGAAAAGTATATGGTAAGATACTTATTGACAGTTAGGGAAATAACAGAGGAATTAGTTGGACAAGAACAGGGAAGCTTTAGGAAAGGAAGAGGTTGTGTAGATCGGATATTCATTCTTAGATCTTTAGTGGAAAAGTTTCTAGAGAAGAGAAAGAAGTTGTATGCAGCCTTCATGGATTTGGAGAAAGCATATGACAAGGTGGACAGACAAGGATTGTGGAAAGTATCAAGAATATATGGAGTAGATGGGAAGTTGTTGAATGCTGTGAAAAGTATGTATGAGGGTGCTAAGGCTGCGGTGCGTGTGGATAGTGAACTGATAGAATTTTTCTCTTTGAAGGTTGGGTTGAAACAGGGATGTGTCATGTCTCCATGGTTGTTCAATCTGTACATGGATGGGGTAATAAAAGAGATACAAGGTAGGGCTGTGGATGTTAGAGTGGCACTAATGAGAGAGGGCAGTGTTTAGAAACTCCCTGTACTGTTGTTTGCAGATGATACTGTGTTGCTAAGTGAAGACGAAAGGGAGTAGATGAGTTTGGGAGAGTGTGTAAGAAACGGAATCTAAAGGTGAATGTAGGGAAGAGTAAAGTTATGGTCTTCGAGAGAAGTGAATGTACAGTGAGGCTGGATGATGAGGAAATGGAAAATGTGAGTACGTTTAAGTACTTGGGGAGTGGGATGAGTAAGGATGGAAGTTTGGAGGGTGAAGTGCTTGAAAGGGTACAACAAGCAAGAAAAATTGTTGGTTCCTTGAAAGCAGTGATAAGAAACAGGGAAGTGAGCATGGAAGTGAAAAAGTTACTACATGACAGTATTGTGATACAACTCTAACGTATGAAAGTGAAGCTTGGACGTTGTTGGAGGGACGTAAGTCAAGAGTGAGAACAGTGGAAATGAGTTTTTTGGGAGGAGCCTGTGGAGTCACATGGAGAGACAGACTGACAAATTAGGATGTAAAGGAGCGTTGTGGTGTGGATGTGGATGTGATAGGAAGCGTTAGGAGAAACATACTGAGGTGGTTTGGCCATGTGGAGAGGATAGAGAGTGAGAGACTGACGAGAAGAGTGTATATGAGTGAGGTGGAGGGGGATAGACAGAGGGGGAGGCCAAGGATGAGATGGAGGGATGGAGTGGACAGGTATATGAGAGACGGGGTGTGAGTTGGGAGCAGGAAAGTGAAATGGCAAGGGACAGGGCGACGTGAAGGCGATTTGTTTGTGGCCACTCCGTATGGGGTTAAGGCGTCTGGCGACAGATAGACAGACAGAAAACCAAATATATACAATTTACCGACAGAGAGATGTTGCCTAATTTCTTTATTTCCTTCAATGCTACTATTATTCCTGTCACTAAAAGTATTGAAATTCTTGGTGTTTTACTTAACAATGCCCTCAGCTGGACCTCTCATGTTAGATCCCTTGCTAAAACCCCTTGAAAGGAACTTGGATTGTTGTACAGAGTCTGTAACTTCTTCACTGACGAGCAGCAAGCTATAAATAATATGTCACGTGTGTTCTCAACTGGAACGTTGCTCACCCATGAGGAATGGATGTGGGGAGATTGCACTAAAACAACTAGACAAAATTCAGAACGGAGCTGTTAAAATTATTAATAAACCTTACTGTTACAAATGAACTACCTGTACCTCCCCTACAAGTAAGAAGGAATGTTGCCTCCCTTGCATTATTTTACAGATACTTTTATGGCAAGTGCTTAGACGAAGTTACATCCATTGTGCCACCTCTCCATTCCTTCCCTCGTGCTACATGGGCATCTGGTAGCGCTCATGACTGAACTGTCACACTGCCATATTGCAGAACTTCTGCTTGTCATAAGTCTTTTATCCCCGAACTGCGTCTCTTCGGAACTCGCTTACCCAGAGTGGTTTCTCCCCCAGACTTCAACATACGGCTGTTCAAGTCCAATTGATTCAGACTTTTTGTGAAGGGAGAAAACCTGTAAGCTGGTGTATGGATTTTTTTTTTCATTTGTTTTTCCTTACTATGTTCTGTTATTTAAAAAATTCTACCAGGATGTTTTTTCCCTCCGTCCTTCTCTCCACCACTTCATCCATACCTTCGTCCCTGCGTTCCATCACGGGAAATTTCCTCTATCCCTACTTCCGTGTTTCCTCCCTCGCTTCATCCCTCGGTGTCTCTCCTTCCTTCTCAGTTCTCCACCAAGGCCTAGTTTCCTTCCTCCCTGTCTCCCTCTTCCTCCTTCTTTTCTCCCCCCTCCCTCCACCTCCCCACCAGGCCTGATTTTCTCCTTTCCTACCCTATTATTTACCCTTCTTTCTCCCCTATCTTCTGGTTCATATCGATACCTTCTCCCCATCCTTCTCCTTACCTCCACCAAGGTCATCCCTCCATCTCTTCACCTTTCCCTCTCCCCTCCACTTCTTTCTCCCTTTCTGCCCATCTCCCCTTCTCCTTCTCTCCACCTCTCCCTGCCCTTCTCTCCACCAGTGCCAGTGTCCTGGGCCAGTACCTCGGCCTGGCACTGTAATTGCCTCGATTGATTTTGTTAACGACCCATAATTCCCGTCAGTGGTGGGGACTGGTGGGGTGTGTGGTGCGGGTGGGGGGTGATGAGGCAGGTGGCAATGGAAGAAGTAGTGGACTGGTTGGTGAAACTTGCGGTGGTGGTGGTGTGAGAGGGGAATGTGGTGGGGATGGTGGGGTACGTGCTGGTGAATGATGTAGTGTGTGATGGTTGGGGTAAGGTTGGGGATGGGGCAGGTGGCGAGGGGGGATGTCGTGGATTAGTAGAGGTGGTGGTGATGCAAGGGAGGTGATGGTCAGGTAAGAGTAGGGAAGTGGTGGGGAATATTAAGTCAGTGATGGTAAATGGTGAAGTGATGTTGTTGTTGTGGTGGTGGTGGTGAAGGGCTGGAAACTGTAAAGGTAGTTGTGGTGAATGCGACATATGTGGTGAGGAATTGTCGGGATGTTTGTGTGGTGAGGTTGGGTAGGTGGTGGTTATGGCTGGAGGTAAGTGGGTATGGGAGAAGTGACTGCCTAGGTGGTGGTGGTGGTGGTGGTAACTGGCAAAATGTTGTAGTGGTTGTGGTAGGTGGTAATAAGTGGGTATCAGTGGAGATTGATGGAGTATGGTGGGGAAGGTAAGGTTTAACTGGTCTAGAGAGGTAGGTGGTCGATGATGATGGTCAGGTGTTAGTAGGTGTTAATAGGTAGTTTCCTGGTACGGTACTAGGCGGTAGTGGAGGTGGAAGAGGTGGGCAGTAAGAAATGGGGAAGGTGGGGAAGACTGTAGTGAACTTATTTAGTGAGGTAGGTGGTGGTGGAATTTGGTGATGGTGGTGGCGGCGGTGATGATGGTGATGGTAGGTTTAAGGTGGTGGATTAGGTGGAAGACAGTGGTGGTGGATGGTGATGTGGTAGTCTGTGGTGGGGAAGGTGTTTGGTGGATTGTGTGGTGGTGGTGGATTCTAAAAGTGGGAGTTGTGGGGCAGGTGGGAATGGAAGTTATGGGGGACTGAGTGGTGGGGAAGGTGCAGGCTGAATGGGTCAATGTTGTGGGTGATGGTGGGTGTGGTATTAGTTGTAATGGGTAGGAATGGCAAAGGTGAATGACTGGATGGCGGCTGGAGCTGGTTGTGGTGGTGGTGAATATGGTATTAGGTGGTGGATATGACTGGGTGGGTGGTACGTGCGGACATGTGATATCAGGTGGTGGAGATGATTGGATGGGTGGTAAGAAATAGGAATGTCGTATTAGGTGGTGTAGGTAATTCGGTGCGAGGTAAAAAACAGACATGTGATATTAGATGGTGGAGATGGTTGGGTGGGTGGTAAGATGTGGGCATGTGGTAGCAGGTGGTGGAGATAACTGGATGGGTGGTAAGATATGGACATATGGTAGTTGGTGGTCGGTGATAAGGTAATGGTGGTTGTGGTGGTGACGGTATACAGTAGGTGACTAAGTGAACTGTGGTAATGGGAATTGTGGTTACTGGTTCACCGTATATATATATATTTTTTAATGCGAGGAAAAATGGTGATGAGAGAGAGAGAGAAAGAGAGAGAGGGGGGGGAGCAGAAGGCAAGACAAGGGCATCGTCTCATAGGATGGAAGTACAGGAAAAAGTCTGAGGGAAGAGTTGTGCATTATCAGGGCAGGGGACATAAACTAGGCCTGAAGAACCCTGGAAACGAGGCACAAATAAAATGGGAAGAGGAGATTCCGATCGGGTGGAGAGAGGCCGGACGATATATTTTGTCATATTTGTATTAATTTAAGGGAGAACGATGTAGGTTGTCAGACATAATTATTTAACACTCTCAGCTCCTCTGACTCACTCCTAAGTACACAAAATTATCTGGTTGGGAGGTTCTTGAATGGCTCTTAAAGACGAAAAGAAAGGGTGGTGGAGTTATGCTTTTTTGAACGTCCAGGCCGCCATGACTAACTCTTAACCACTTGATTCCGATGACGTATTTGTTTTATTTCCGGTACAAGCAGAAGTGTATATATCAACTTTGAGGGGACGTCTCGCTGTAAAGGAGTTAATGGAGGCTACATCTAACTCCTCCAGTTCGAAAGGTGTCTCCCAGACTGAATGAAAACCTCTGAAAGTAGCAAGAAAAATACATCAGTTGTCGGTTTACATCCAGGTCACCAGATGTACAGTACTCCTGTGTGGGGTTTGGCGGGTTTAGATTATCTTAACCGCAAAAGGCTTCTGGAACTAATGCCTCTTTTAACAAGATAACGATCCTTTTATCTTGGCGCACAAAATAAAGAGAACCTGCCTAGTCTTTCAACAGTTCGATCACCAAAATTGAACGCGGATTATTTTATGAAACAACGCAGAGGTCTTGCTGAATATAATCGAACAAAAGTTGCACTCCAGTTCGTAAAATTTAACTTGAAATTTTTCGTCTTTCTGAGGCTTATTTCCCGCAGTACAGGGTCATAATAAAACAATACTAGTGCTCTATATCCTTTTCATAGCATCATTTCTAGTGCTTCTCTTGCAACAGCTCAGTGGCAGAATAAGACAGCATTATGGCCCTATATCCATTCCATTTCACTCCGTGACCAGCATTATTTTCTAATATAAATCACTTGGTACAGGTCAGTGGCACAGTAAAACAATACTACGTTTCTACAACCTTTTTATAACACTCCTTCGTGACTAATATCATATTCTAATTATACTCTCTGGTTACTGAAAAAGCATTCAGGATGGAGAGCTGGCAATTTTAAGCCAAATTTATGTGGACAGAATAAAGTGGACAACTGAAGGCTGCTGTGCAATGCGGTAAGGGTGGTTCAGGAGAGGAAAGATGGGTGGATCTGTACCATGTGGATCAGCGTAAGGAGAGGTGAGGCAGGGATGGTGATGAATATTAAACACCCTTACCAAAATGCTGATTCCCTTCCTACCCCCCTCCTACACTGCCTACCTTCTTGCAGCGCTTGCCTGACTGCCTCGCTTTTTCCCTGCCTGTCTGCCTGTCAGTCTGCCTACCTTCTTGCCGCGCCTGTCTGAATACCTTGCCTCCTGCCTGTCTGCATTGATGAACTCTGCTTTATTCCTTTTTCTCTTTTCCTTTCCATCTCGCTTTCCTCTCCCTCGCCTTTGCCTCTCCCTCCTCTCTCTTCCCCTCCCTTCACCAGCACCTTCCTCTCCCTTCCCCTCCCTTCACCCTCTGTCCCCCCTCTCTCTCTCTCTCTCTCTCTCTCTCTCTCTCTCTCTCTCTCTCATGCTAAGCAAAACATTAATTGCCACAAGAACTCATGATAACATGAAGATAACTCAGTTATACGAAGGCTAACGTGACTGGTTCCCAACTCCACCCACCGACCCACCCACACACACGCACGCACGCACGAACGCAGGCACACACACACACACACACACACACACACACACACACACGCACGCAAGCACGCACGCACGCGCACACACACACACACACACACACACACACACACACACACACACACACACACACACACACACACACACACACACACACACACACACATTCATGCAGACAAGCACACACACAAAAAATCAAACAAACATGTATATTGTACACAGACAGACACACATACAGTCTACTATAGATCAATATTGATTTCTCTGTCGTCATCTATGTTCATGGCAGTGTGACTTCATCCGCCATTAATGTCTTCCGTGGGAGACATCTTTCTTATGGAGGCAGTAAAAATAGCCAGTAAAAAGACGTAACAGTACTTAGGGATAAACACTTCATCCTAAAACCGTTTCCACCATGATATTTACATAATTTCCTCACGTATAAGATCTGTAACATCTGGAATCAACCACCAGTAAGACAGCTGACAGATCTTCGACAAAACAGTTCAAGGCACGGTTAGGCAAAGTTTGGTTAAATCTACTTCAGTGGTAAACTGAATATTTCTTACTTTCCCGTAAAATTTGCTGATTCAGCCTTTTTCCCCTGCGTCAGGTATACCTTATTTTCTGTACCCGCGCATCAGGTGGGAGATGTGTGTGGGGAGAACGTCCTTACATTTTTCTCACTGTTAGAATAGCAACGTGTACCAGGCAGCTTCATTCATATTACCTTTTCGGTACGGGTCGTAAGACCCGCTGAGGCATCTTAAAATTTACCTCAATTTCAGAATAGCAACGTGTAGCAAGGAACTTCATTCGTGGTACCTTCTCGTTTCAGGTCGTAAGACCCGCTGAGAAAATATTATTTCTTGAAACCACACACACACACACACACACACACACACACACACACACACACTTCCAGAGCCATAAATGGAACACATTCCCCAACTCCTAACCAGCTCAACTTCATTTTACCAACTTCACCTCCTCCACCTCTCCACACAACCCTCTGCTGCTCCTCTCTATCCTCACCCTTCCCACCCCATACTACCAACCTTTCCCTTCCCACAACACTCCTCATTACCCACACAACTATAGCCCAACTTCCCCCACCCTGACCCATCTCACCACACTATTTACTCATCATATTCCAACACCCTTACTCACCCCAACACTCTAACTCAAACCACCCTACCAGCATCACCCATCCCACTCCATCCACTCACTCCACCCCTTCTCACTACACTCACCTGCTTACTTATTCCACTCCATCATCATCAGTTATTTCATTACTCCATTGTCACTAACCACTTCCCTCGCCCTAACCCAACCCTCTCCCAAACCAACCACATAAACCCTGCCTTACCTCTCCACCTTATCACCCTCACTCATTCAGTCTATTCCATCCTCTTTTACCTCTTTCCATTAACCTCATTAATCCTACCTCACCCCTCCACCTCATCACCATCACTCATTCAGTCTATTCCATCCTCGCTCACACATTCCCACTAACCCGATCTCTAATCCACATCATCCACCCCGCCGCACCCCTCCCACCCATCACATCCCAACCTACCTCACCGATCACACGCCACGTCACCCCCTCCCAACCACAACACCTCTCACCCCAGTCCTTGGCCCCCACCCCACCCCATCAACAGAAAAAAAAAAAATCACCAATCAAGCCAGAGAAGACGGCCTCAAAAGCCTGTGCCCCTGCCTGCCAAAGCGGCCCTAAGTTTGCCATTAGTATTCAGAGTTTCAGTCACAGCCTTGCATATATACCACAAACTTTTCAAGCACTTAAGATCTTGCCGAGGAAACTTTGCAAAACCAGGCCCAGAGGAAGGACGCAGGGAGAGGAGGAGCAGGAGGAGGGAGGATAAAAGAAAGGATTGGATTGGAATTCGAGGTAAGGCATGCTGAGGCTTTGAATTTGGGTGTTTGATGTTTTGGTAGATGTTTTCGGAATGCTGCTTTTAGGATGTGTGTGTGTGTGTGTGTGTGTGTGTGTGTGTGAGGCTAGAGGATATAACTAAAGTTTGTGTTGTCTACCTTTTTGTGACTTTAACCCTCAAACAACAGCTGACGACTTACGTACTCCAGGTGATGTTACTCGCCACCAGCAAGGTGGCTGTCAGGTGAAGAAAATTAGTTGGTGTTAGCCGGAGCAGAATACTAGAAATGTCCCGACTAAATGGTGACAGTATTAACATTCAGGCTCCCATACTAACCCAAATACAAAATTAGCGTTAACACGACTATGAAAGGGTTAATATATTGCTTCTGCAACCCTATACAACCATATCTTAACATCACAGGTCTTCCTTACGCTACATAAAATCGCCTGGTTGAAATAAGCACAAGGGTAATGACTTCATCGCACTGGTCGGAATTCTGGTTACTGTTTGTGTCCGGTATCATATATAGGTATTCCCTGGGCTGAATAAAATAGTGTGATGGCAGTAGGAATATAATATGACATCATACTTTGGGGATAAAATTGATTTTGTTAAAACAGATACATAAAAAAAAAAAAAATGCTAGTCCCTTCAGTGTCGTCACCTTGATAGGCTACGCACTGATATATATATATTTTTTTACAGCTATACGACTTTGCTTGGCCTAAAGGGCACCTCTCGTAGTGAAGGGGTCAAGGAACGCTTCATTAGACCAAACCCCGTTATATGAAACAACCAACAAGTTGTAAAACAATTTATAACAAAGTATAGGCCAATACTAGGGCAACAAATTTAACCAATTCACTGCAATAACGTATTTTCCATCTTACTCACCTTAACAACACATTTTTATTCAGTTACGTCAAGTCTCTTAAGTAAAACTGTCTGACGATGGCACGAATGAAATAGCCTATAAAATCCGCCCCAGGGCTGAACGAGTGTACATTTTCCAGCCCGTGACGATTTTTTTTTTTTTTTTTTAATCTTGGGTCCCACAGATAGTGTTATTCCTGTTAAGGGAAATATGTTGTGGTACTGGGGTTAATGAAGGCTGTATTATAACATGTACAATTTGATAAGTTGGCCTTAATTTCAGTCAAACCATCTGGTGTTAACAACCATGAGAATGATAATACAGGTAGTAGTGTATTGTAGGGCTGGAGATGGCCAGGTGTCCCTCAAGCCAAGACGGACGAACCCCACTCTTGGCGCTGACTGCACCACCGCACTGCCTGACCTGTGTCACCAACCTTGCCACTGGCTGGCCATACCGCCACGGCCTGACATACGCCACTGAAAAGAAAGGGTAGATAGATAGGTAGGTAAATGGACTGATAGAAAAATAGAAGACGGATAGACAGACAGATATATATATATATATATATATATATATATATATATATATATATATATAGATCTATATATATATATATATATATATATATATATTGGGTGAGTGTAGCCTATACACTGTATATGGCTAGTGAGGGAGTGATCGTCCTCTACCTACACAGATCAAAAGCCCTCGGGAGCAGGGGGGTGGTTGCTTTCCCAGGCAGAGGAACTCCTTGAGAGTGAAATGGCTGGGAAGCATGCCGGCACGTGACTGGCTACAGCATAGCTGGGTCTTTCGGGTGTGGGCAATCAGGCAAGTTAGCTGCCTACTGCGACTGCAACACAATGGCGAGGTGTTCAGGAAGTTAGCCAAAGAAACCTTGATGGACTCTGAAAGAACAATAATGGCCCCCAGTCCCGTGCAGCCCTTAAATGGGCAGGGGGTGCTAAGAATCTCACGGTTGCCTCAATTACAATCTAATTCCTTTGTCAATGCAAAAAATACAATTAAAATTGGTAACTGGAATGTGAGAACGCTAAATCATGACGGTAAAATCGATGAGTTAGTGAAGGTTTTTCAAAATTACGGACTTGATATTTGTGCTCTGACAGAAACTAGATTAACTGGAGTCGATAAGTTGGATTTGGAGGATGGTATACGTTTATTGATATCTGGTCGACAGGACGGAATGCATTATCAGGGAGTAGGATTGTTGCTGGGTTGTAAGGCAAATAAGGCTTTATGTGAGTGGGATCCTATAGATGAGCGATTGTTATATGCACGGTTTAAATCAAATCATGGCAACATCAGTCTGTTTGTGTGTTATGCACCTACTAATGATGCACTCGATGAAAGGAAAGACACATTTTATGAAAAGTTGCAAGAAGGAGTAGGAAGGGTACCTAGACATGATGTTTTGATCTGCGTTGGAGACTTTAATGCAGTAATGGGCTGTTCAAATGAGGGATTTGAGGCATGTATGGGTAAGATGGGAGTTGGTAGTAGGATGAGTGAAAACGGAGTGAGGTTTGGAAGCTTCTGTCTAGCAAATGACTTAGTCATCGGGGGCACACTCTTTCAGCATTGCAATATACACAAGACAACATGGGTGTCGCCGTGTGGAAAATATAAAAATCAGATTGATCACATCGCTATCAGTAGGAGGCATAGAAGTTCTCTGCTAGATGTTCATGTTAAACGGGGAGCGGATATTGGTAGTGACCATCAACTCAGCATTGCAAAAATAAGGTTTAAACTTAAAAATCAGAAGAAGGAAGAATCTGGTGTTGGTAGATACGATATTGTTAAGCTTAGAAGGGAAGGAGAAGAAAAGGAGGAATTCAGATTAGAATGCAGAAATAGGTTTTTGGTGTTGGAAACGTTGGAAGAGGGGGAGAGAAGTGTAGATGAGATGTGGGAGGATGTGAACAAAGTTTTGCATGAGACTGCTGAATGTACGATTGGAAGGAGACATAGCTTCAGGAGAAAGAAATGGATATCAGAGGAAACGTGGGATATGATAAAAAAGAGAGGTGAGGCTAAATTGAGGAGTGAGTTGCAATGCGTTGATGAACGAGAGATTGAATTAGCAAGAGCTGCGTACTGGAGTTTGAATTCAGAAGTAAGAAGGTTAGCTAGGAGAGATAAAAGAAGATGTGTGGATGAAAAGGTTGCAGAGACTGAAATCTTAATAAACAAAAATGATGGACAGAGTCAAAGAATAGCATATGAATCGATTAGAGAACTGAGTGGTAATGCAGGTAAACGCAAGGAAATACCAGTTAGAGACAGGGAAGGAAATTTATTGACCAAAGATGGAGATATTAAAAATAGATGGAAAGAGCATTTTGAGACAGTTCTTAATAGACCAATACCACCAGAAGAGGATATACCGTCTGCTCAGGAAGATTTAAATATAGAAACAGGAGAGTTGAGGCTTGCAGAAGTGGAGAAAGCAGTAAAACAGTTAAAGAATAATAAGGCACCAGGGGAGGATGGTTTATTTCCGGAAATGTTTAAAGTGGAGGGGGATAGATTAATAATGATCTTGACCAAGCTATTCAATAAGATATGGGTGACGGGGTTACTACCATCAGTTTGGAAGAATGGTGTAATTGTTAAAGTTCCGAAGAAGGGAGACCTGAGTGAATGTGGTAATTGGAGGGGAATCTCTTTGTCACCGATAGCTTTGAAAGTTTTCAGTAGAGTGTTGTTAAATAGGTTGGAGCCGGTGGTTGAGGGTATTCTGAGGGATGAACAGGCTGGTTTTAGAAAGGGACGTGGTTGCAATGATCAGATCTTTATAGTTAGGCATTTGATGCAGCAAGTTAATGAAATGAGAGTACCGTTAAGTCTTTGTTTTGTTGATTTTGAAAAGGCTTTTGATAGTGTTTCGAGAGAGACTATGGGGAAGATCATGAGACATTATGGAATACCAGAGGAGTTTGTGAGGGTCATTATGAACATGCATGAGGACACATTTTGTAAAGTGATGGTTGATGGTTGTCTTAGTGATTCGTTTGAAGTCAAGTCCGGAGTAATTCAAGGTGGTGTTCTATCGCCTTTACTATTTATATTGGTCATTGATTACATTATGAAACGCGTTGGAACAGAAACCGGTGCAGGTATACTTTGGGGAGAGAACAGGAAACTTTTGGATTTAGATTATGCAGATGATATAGTTTTGATTTGTGATGGGCCAGAAGAGATGCAGAGAGTGTTGGACTGTTTGGTGAGTGAAGGTCGCAAGGTGGGTTTGGTTATTAATTGTGGAAAAACTGAAATAATCAATATGAATATGGAAAATGCGCAGGAATGTGTAATTGAAGGTATGGTTGTAAAGCAAGTTGATAGGTTTAAATATTTAGGTACTTATTTAGCCAAGGATGGTTCTTTGAACTTTGAATTCCAGGAAAGGTTAAAGAAGGCTAATCAGGCAATGGGAATGCTTAAAAATATTTGGAATAATAACAATTTCTCTGTGCATACAAAAATCAAAATTTATAAGGTAATGGTTAGGAGTATCTTAATTTATGGACACGAGTCTTGGTACAGCACAGTGACTATGGAAAATAAATTCTTGGTGTTTGAAAATAAAGCACTTAGAAGAATATTAGGAGTTAAGTGGTGGGAAAGGATACCAAATAGTAGAATTAGAGAAATAACGGGAGTGCAGCCGATCGATGAATATGTTAGATTCTCACGATGGAAGTGGCTAGGACATGTGTATAGGAGACAGGGAATAGTACGAGGTACACCAGGGTGGGTGGCACTTGGTAGGAGAGGTAGAGGAAGGCCAAAAGAGACGTGGGTGAGGACAATGAGACGGGAAGCTGGAGATGAGTGTTGGGGAGATCTTGAGGAGTTAGCACAAGATAGGATGTGGTGGTGTGAGTTCATCGAGGCCCTATGCATCCCCGAGGGTGCCACAGGAAATGATTGATTGATTGATTGATATATATATATAGATAGATAGATAGATAGATAGATAGATAGATATAGATAGATAGATAGAGATAGATAGATAGATAGATAGATAGATAAATAGATAGATAGACAGATAGATCCATACATACATACAGACAGACAGACTGACAGATAGATAGACAGACAGACAGATATTCTGAAGGTTAGGTTCTCTGGAAACTTCATAAGCCCAAGCAACCTTGCATCCATCCAGCCAGCCGCATACAGGTACAGTATATCCAACCTCTCATCCATCCAGCCAGGCATACAGGTACAGTATACCAATCTCGCATCCAGGCAGCCAACCATACAGGTACAGTATATCCAACCTCGCATCCAGCCAGCCAGCCATACAGGTACAGTATATCCAACCTTGCGTCCATCCATCCATCCATTCAGCCAGCCAGCCATACAGGTACACTATATCCAGTCTTGCATCCATTCAGCCAGCCAGCCAGCCATACAGGTACAGTATATCCAACCTTGCATCCAGCCAGCCAGCCAGCCAGGCATACAGGTACAGTATATCCAACCTTGCATCCATCCATCCAGCCAGCCAGCCAGGCATACAGGTACAGTATATCCAACCTTGCATCCAGCCAGCCAGCCAGCCAGGCATACAGGTACAGTATATCCAACCTTGCATCCATCCACCCAGGTACACCTTAGTCACCACAAGTACCTTCAGTCATATAGCGTCACCTTCACTTCACTGCTGCTGCCTCCACACCACTCTATTCACATTACGAGACACATTACCTAAAAGGCTAGTTACAGCCTTCACTAACCCCTTCACCACCAGGACACTCCTTCAAGCTGATTAACAACGTACGGTAGCAACAGGAATTAAATACGTCCTGGCACTGAAGGCAGCAATCATGAAGACCATAAGTCCATCTACTGTGTCCATTCATTTATCCATGTGTCCACCTGTCTATCTATCTCTCTAAAGCAAGCAAGAAAGAAAAAAACAAGAACACATTGATGAAGGTGGAGAGCAAGCAAGCACGTTCATCTCGTTATCTCAATAGTTTCCTTGGAGAGAGAGAGAGAGAGAGAGAGAGAGAGAGAGAGAGGAAGTTTATAGGTGAATGAACTAAATCATATTCTGGCGGCTTCAGACCGACCAAGTCATTTTGTTATATGGCTGGTGTTAGCTAATGATCATATTCAGAATAAGACAATTCTATAGACGTGTTGGGCTTAGTGAAGGCTGTACCTAACGTCTCGTGTTGCATGAGTGTATCGTTAAGCTTAATAAATCGTCAGGAGCAAGAATGATATGCAAATAACGTACTGAAGGACGTCACCTTCTGTATTAATGGTTTACTACTAAGGCAGGAGAGTCTGTTATAATGTATACGCTTTGTAGGGTGTCTTGTGTACAAACTAACAGTAGGCTATGCAACTTTCTTAGCAGTTCCGCTCCTTCCTCCTCAGCATCACTGAAAATAATAGGATACATTCATCTATTTATAGCATAAGATCTGTGTGGCATATTGTCTATCTATCTATCTATTGCCAGACGCCATACTCCCGTAAGGAGTGGCCATTTGACTTTGAGTTATTTGTTTTACAGGGAGGGGCACTAACCCTCCACCAACCCACTTGCTGACACGTAGGGAGCACGTATGGTTTGGTTATATGGTTACCACCCAGCGTTGTAAATGGTTTCTTGGCTTACAGGAAACCATTTGGCTTGTCACTCAATGTAAAGCCACCTGTAAAGGAAAAAAAAAAGCAGTAAGAAGTGACAGGAAAGATGGGAGAAATAGGAAGATAGGAGGGCAGGCACAGAAAAAGAATGATCAAGGCTAAGGAAGAAGTAGGCAGCACTACATCAAGTGAGTGGATGATGGTCGCCACCACCTACCACAAATGGCTACGTGTAATTATGTAACTCCTTTCTGTATCCTCTATTCCTTCCCTTTCTCGTCCAGTGTTCCCTTCCCTCATTTCCCTCTCATTGCTTTCCTCCTTCTACTCTGTCCTTCCCTTCATTTTTTTACTTCATTTCCCTCCTTTTCTCCTTCCCCTTCTTTCCTTTCCTACTTCTGCTGCTACCCTCTCTTCCTTTCCTTCTTCCTTCCTTTCCCCTCTATTCTTTCCCTCCTATTCTTTCCTTCCATTCCCTTTTCTAGTCTCTATCCTTCCTTCACCAATGTACTTTCTTTTCCTTCTCTTCTTCATCGTTTCCAACGTCACTTGCACCTATTGAACTTGAGAAAGTATTATTGGTACGGTAACCCCCCCCCCCCACACACACACATCATTGATATGTCCTAATTAACGGGCAACATAGAGCAATATGGTCGCCGTCTTTCTGAACGATGCTCCCCTTTGAGAGACCACGTGTACATGAGCATTTGAAAAAACTAAATATTTTGAAGCATTCGTTCAAAATTATTAGTGTCAGGGAACTTGGGAATACATGGAACTTTGCCAGGTTCTGGTATTACATCAATGCATCAGTGATGTGTCATTGCCGTTCCCGTGGCGTTGCCGCGTCAGCTGTCTGCAACTGTGCAAGGGTTCCGGGACAATTCGCCGTCAAGTCAATTCGCCGTCAAAACATTGACGATTCCCCGTCATTCTATAAACATACTTAATATTAATTAATTAATATTGACTTGACGGTGCATTGTCCCGAAACCGCAAGAGTTTCGCCATCAAGTTAGACAATTCGCCGTCAAAATATGGGCAATTCCCCGTCATTCTATAAATACATATAACATTAATTAATACTATAATAACTAATTTTCATGGGAACTATCAAGGTCTATGTCATTCAATAGCGTAGGATTTGGATATTACAGTATTTATTATTTGCAATCGACGGCGAATCGTCGGGGGGAGAACGTCGGTAAACAGTACATTGCTGCAGGCGACGTGGCCGCTTCCTTAAATACCCCGATATAGGTATGTTTTGTCTTTTTCCAGTCACTTCTTGCAGTCACAGTGGAACAGTTAACTATCTGTGTTGCTCATACACCAAAATTACTTACCTTGAGATAATGAATTTGTTATAGGCAGAATCGCCGCGCCTGTTTGTCAAAGAATTACCTAATATTCTTGTCGGCTTAGAATCAGGTTTGTTTTAAGGTTTCATTCCCATTCAAAGAATTTTTAAGCTATTGCAAATTTTTATGTCGGTAATAATCCAAAACTGCCTTTAATTTTCATGACCAAAGTAGAAACTGTTGGCATTAATTCTGGGAATTATTTTACACTCTGGATTCTTAAAAGCTCTTGTCAATTTTTTGGTCAATTTTTGGTAGTTCACATCACTCGATCCAGGATATGTGACACAACCACATTGTAGACCACGTCATTTTGAATCCATTCTCCTGTAAACTTGTTTTGGAAATGTATATTTTATGTAAAAATCTTATATTTAATTACCTCGGATCTCTGCCAACGTCTGCCATTAGCCGGCCATATTTAACGTACAGTATAATATACTTTTTTTTTTTTTTTTGAAAGCTGGCTGTCGAATGTAAGTGAGGTTAGGTTGGATTAGGCGGTATTATTTTACAAGTTACTAATACCGGTATGCAGTTCAGGGATATTACCACCATGAACGCATAGTATACTACTTAGGACAAGTCCTTGTGCTCGCACTTGCTCTTGCGGAGAGCTCTCACGTTTAGCCTATGTGCTGTCCTAGTGTAACGTTGTCACTTGGATTTTCTGCAGTTAACCAACTGATCGTGTTATTTGCAGCTTCGGGAATGGAACCCAAGTTGTCCAAACGCAAGTCCGAAGTACACACACACACACACACACACACACACACACACACACACACGGCTACTGCTACAGTTTATTTTGTTCTACCTCTGGGTAAAAAATTCTATGGAGATCCTATGCCGGGCTTCAGGAGCAGCGTTTTTTGGTCAAAATGTGATTGCTTATCAAATATAGTACAAGTTTTTCAATCGTGATGGGACCAAGTTTTTTCACATCAGCGATTTTTTTTTGCGATTTTTGTGCCAGTTGGTGCAATTTGAATGTGTAGTTTCAGCTGCCCAAAATACACACACACACACACACACACACACACACACACACACATACCGCTCGCTGGCTCAGTGGTAGCATTCTCGCTTGCCATCTGGTAGACGGGAGTTTGCGCCTCGCTCAGGTTGCGAAAAGTTTCACTGACGAAGTGGGTGGTTACTGTCCCCCTTGAGCAAGGGGACGGGTGTGTGCGTGTGTGAAGGTCACAGCCTTGCCCTTAGATCGGACTATATGAGCTCTCAGCTCCCTTCCGGGAGGGTAAAAGCTGACGATCACGACCATCAAGTGATCCTGACCGACCCTGTGAATACACACCTCTCAATAATCACAGTCACGGTACTTGCTCCAGCCCCAATACTATGTAATTCTTCCCTGTAAGCCAATTGTGAATGTGTTGGATACAGTGTTTATGCATTTGGTGAATACACACCTCTCTCTCCCAAGCTGAGTTTAATATCAATCCCCTTTGTGAGTACTGAACATATATAGTAGCAAATTACCACACTCGCTAGGTACTGCATATCAACATCTGTAGCCGAATAAACTATCACATCAAGCACATATCCAGTTTTGTGGTCGCAAAGGACAAAGAATTTTAGTCCAAAGCGGTGACGCCTGGACGGCACGTGCTGAATAAATGCCAACCCGCCCCTGAATAACACCAGCAACTCGTCAATAACCACTTTCTGAAACGGACGGAAAACCCTGGAAAAGGACTCCTTGAGCATGGTCAGGATGGGTCTAATTTTCCATAACCTGTCATTTGGTGCAGGCCCATAATTTCTGTTGAAATGCAGGAACCTTAGGATTGCCAGGCACTTGTGACAGGCCATATACAGTACTTAACGAAGACAGGTGAGCCCACGAGTCCATAAACAGACCAGTTGTCATGGAGCACATGTTTCCTTACGTGCACCATCAACATGGTAAGGGCTAGCCACGTAAACAACTCTCCCACCTCCACGGGTATTCAGTCGCTCATGTGCCTGCTTTTGCTGGCAGGCACGTCCAGCCACTGCACACTCATTGTCTGGTGGAAATTTATTTCATCCACCAGGTATTGCATAATTGCAGTGGTAAATATAGCCCTGAAAATATTGCTTATAGTCCAGGGCCTGGGGGGAAGCTGATCCTCCTGAACACCTGCAGCTTCCTTGTCGAATACAGGCACAGAGGGCACAAATCTAACTCCTTCCTCCCACACTAAGGTGTCAGCTCTGTCGCCACCCAGTAAATTGGGCCGTTTTCCATGGCCAGCATTTTTTTTCTTAGTGTGTCCACACCCATATCCATGCCCATGGGCAAGGGATTAAGAGGAAGGAGAGAGAGAGGTGTGGGAGATGGGGGATTATGGGGGTGATCACTCAACTGACGCAGGCGTTCCCTGGGTAGATGCTGCCTGCTGAGTCACATCGTGTGGAGCCCGTGTGGAAAATTCACTCCTGAAGGGCCCAGTTGTGGTGATTTGGCCCTTAAAGTACTAAGTTGAGGTGACACTGGACGTTCAAGGGTGAGACAGCAGCGAACAGGCTGTGAGAGTAGCGGTGAGACGGCTCGTCGGCGTTTATTTCCCAGAGGACCACCAACTTCACGCTTGCCTGCCCGGTATGCTGGGTCGTCAACCTCCTCTTCTTCAGTGAGCGCATCACTATTGAAGGCCCTGCCCTCCTCCTGCAGCAGTTTGAGGGCCTTTTCAGGTATCTGAGAGCAGGTAGGGGTCGGAGGGCAAGAAAGTTCACTCTCCACACGGTAACTTCTTCTTTCTTCAGAAGATGTACAGTGCTCTCACTCAGAGTGCGCGAGGACATTGCATCGTCCAAGGCACGGCCAATGACACTACATCGCCCAAGGCGCAGCCGATGACACTGTATTGCCCAAGGCACGACCAATGGCACTATCACTGAGCCCTTTCCCCGTCAGTAAGGGCAAAACTTTCGCAGGGGTCGATGATGCAATCGGCCCCGCGCTTGGGGGAACGGAATCGGAAAAGGAAGATGAGGAAGACATTACTCTACACTCTACCAGTGCCATGTATAGACTGAACCGCGCATCAGTGGGGTACCTAGGAGACCTACCTACCCTATGGTTGTCATAGAAAATTGTCGTGGGTTCAAAGGGTGGCAGGAAGATGCTTGCAGTAACACATCAACCGGCACGTAGGGGTTAGGGCCATACTTACCTATAAGGCTGCCCTAATCATGTATTTCTTGTGCACCTCGATCACTTCCATCTCCTTCGCAATCGTCACGGGGTAGGTATCAAAGTGGGTGACCTGGTTTTGCCCAACTGGGTTTTTTCAATAAAACCAACTTAAAAAAACAACAACACTATTTTACCCACTTTACTGTTTTTTTTTTTTTTTTTTCAAAATAATGTACTTAATCACATAAATTCAGTGTAATATGAGCAGCTGTCAATACCTTCAGTAAAACATTATTTCCATAAACAAATGTAAACATGGGTAACTGTGCTTAAGGATGGGGAAAACAAATCTGTAGTTTGAGTTAAATTTCCTCAGGCAATTAGGCTATCCAGTGAATGTAAACTTCATTTTTTTTTTTAATGCGAGGAAGAAGGAACCAAAGGCCACGAGCCCGCAGTAACAGTTCCCTCCAAGAGAAAAACAAAATACAATAGAGAGCCAAATTCAAGATCCGATCATTTTGAGGTGCCTGGACACACTGCGTTTGAAAGACTGGAGATCATAGGCAGCCGGAAATACAGACAGAGGGAGACAGTTCCAGAGCTGACCTGTTGCATAAATGAAAGACTGGGAGTAACGGTTAACTCATGCATTAGAGAGTTGGACAGAAAAGGGATGAGAGTTTGCTGCCAGACGGGTGCTACGCGCCCGTCGTAGAGGTGGAGGAATGCAAGCAGACAGTTCAGAGGAGCAGTAACCATTAAAGTAGCGATAGAAAAGAGATAAAGATGCAACAGTGCGGCGAAGAGACAGAGGTTGAAGGGAGTCAGTAAGAGGAGGAGAGTTAATGAGACGAAAAGCCTTTGACTCCACCCTATTGAGAAGAGCTGTATGTGGGGAGCCTCCCCACACATGAGAGTTGTACTCCACACAGGGGCGGATAAAACCCCTGTATAGAGTCAACAATAGTGCAGGAGTAAAGAAAGAGCGGAGTTGGCTTAGCACACCCAATCTCTTGGAAGCAGATTTTACAAGAGATGTAATATGATCTTTCCAAGATAAGTCCCAAGTAAATGAAACCTCAAGCATGTTCAAGGATGATGCAGGATTAAGCTGAATATTATTAAACATTAGTGGGTATACCTGTGGAAGATTTTGTCGGGTTGATAGGTGTAAGAACTGAGTCTTAGATGCATTAAAAACAACCATATTATTTTTACCCCAATCAGAGATACGAGCCAAGTCAGATATTAGGTGTGCCATAGCCTCATCTCTTGTTTGTTGAAGTAACTGTTGAGATGGGCGTTGCGGGAACCGAATGGAAAGGTGAAGGGTGGAGTCATCAGCGTATGAGTGGATAGGGTTAGATGTACAGCTTGGAAGATCATTGATGAATAAAAGGAAGAGAGTTGGTGATAGGACAGAGCCCTGAGGAACACCACTGTTGATAGATCTAGGAGAAGAACGATGGCCGTCTACAACAGTGGCAATAGAACGACCAGAAAGGAAGCTAGCAATGAAGGCACAGATAGAAGGATAGAAACCGTAAGAGGGCAGTTTGGAAATTAAAGATTTATGCCAGACTCGATCGAAAGCCTTTGAAATGTCAAGTGCAATGGCAAAGCTTTTGCCAAAGTCCCGAAAGGAGGATGACCAGGAGTCTGAAAGGTAGGTGAGAAGATCGCCAGTGGAGCGTCCCTGACGGAACCCATACTGACGATCGGAAAGAAGGTTGTGATAGGAAAGATGCCTTAAAATTTTTCTATTGAGAATTGACTCGAAAACTTCTGAAATACAGGACGTTAAAGCAATTGGACGATAGTTGGAGGGTTGGGAGTGGTCACCCTTCTTTGGGACTGGCTGAATGAGAGCAAACTTCCAGCAAGAAGGAAAGGTACAAGTTGATAGATAGAGGCGAAAGAGTTTGCCTAGGCAGGGTGTACGCACAGAAGCACAGTTCTTGAGAACAACAGGAGGGACCCCATCAGGCCCATATGCCTTGTTAGTACTGAGGCCAGTGATGGCAGAAAATACATCAACTGAAGAAATTTTAATGTCAGCCATGAGGAAGTCAGAGGGGGGAAGTGATGGAGGAACAGCACCGGAATCGTCTAAGGTAGAATTGGAGGAGAAAGTCTGTGCGAAGAGATCTGCTTTATCAGTAGAAGAAATAGCTACAGAACCATCAGAGTAGAAAAGAGGAGGGAAGGATGATGAGGTAAAGTTGTTAGAAAGATTTTTGGCAAGATGCCAGAAGAAGCGGGAAGAATTCGAGTTGGAGAGGGGTAAGAGCATTTAGTATGGATGAAATTATTTTTAGTAGAGCGAAGAACAGACTTAGCACGATTCCGGGCAGAAACGTAAAGATGATGTGATTCAGGGGTGGGTTGGCTCCGGTACCTTTTGTAGGCCCTCTCCTTGTTGCGGACAACATTAGAACAAGCGTGATTAAACCAAGGCCTTCTTGCGTTAGTCAAAGGATATGAGAAAGGAATGTATGCTTCCTTGCCCGAGAGAATAACCTCCGTAATGCGCAAGGCACACTCAGATGGCTCCCGGCCATGGAAGCAATAATCATTCCAGGGAAAATCAAAGAAGTACTGCCTGAGGGCCTCCCAGTCCGTGGCTCCAAAATGCCACAGACGACGTTTCCCTGGAGGGTCCACAGACAAAGAACTGCAAGGCTTGGTGAATGAGTTTGGGAGTTTGTGTAAGAAAGGGAATCTAAAGGTGAATGTAGGGAAGAGTAAAGTTATGGTCTTCGAGAAGGGTGAAGTCAGTGAATGTACAGTGAGGTTGGATGAGAAGGGAATGGAAAATGTGAGTGCGTTTAAGTACTTGGGTAGCATGATGAATAAGGGTGGAAGTTTAGAGGGTGAAGTGCTTAGAAGGGTACAACAGGGAAGAAAGGTTGCTCGTTCTTTAAAAGCAGTGATAAGGAACAGGGAAGTGAACATGGAAGTAAAAAAGTCACTGCGTGACAGTATTGTGATGCCAACTCTAATGTATGGAAGTGAAGCTTGGACGTTGTTGGAAGGACACAGGTCAAGAGTGGGAGCAGTGGAAATGAGTTATTTGAGAGGAGCATGTGGAGTTACGTGGAGAGAGACTGACAAATGAGGAAGCGAAGGAGCGTTGTGGTGTGGATGTGGATGTGATAGAAAGCGTCAGGAGAAATACAGAGGTGGTTTGGCCATGTGGAGAGGATAGAGAGCGAGAGACTAACGAGGAATGTGTATGTGAGTGAGGTGGAGGAGGGAGAGGGAGGAGGAGTGCGTGGATGACATGGAGTGATGGAGGTATATGAGGGAGGGGGTGTGTGAGGTGGGAGCATGGCAGTGAAATGGCGTTGGACAGGGCGACATGGAGACGATTTGTTTTTGGCCACCCCTTGCAGGGTTTTATATATATATATATATATATATATATATATATATAAACATGGATAATAAAAGCATATCCCTACTAACACTATGCGAACTGTCTAAATCTTCTGACAGTGTTAGCCACAGCATCCTATTAAATAAACTTATAAAAAGGAATGTCGATAATTTCTGGTTTGAAAATTATTTAGCAGACAGATCACAGTCAGTCCGTTTAAATAATTTTGTTTCCTCTAAGCTTCCAGTAACATTTGGAGTGCCACAGGGATCATCATGGGCCCATATTATTCGACATATATGTGAATGACATGTCCGAATACATCAGTAACTGCACCCTAGTCCAATCCACCGATGATACACAGCTTCTCCACAGTGGTACATTCACAACACTGAAGTAAGCCTAAACCTAGCCAGGTCATACTTCATGGAAAATGGTCTATTACTAAACACTTACAGACACAATGTATCTTTACTGGAACGCGCCAACTTATCTCAAAATTACCCAACAATATCACCATTCAATTTCATGACAGCTTAATACAGCCAACCAGTAATGTAAAGAATCTGGGTGTATCTATGGATCAATTCTTGACGTATGATACACACATTAACGAATTAAGTAAATGGGTAATGGGAACATTGATTTACATCAACAGGATAAATCACTACACTGACAAAGAAACTCGCCTAGTAATTGTGAATTCACTAGTACTAAGTCATCTAAATTATTGTAATATTATATGGGGCATGACAAATAAACCACAACTAGACAGAGTTCAAAAACTAATGAATTTTGCCGGTAAAGCAGCAGACAGTAGAGCCAGGAAATATGACCATATAATCCCCATTCTCACACCAATAATGCGATGCCCACAATAACTTTAAGAAACTGCTCAACATTTATCCCGACCATTTCCAACTTCTACCGACTGTGAGCCCATAGCACAACAAGGTAACAAAATAATCTATCTGTTACTAGAACCCAGACAGACACGGGAGCCAGATCACTAAGTGTAGTAGACTAGCAATTAAGAATCAGCTGCCATCACATATAGAAACCAACAGCCTCATCATATTCAGATACAAGCTAAAGAAATATATGTTAACCAACAGGTAAATCTTTGGCCCCTACATAACCACTGTGCACTACATTATTACCAGTATGTTTTTCCATTTAACCATTACAGGCTATGAAACAGGTATCACTTATAGAAGAATGTACTGTTACTTCATTTGTTAATGATGAATGTAAATCATGACCTCCATCTGTAAATCATATATACCTGTGTGTACGAGATTAACCACTTCTAGTGGAAATTAATAATAATAATAATAATATTATTATTTATTATTATTACTATCTTTATCCATACATCCTTCCTTCCCTCCCTCCCCTCTCTTACTCTCCCTTTCAGTCATTCACCTCTTCATGTCTTCCGTCCTTCTCTTCCTCCCTCTCTCTCCCCTCTTCCATCCTTCATTCCCTCTCTTCATCGTTCCACCTGCCAATCTCCATCTTTTTTTCCAGTTTCTTTTCTTCTCTCCCACTCCATCTCCTCCTTACTCCCCAGTCTTATTTCCATCCGATCGTCAATCTCCTTTCCCTCTCTACTTCCTGCCATCTTTCCTTCCTCTCTCATTACCTCCCCCCGTCCTTCCATCGTTCTATCCCCTCCCCCCTCTAACTTCCCCCCTTTCCTGCTTCCTTCCTTCACTCTACCCTCTCATCCCTTCCCTTCATAATTCCACACTTCTTTTATTCATTCTTCCAACCACTTTGCCTTCCCCTTCCCTTCCCTCCTTCCCTTCCTACCCTCTTTCTCCTTCCTTCTTTTGTCCTGCCTCTCTCCCTACCAGCCCTGCTTCCCTCCTTCCTGCCATACTTCCTTTCTCCCTACATCTTGACAGACACGTAGGCAAAAAGACAGGAGGGAAAAAAGAAAGGGAGAGAAGGACAGAGAGGGGGAGAGAACGGCGAGCGGCAAAGATGAGGAGAGAGAAAAAGAGTGAGGGGAGACAAGAAATAAGGAAGAAAAGATACGAGAAGAAGAGGATGAGAAAGGGAAAGAGGAAGAGGAAGGGAACGAGGAAGACAAAAGAGGGAAAGAGGAAGACTAGGGAGGGAAAAAGGAAGAGAAGGGAGAGAGGAGAGGAGGAAGAAAGAAGTCAGGCAAGAAGGTAGAGAGACATGGAGAATGGAGAGCGGGACTAAGATGGTTGGGTTTGGGAGGGAGGGGGAGGCAGAGGGAAGAAAGGGAAGGGAGAAAAAAGAGGAGGTAGGCTAACGAGCACAAGTAATTTCCTGAAGTCTAACAGGGAGGAACTCTTAACCTGCGATTGGAGGGAGGGAGAGAGGGAGGAAGGAAGAGAACCGGGGAGGTAGAGGAAGCCAGGGAAGAAGTGAGGAGGAGGAAGAGTACAAAGGAGTACAAAGGAAAGCAAATAGCAAAAGACCTACTGGTCCTTTCATGGCTGTTTTGGTATATGGATGGTTACAACTAACAAAACTATTCTATCAGCAAAAGACAAAGTTAGAAAAGCTGGAAGGTTCACTCCACCTACCAAACCCTCCACCGAAGCCGGCAGGATATAGAAGGACCACCAGGCAGCATGGAAAAGCTGTCATGGAAATTTTATAGGAAAGAGGGAATCTAAATTGCATTCTACAATACTTACTTGAAAAGGAAAGTAACTAAGTAGATGTGATTCTGCGGGATGTATCGTCCAGGCTCTGGAAAAAAAAAAAAAAAGTGATATACTCTACAGAAATGTATAATTCAGGAGTGAACATACTTAGCTGGGGGTTAGAGGACAGATACTTTTTTTTTTATGTGTCCGACTCTGGGCATAGGCTTCAAAGCCTGCTTTCAAGGCCCAGTAGCCCTCCTACGTACCGCACACCTCTACATGTCACCACTTCGGCACTAATACCCACCGTCCATACTGAATACATGCTAGGGCTGTCTCATACAGGACTGGTGTATTGGTATTAGCGGGGGTATTTTTACGACATGTCGGCGGGTCTTCTGGTAGATCAGTAAAGTCTGATTTTTATGAAATTCAAATCCATAAACTGTTCCCTGCCCCAGCGGGATTTGAATCTGGGTCCGTTAGGACTACAAGCCATCTCTCTATCGATTGAGCCACCGCCTCCCCCAAGCGATTTTTGAAAGTCAGTGTCGTATCACAGTTTAGTACACTGGAAGGCAGTTTGTTCCATATATTTACAACTCAATTAAAGAAGAAATGCTTAGCTTCGTGTGGCTGCAATTGTTTGTTGTTGATTTTATGCCCGTTATCTCTAGTATAATTTGAGAAGGAGGAGGAGGAGGAGGAGGAGGAGGAGAGAGAGAGAGAGAGAGAGAGTCGGTATAGGCATAGTCCCTTCAGCCCGAGGATGTATTACCATCATATACTATTTTTGGTTCCTCCTGCCAATATTATTAACAGTAGGACAAACTTGCGGCAATGAAGAGGTTAGACGCAGTTCCCATTAAACGTGTCCACTGTGACAGGTGCCACAAAACGTATATACATCAAATCATCAGAGGGTAGCAATAACAACAATACCGTTAACTATGTCTTCCGCTTGAAGGTGTTCAAGAGATGAAAACTAATAAAAAATTATGGAGTGATTTGATAAATGTGAAATTTCATTTCAGAGGTGTGGACTTTAGCACCAGTCGAGCAGGGCAGTACTCCCAAGGTGGATGGAAAGCTAATGACAGGGAGAGCTGGAGCTCCCGTTTCATCAGCCCTCGGGACTAGGTCCCGACCATCCCCCTTTGCTGAACTTTTTCAGTGTCTCAGTAACACAGAGAGTAGGCCAGCATGCTCTCCAATACAAGTTTCTCTAACTATCAACACCAAACTATTCGTACATGCACAGTACACACCACACTTCCTTTTCAAAAAAAAAAAAAAAAAAAAAAAAAAAAAAAAAAAATCATGGCACCAAAACTCGTGGCCTCGGAGTCCTCAGGGGAGGGGACCATGAATGCCCCCACCTTCCGCACCTCTCCCGGTGACGACTCGAGGTGCCTGGAACCAATGTCTGGCTCTCTTCTTCTTCATTTCTGCAACATTCGCAGCCTTTCTTCTAACTTTCGCTCTGTTGAGCACCACTTCTCCTTCTCTAAACCTCGCCTTCTTTTTCTAACTGAGACTCAGCTGTCTGAGGCAACTGACAGCAGACCCTTTTCTGTATCCTCCTACTTTCTCTATACTTATTTCAAAGCCAAAGGTGGCTGTTGTGTATATATACTTAACGACTTATCTTGCTCTCGTGTACCTGAACTCGATTCTTCTGAATTCTCTACACTCTGGCTTCGGCTTTCCTGTCATGCTCTGACTAAATATATCTGCGCTGTTTACTTATCTCCTAATTCTACTGGCTATCAAATATTCTTCGACTGTCTTACTTCTACGATGGAACACATTCTATCCATTTCTCCTTTCTCCAAAATCTCCATTCTAGGAGATTTCAGTGTTCACCACCACCTTTGGCTCTCCTCTCCTTTCACTGATCCACCTGATGAACAAGACTACACCTTCTCTATCCTTAATGACATAGACCAGCTTGTACAGCACCCTACCCGTATCCCTGACTACCTTGGAGAGAGCTCCAACATACTTGACCTCTTCCTTACAACTAATCCTTCTGCTTACACTGTTAGTCTTTTCTCTCCGTTGGGCTCCTCCGATCACAACCTTATCACCTTGACCTGTCCTATTGCTCCGGTACAGCTTGCGGACCCTCCAAAGAAACGTCATCTGTGGCACTTTGGAGCTGTGGATTGGGAGGCCCTCAGGCAGTACTTCTTTGATTTTCCCTGGAATGATTATTGCTTCCATGGCCGGGAGCCATCTGGGTGTGCCTTGCGCATTACGGAGGTTATTCTCTCGGGCATGGAAGCATACATTCCTTTCTCATATCCTTTGACTAATGCAAGAAAGCCTTGGTTTAATCACGCTTGTTCTAATGCTGTCCGCAACAAGGAGAGGGCCTATAAAAGGTACCAGAGCCAACCCACCCACATCTTTTATACGTTTCTGCCTGGAATCGTGCGAAGTCTGTTCTTCCCTCTGCTGAAAATAATTTCATCCGTACTAAATGCTCTCAACTCTCTAACTCGAATTCTTCCTGCTCCTTCTGGCACCTTGCCAAAAACCTTTCTAACAACTTTATCTCATCATCCTTCCCTCCTCTTTTCTACTCTGATGACTCTGTAGCTATTTCTTCTGTTGATAAAGCAGATCTCTTCACTCAGACTTTCTCCTCCAATTCCACCTTAGACAATTCCGGTGCTGTTCCTCCATCACTTCCCCCCTCTGACTTCCTCATGACTGACATTAAAATTTCTTCAGCTGATGTATTTTTTGCCATCACAGGCCTCAATACTAATAAGGCATATGGGCCTGATGAAGTCCCTCCTGTTGTTCTCAAGAACTGTGCTTCTGTGCTTACACCCTGCCTAGGCAAACTCTTTCGCCTCTGTCTATCAACTTGTACCTTTCCTTCTTGCTGGAAGTTTGCTCTCATTCAGCCAGTCCCAAAGAAGGGTGACCATTCTCAACCCTCTATCGTTAAAATTGCTTTAACATCCTGTATCTCAAAAGTTTTCGAGTCAATTCTTAATAGAAAAATTTTAAAGCATCTTTCCTATCACAACCTTCTTTCTGAGAGTTAGTATGGGTTCCGTCAGGGACGCTCCACTGGCGATCTTCTCACCTACCTTTCAGACTCCTGGTCATCCTTCTTTCGGGACTTTGGCGAAAGCTTTGTCATTGCACTTGACATTTCAAAGGCTTTCGATCGAGTCTGGCATAAATCTTTAATTTCCAAACTGCCCTCTTACGGTTTCTATCCTTCCATCTGTCCCTTCATCTCTAGCTTCCTTTCTGGTCGTTCTATAGCAACTGTTGTAGACGGCCATCATTCTTCTCCTAGATTTATTAACAGTGGTGTTCCTCAGGGCTCTGTCCTATCACCAACTCTCTTCCTTTTATTCATCAATGACCTTCTAAGATGTACATCTAACCCTATCCACTCATACGCTGATGACTCCACCCTTCACCTTTCCATTTAGTTCCCGCAACGCCCATCTCAGCAGTTACTTCAGCAGACAAGGGATAAAGCTATGGCACACCTAAGGTCTCACTTGGCTCGTATCTCTGACTGGGGTAAAAATAATCTGGTTGTTTTTAATGCATCAAAGACTCAATTTTTACACCTATCAACCCGACAAAATCTTCCACAGGTATACCCACTAATGGTTAATAATATTCAGCTAAATCCTGCATCATCCTTGAACATGCTTGGGGTTTCATTTACTCGGGACTTATCTTGGAAAGATGATATTACATCGCTTGTAAAATCTGCTTCCAAGAGATTAGGTGTGCTAAGCCGACTCTGTTCCTTCTTTACCCCTGCACAATTGTTGACTCTATACAGGGTTTTTTTCCGCCCCTGTGTGGAGTACAACTCTCATGTGTGGGGAGGCCCCCCACATACAGCTCTTCTCAATAGGGTGGAGTCAGAGGCTTTTCATCTCATTAACTTTCCTCCTCTTACTGACTCCCTTCAACCTCTGTCTCTTCGCCGCACTGCTGCATCTTTATCTCTTTTCTATCGTTACTTCCGTGGGCACTGCTCCTCTGAACTGTCTGCACGCATTCCTCCACCTCTACGACGGGCGCGTAGCACCTGTCTAGCAGCAAACTCTCATCCCTTTTCTGTCCAACTCTCTAATGCAAGAGTTAACCGTTACTCCCAGTCCTTCATTTATGCAACAGGTCAACTCTGGAACTGTCTCCCTCTGTCTGTATTTCCTGCTTCCTATGATCTCCAGTCTTTCAAATGTAGTGTGTCCAGGCATCTCGAAATGATCGGATCTTGAATTTGGCTCTCTCTCGTATTTTGTTTTTCTCTTGGAAGGAACAGTTTTGCGGGCTCGCGGCCTTTGGTTCCTTCTTCCTCACACACACACAAAAAAAAAACACTGAGGCTGCTATTCCCACTCTTACTTGGCGTTAGTAAAATATTCTAGAGTAATTGTTCCCACTATGAGCATTCCTGGTGACAGTATTAACGCTGTTAGGCATCTAGATTCACTTTCAGTATTCAAAAATCGTCCTACATTAACTAGAATGAAATAGTAAAGCTGCCCTGAATATGAATGGGTTAAAAATTTACAGTTTTCTCTTGCACGAACTAAAGATAAAAATCATGCTAAACAAACAGGACAGATCTGGAGACTACAACTCTTTTCCTGATTTGTTTCGTATATATTGTGACTTCTCAAAGCAAACAAGTCGTGATCAAAGGCTGCTAGATATCACCTTCAGGTGTACTTAAGACCAAACATATTCTTATCGTAAATCGTGATGCTTGTTGGGTGCTTTCCTTGCCATATGCACAAGTTATGCTCCCGGCATCTGCACCTTTGTACATTGCATCTTGGACCTCCTTTACCTCTTCACTACCTTATGTTTTTCTTGCTGTACAGTAATCTTGCTATCCCACGATAGTATTCGGCTTTTTTAGGCACATTTTTCCAACTTGTAGGATTGAAATAGCCTTTTTAATAGCCCATACACAAGAGTTTTCCCTCATGTTGAATGGATTACTGTAGTATCAGTACAATTAAGGATATTATCCTGGCTCGTAGCGTTTACTTCCCTTCACCATCCCTACTTCTGCCCCTCCCTCCACGAAATTTGAATCTCTTCAGTCCAATGAGGTATTTGTCAACTTTTTTCCTGCAATATACAGGTATTCTATGCAGCTTAGGGGGAAAGTCTTGTACTGATGGCGTTAGTGAAGGATGTACATACACATAATCACTCCAATTCAAAATATCTCATAGACTGAAAAATGAAAATAATAATAATAATAATCTCGTTGAAGCAAGAATACAATGAAAAATGTCCTCGGACTCAAGGGGTTAACAGAAAATCATGGACTATGCAGGGTGTGCTTACACTTTGCCTTGGTAAACTTTTTCGCCTTTGTCTTTCAACTTGTACCTTTCCTTCTTGCTGGAAGTTTGCTCTCATTCAGCCAGTCTCAAAGAAGGGTGACCATTCCCAACCATCTAATTATCGTCCAACTGCATCCTGTGGCTCAAAAGTTTTTGAGTCTGTCCTTAACAGAAAAATTTTAAAGCATCTGTCTTATCACAACCTTTCTGATCGTCAGTATAGGTTCCATCAGGGATGCTCCACTGGCGATGATCTCGCCTACCTATCAGACTCCTGGTCATCCTCTTTTCGGGACTTTGGCGAAAGCTTTGCCATTGCACTTGACATCTCAAAGGCTTTCGATCGATTCTGGCATAAATTTTTAATTTCCAAACTGCCCTCTTACGGTTTCTATCCTTCTATCTGTCCCTTCATCTCTAGCTTCCTTTCTGGTCGTTCTATAGCCACTGTTGTAGACGGCCATCGTTCTTCTAGATCTATCAACGGTGGTTTTCCTCAGGGCTCTGTCCTATCACCAACTCTCTTCCTTTTATTCATCAATGATCTAAGCTTTACATCTAACCCTATCCACTCGTACACTGATGATTCCACCCTTCACCTTTCCATTCGGTTCTTGCAACGTCCATCTCAGCAGTTACTTCAACAAACAAAGGATGGGGCTGTGGCACACCTAATGTCTGACTTGGCTCGTATCTCTGACTGGGGTAAAAATAATCTGGTTGTTTGTAATGCATCAAAGACTCAGTTTTTACACCTATCAACCTGACAAAATCTTCCACAGGTATACCCACTAATGTTTAATAATATCCAACTCAAGCCTACATCATCCTTGAACATGCTTGGGGTTTCATTCACTCGGGATTTATCTTGGAAAGATCATATTACATCTCTTGCAAAATCTGCTTCCAAGAGATTAGGTGTGCAAAGCCGACTCCGTACCTTCTTTACCTCTGCACAGTTGTTGACTTTATACACGGGTTTTATTCGCCTCTGTGTAGAGTACAACTCTCATTTGTGGGAAGGCTCCCAACATACAGCTCTTCTCAATAGGGTGGAGTCAAAGGCTTTTTGTCTCTTTAACTCTCCTCCTCTAACTGGCTCCCTTCAACCTCTGTCTCTTCACTGCACTGTTGCCTCTTTATCTCTTTTCTATTGCTACTTCCAGGTCACTGCTCCTCTGAACTGTCTGCTTGCATTCCTTCAGCTCTACGATAGGTAGCATCCGTCTAGCAACAAACTCTCACCCCTTTTCTGTCCAACTCTCTAATGCAAGAGTTAACCGTTATTTCCTGTCCTTCATTTATGCAACACATCAACTCTGGAACTGTCTTCCTCTGTCTTTATTTCCTACTTCCTATGATCTCCAGTCTTTCAAACGCAGTCTGTCCAGGCATCCCGAATTGAATCTTAAATTTGGCTCTTTTTTTTTTTTTTTCTTGGAAGGAATTGTTTGCGGGCTCCTAGCCTTTGGTTCCTTCTTACTCGCATATATATATATATATATATATATATATATATATATATATATATATATATAGAGATAGATAGATAGATAGATATCCAGAGGAAGGATCCACTGCTACCTGGCGCGTCCCCGGGTGGCGGATAGGAGAAGGCCTTGTAGATATACGAGGTACTGTCTTAGACGGCGTGGACCATGGGACCCCTTATAGATATATAGGGCTCCCCCAAATATAACGAATAAGGTGGAAAAAAAATTACATCTCACCAGAAACTATGTGGCAGGGAGGTGAGATTATTTGCCACAATCCTCCCAACCAAACATGAGTTCTATTGCAAATGATTTGACGGGCATTCCTGTTGGATCATCGTCTACTAAAGGTCCAACTGCACTGCCTCCTGTGCTTACGGGCAGTGTGCCACCGAAAGTGAGTAGGCACTGTGTTGGAAAATTAGACTCTTGGATGTTAAACAAACTGAAATCGATGAAGATCTATGCATACAATGTAAGACGTCCCGCAGAAGATTTCAAACTTGATAACCTAATGACTGAACTGGAAAACATTAGTTGGGATATTGTAGGTTTGAGTGAGATCCGCAGAAAAGAAGAAAACGTAATTCAGCTCGAAGACAGCAAACACCTATTTTCCTACAGAGGAAAGGAAAATGAAAGAGTTAGTGGTGTAGGATTTCTAATTAACAGAAATCTTGCAGACAACATTGTTAAATTCAGCAGTGTATCTGACAGAGCAGCATTTGTTGTCATTAGACTGTAAAAAATATACCATGAAAGTCATACAAGTCTATGCACCAACCTCTCAAAGCCCAGATGAAGAAATAGAAACATTCTGTGATGACATCTCCCAGATTATGGAAGAAAAGACAGCATATACTATGCTCATAGGAGACTTCAATGCAAAAGTTGGGAAGTCGAAAAATGGAGAAGCATGTATGGGAAAATATGGAGTGGGAGGAAGGAATGAAAGAGGAGAAATGCTGGTAAATTTTGCTGAAATGTTTAACATGAGAATAATGAACACATTCTCCCACAAAAGAACAGGAAGAGAGTGGACCTGGAGAAGCCCAAATGGAGAAACAAAGAATGAAATCGACTTCATTTTAGCAGATAAGAATAACACGATCACAAATGTCACAGTTATCAACAAAGTAAATATAGGTACGGTAGTGATCATAGAATGGTGGGTTGCACAGCCAGATTCAATTTCAGAAATGAAAGAAAGAAAATGATTAAAGATAAAAAGATATGCCCAATCTTTCAGTTGGAAATAAGGAACAGATTTTAGGCTCCAAGTAATGCTGAATGTAACACTGATGAGCTGAATGACAGACTAACAAAAGTGCTAAGAGAATCAGCAGAGGAAGTAGGAAAACCTAATACAGTACAACCAAAACCAAGAAGTATTTAGAAAAGACACTCGAGTTTATGCAAAAACGAAAGGAAATGAAAGTAAAGACAAAGAAAGACGAAACAGAACGAGCAGAATTAAATAAGCTTATCAGGAAAAGCAGAAGAGAAGAGAAACATGGATCAGATCAAAGAAACCATCAAAAATGGAAAAAGTCTGAAATAGGTCCGAAGTAAAATGGCACTAGTAAAGCAACAAATGACATCACTGAAAGAAAAAAACGGTGAAATCATTAAATGCAGAGAGAAGATGGTGAAGAGAGTTGAAGAATTTTACAAAGAGCTGTATGCATCAAAGACAGTAGTACCAATAGCTAACTTTTCAGTTGACACAAGTGAAATACCTGAAGTAACACCAGACGAAGTAAATATTTGTCTTAAAAATACGTAAAGAGGGAAGG